>NC_092513.1:73786909-74087376 GCF_047511675.1 Marmota flaviventris
GACTTTTTGACTATTTGGCTTTTTTGGATAGTCTGTAATTTTCCAGCTTCTGTACAGACATGTCTACTGTTGAACATTCTGCTGTAAGTTTTACCACATCTGATGAAGTTTTCTTCTCTGTGCAGGTTGCACAGAGCATTGAGGATCACCATCAAGAAGTGATTGGTTTCTGCAGAGAGAACGGTTTCCATGGCTTGGTGGCCTACGACTCCGATTATGCACTGTGCAACATCCCCTACTACTTCAGTGCCCATGCCCTCAAGCTGAGCCGCAACGGGAAAAGTCTCACAACAAGCCAATATCTGATGCATGAAGTTGCCAAGCAACTGGACCTGAACCCAAATCGTTTTCCTATTTTTGCTGCTCTGTTAGGTAGGTGGAACATTGTGAAAAAATATACTGTGAGCATTCTGATCTTTGAAATATTTCAGTGCTTGAATCATTTGGTTGTATATCTTAAATTTAAAAGAACCAATGAATAGGCTCTTCCTTAGCATTCTTTACTTCAGATTTTTTGGCATGACTGACAAAGGGGTATTTTTGTTCTTAAGAAATCATTTAAGTGGGCTGAGGATATAGGCTTGCATGCACAAGGCACTGGTTTCAATCCGTAGCACCACAAAAAAAGAAAAAAGAATTCATTTATGTAGTGTTCTATCTGGGCTGAAAACTTACTTTGTGAATAAATTTAAAAGTTTTGGAAAAATAACATTTTTTAATTACAGGTATGCCTACTATGAATATTAGGGCATTTAAGCCTTTGGCATAAATTATGTTAATAATAGAGGAAAATATGCCATGCAGTTAGCACTGTTATGTTCTCCACCATCTTTAGGATACTCACTACTTAAAAGAAAAACAATTGCCTTAAAAGGAAGAATAAAAATTAAGTAAATTTATAAATTAAAATTCCTTTGGGAGAACTACTTATGTTATAATCAATGTTGAAATCTGGTATTTTTTAATATTTATTTTTTAGTTTTAGGTGGACACAATATCTTTATTTTACATTTATGTGGTGCTGAGGATTGAACCCAGTGTCTTGTGCATGCTAAGCAAACACTCTACCACTGAGCTACAACCCAAGCCCGAAATCTTGTTTTAACTAAGATTTTATATATTAATTTCTTTTCTTAATAAGTTTCGAAGAGTAATATTTATTCTTTGACTTTGTGTGGTTATTGTTTTTTTATCTCTTCTGTCAATTATTTTTCTGTGCTTGCTGTGTGCATGTCTCAAGCTCTAATTTGCAGAGTGTGTAATAATTGTTTCCACACATAAAGTATATTTAGGAGTGAGGCACTCTTGTGATTAGACTTCCTAATTCTGATGGGACTTGGGGCTTTTTTGGGCACATGGGAGAGACCTTTTGGAAACTGCATGATCTTTTAGTTTGTATTCTATAGAGGTTAGCAGCCTAATGTGGCCTGCTTGAGAGGGAAATTACATTGCAGAATTTATAGAAATTTCTAGTTGTCAGAAAGATTTCCAAAACAGTTTTAAGTTTTATTATATAATGGCCAATCAACAAAATTTTGATTTCGCAAGTTTGTTTATGTGGATCTAATTTCAAATGTAAATTTTTAGAGAACTTGTGACTTTTGGGATTTGAAGGTTTAAAACTAATCTAAGTGTATTTGCAAATATTAAAATACAAAAGGATACTTCCTTTGATGTTAAAAGTGAGTATGTGGGTAGCACAATTTATGAAAAGTTCTGTATTTGCTTAGGTTATGAAGAATGACTTCTGTATGTTAGTGAACTTTCAAAGGATATGAAATTGCATATTCTTAGAACATGGATACCTGAACTAATTTGAAATGTGAAAGATACTTTTATTATCTTATTTAAGAAATGTTGAATATGTTTTTTGGGAGGTAATGCCAGCTTATACTTTTCTAGCTAACTACATTGTGAACTTTTGAAATAAATGAAAATCAATAATAATATTTCACCTAATTAATTTGAGTCTTGGAGTCTCTTCAGAAAGTTTAGGCAAGTTACAGGTTAAACTCTTAATTTTAAGAGTGAGGTTTTCTATTTTATTTTATTTTAAAAAAATTTTTTTAGTTGTCAGTGGACCTTTATTTATTTTTTTAAATTTATTTATCCAGTGCTGAGAATCGAACCCAGTGCCTCACACATGCTAGGCAAGTGCTGTACCACTGAGCCACAACCCCAGCCTGAGGTTTTCTATTTTAGAAAAGAGAAGGCTCATTTTTCTTTTTTCCTCCCATAATAGAAAGTTTACACTTTGGTTTTAGGAAAGTTGAGTGTAATAGTCATTCATATATTTAACTCAAGTTTTCTTAGAGTCTGCTGTGGATGTTAGAATTGGCTTAATATTTTTTTCAATTTAAATCTTCACAAAAGACTTCTGACACTTCATGTTTCATAGTAAAATAGTGCAGTCCAGTAACAGCAGGAAGCAACACAAAGCACAGTCAGCCTGAGCGGATCAACGGGACATCCTGCTACTTCATTGCCTGTTTTATGTGGTGATGCATTTGGAATATTATGATGTAGCAGTGTTGCATATGATCTCAGCTTGTTTTTGCTTTCTGTCAGCAGCTAATTAATGAATCTGCTGTCTTAATGCGGAGGTGATTAAGTCATGTTAGAAAAATCAAGAGTTATTTAGGAAATTGCTGTTTTTAAGTTGCAAAGAGGTAACTAACCTACAGATGTTAGTGTATCAGGCATTCAAGCACTACTGGGAAAACAGTATTCCCTCAAAAATGCAGTTTGTCTCAGTTGAAAGCTGTTCTTATTTGGTGACTGACAGCATTCTAGTGATAGGTGGCATGGGTGAGCATTGTTGTAGGATGTGCCTTCTCACATGTAATCAGGGGTGGTGACCAATAGTCATTGACATTTGTCATTTAATTTTGCTAAGGAAGATTTTATAATTGTGCCGATTCCACATTTTACTGTTGTTCCTGAGTGCACAAAATTTTGAGCCACAGCTGTTTCTTGAAGAGATGAACACTTGGATTTGGCATCAGGGTGTTATCAGACTGACTTTTTGCAAATTGGTATTTGTTTAACACTGGGCTGGAAAGTTGCTTAGGTTTGTAGTTCTATGCAGTCCTTAGTGTGAATGTTGTTGAAACTCTACTGGAAGTTCACATTGTACTTGAGTTGGTTGTATGTTGCTTTATGTTAAAAAGTAAAGAAATATTCTCCTTTTCTGTTTGGAAATTTTAGTGATATATTGACAAGCAAGCATGTAGTGAGTTGTTTAGGCATCTCTGTGTCATTTGTTACTATTTTACGTGATTCATGTTTGTATTCTAGGGAATCACATACTACCTGATGAAGATCTGGCTTCCTTTCATTGGAGTTTACTTGGTCCAGAACATCCACTAGCCTCACTGAAGGTACAGACTTCATTTGATCTCCACCATCTATAGCAGTCGACTCTTAACTTTTGCTTTTACGCTAATATTATAAGTCACGCCCTTTATTGTAGAAGGAAATGGCAGTTAGCAGTGTCATGTTTCCCCATCTCAGGAACTGAGCAGCCTTAAAGAACACAAAGAACAATCCTCCTTTCTTCCCTGTTTCCAACGCCTGTATGTTAGAAAATTATCAATTCCCTGAATTCTCCGGGAGGAATGCTTTGTGCCTACACAGAAGGAAATCTTTGAGCTAAAGTTTCTGAATATTAATTTTTTTACTTGTAATATTCACTTTCAACAAGTGTTATAGTTATTTGCTACTCATATCAATGTATTTTAGTATAGTCTGAGAAATTTCATAGCTTTCTTACCAATTTTCTGCAGTTATAAAACAGTATAATTTAATGCTTATTGGATGATAAGGGAGATCCAAATTCATTAGAGAACTGGTTCATTTGTACTTTTTTTTAAATTAACAGTATATTTTCTTACCTTTCTTTCAATTTTCTCCCTGTTTATGATAGTAATGAACATCAGACAAGAGGTACTTCACTCTGATTTTCTGAAGTGAGGCAGTTCATGTGTTGATGTGAGCTAATAGTAATGAGTGAGATTGGTAGGAGCCCCCAGGCACTTCATCTTGCTCTCGCTGGTGATTCCTGTGATTGTAATTGTCATTGGTTGGGTATAAGTGCCTTGGAATTAGGAAGACAGGTAGGTGGGCTTTATATCTGTTTCTAGCTCTGAAACTAACTATTTGGTCTAGGCAAGGAGCGTGGAAATGAATGTTTTCTATCGGCGGGCTTTCTTGCGAAGTTCTTAGTTCTTCAGAATGGCCCTCTATAAACAGTTTTCATTGGTGTTGACTTCAAATTGGAGTTTTTCTTCCTACACTTTCATTTATACTTAACTGTTGATTCCTGAAGTTTCAAGCATACTCTCTCTGCTACAGCTTTCATTTTGTTCCTTTTTCATCTTTTGTTGGTGTGCTGCAGAACATTCTCCCTTTAAAAATTTTTTTTTTTTTTTTTTTGGTTATACATGGTCATAATACCTTTATTTTGTTTATTTAGTTTTTTTTTTTTTTTTTCCAAATGTGGAGCTGGGGATCGAACCCAGTGCCTCACGCATGCTAGGCAAGCGCTCTACCACTGAGCCACTACCCCAGCCTATGTTCTCCTTTTTACTCTAATAGTTTTAGGTTCAAACTGTTTTCAACTTGTGTTTGAAAGTTGGCTTTCCCGCCCCCTCTTATTAGAAATCACTTGTTTTCTTCTTCTTTTTTTTTTTGGTCCTTGAAGGAGAAAAGTTCTATTTGCTATGGGCAGTAGAGTCCCTCCCATATGTTCTCAGGATTGAAGTGGTAGGGTCTGAAGTGTTGCCCCTCAGCTCTCCGGGATACCACGGCTGACCTGCAGATTGGGAGAGTGCAGTCTGTAATCAGTGGTGCTTCAGAGAGCTGCACCCATGCGCATTGAGGCTGGTAAGCACTGTGCTATTACAAGTGGAGATAGTCGTGTAGGCTTGCCTCTCTCTCTCTCTCTCTTTTTTTAATCTTTTATTGATCTTATTTTTTTAAATACACGACAGCAATGGAATGCTTTCAATTCTTATTACACATATAGAGCACGATTTTTCATATCTCTGTATATAAAGTATGTTCACGCCAATTTATGCCTTTATACATGTACTTTGGTTTTTTTTGCATTACAATTCTTAATACACATATATACCACAATTTTTCATATCTCTGTATATAAAGTATGTTGACACCCAATTCAAGTCTTCAATTTTGGCTCAATAATTGTTGGTATCTTGCAGTAAAGTGTATGTGTATATGTGTGTGTGTGTGTGTGTGTGTGTGTGTACACACACATACCTAAACTGTTAAGGTTTAGGTATGAAGCGCCCCCACAAAGTTCCCAAGCCAGTGCAGAAATATTTAAGAGGTGAAATAATTGTATTATAAGACCTGTAACCTAGTCACTCGATCCTAGTTTGAATGGGCTAAGCTGGGTAGTGACTGCAGGCAGGTGGGGGGTAGCTGGAGGACAATGGGGCTGTGCCCACGAAGTGTTCATCTTCCCTGTGGCTCCTCTGCTTTTTGGCCACAGAGAACAGCAGTGCTCCTCCACCACACCCTTCTGCCATGAGGATCTCCCTCACCTTGAACCCAGAGCAGTGGAGTTGGCATTCCATGGACTAACCTTCTGAATACATGAGCCAAAATAAACTTTTCCTTCTGTAAGTTGTCTTGTTGGGTATTTTTGTTACAGCAACTCTGGAGACGAGGCATGTTTGAAGCCAGCCTCAGCAACTTAGCGAGACCTTGACTCAAAATAAGACATTAAAAAAAAAGAAAAGAAAAAGGCTAAAGATACAGTTCAGTGGTGAAGTGCCTCTGGGATAAATCCCCAGGAAACCCCCACTTAAAATAAACTAAAATAAAAAGCTTTGTTTTTACTCAGACTGTTTGGAATCAAGTTGCAAATGCTCCACCTTTGGAGACTTTGGCTTGCATCTCCACCACCTAAAAATAAAGACGTTCTTTCAGTCATTTTGCTATTTATTGCATCAGTTGAATTATTAATAATTCCCTAGAACCATGAATTTGAATATTAAATCCATGTTCAAATTTTTTCAGTTGTTCTCCAAAAGTTATTTATGGTCATGGTGTATTTTTTTTTTTTTTTTTTTAAGTCAGGATCCAGTCAAGTGTTATGCATTGTAATTGTGTGTATTTTTGAAATTAGCTGGGTATTTTTATGACAAAATGGAGCAGTGGTTCAAAGAAACTTTTCCAGTTACTTGATAAGCTGTAGGATTTTTAGTCACATTCTGAAATACAAGCACTCTGGCTTTGAGATGATTTTAGAAATTGCATTTCTTGCCACTTCTGTGTTTTGACCTTTTTTGGGGGTGGGGAAGGGCTACCAGGGATTGACTCAGAGGCACTCAACCACTGAGCCAAATGCCAGCCCTATTTTGTATTTTATTTAGAGACGGGGTCTCACTGAGTTGCTTAGTACCTTGCTTTTACTGAGACTGGCTTTGAACTCGTGATCTTCCTGCCTCAGCCTCCCAAGCCACTGGGATTACAGGCATGTGCCACTGCACCCGGCTCATGTTTTGACCTTTTATACACACTTTCTGTGCGCAACATCATTTTGGTCATCTTAATGTAGATGGAGGGAATTAGATGAGATTTTTTTTTTCCACCACGAGCATTACTGTGTGCAGAATTGCATATATCCCATCTGCTATTTTAGCTATTTTTTTCTGTCAGTTATAAAATATATCTTTTGAAAATTTATATAGTTGTTGCTTATATTCATAATATTCTTGAGAATTTTAATTGGCATTTTACATTGGAGCTTTTCTTCCTGCATATTAACTTACATTTAAAACTTTGTTGATTCCTGAAGGTATAAGCAGACTTCCTCTGCCCCATCTCTAATTTTGTTCGTTACTATTTAAAACAGCTTTTCTGAGGCTGGGGTTATGGCTCAGCAGTAGGGCACTCGCCTCACAAGTGCAAGGCCCTGGGTTCCATCCTCAGCACCACATAAAAATGAATAAATAAAGGTATTGTGTCCAGCTACAACTAAAAATATGAATATTAAAAAAAAAAATAAAACAGCTTTTCTTTTTAATTTCTTACTATGTGTTACACATTAAGTGCTCTGAGTTGATTAGGTATTAAATTCATATAATACCAACCTCTGTGAACAATAATCTAACAGATTGACTTTGGAAAAATACTACATAATGTGATAAAAGGCATGGATCAAGAAGGCTCAAACTTAAGGATACAGAACGAGATAGCCTTAAAATTATCCTACATACTATGTTAAAAAAAAATAAGCAACTAATAAAATTTCCAAGAAAATTTTGTTTTTTTACCATCTGAGGGGAAAAAAAATCACAAAATACTGTAGATAGGAAGTCATCAGTGGTCTATAATTTACTTAGTTTGGAATCCTCAGTATACTGGCAACAGTGAGTTTTAATTTTTTAAAAATTTGTCTTGTAGATAAGTAGCATTCTTAGACTTATCATTTGATTATTTTATTTTTTTGTGGTGTGGGGATGAAACCCAGCACTTGATGCATACTGGGCATGTGCTCTACTGTGGAGCTACCCGACTCCCACACCCAGCTCTGAGATTCATCTTTAAACATGTCTTTTCCCACTTCACCATGTGCCTTGCCATTCACTGAGCTTTCACCCAACCACGTACAACATCTGGAGGCCATGAGGTTCCTTCACTATCTACAGCTCTGGTTCTGCTAAAAGAGTGCTATGTTTACTTTGGGGCTGTATGTGCTGAAATTCTCAAAAATGATCTGAATCGATCAGGAAAGAAAGCTGAAATGTTTAAATCATTGGATAATATTTGCAATGAGTAAAGCTAGGACGGGAACAAATCCTATTTTGTGCTGCCCTATTAGTTAGTGAATCATGCTTATTACTGGATTGTGAATGAGATGCTGGACATGTTTAGGACCCCAAATTGTGAGAAAGCAATAGGAAATAACGTGGTTATTCAAGTTTTAAGGTTTTGTCCGAGCTCATTGTAAGTATTAAGAACTGCTAGTAAGCTGGGTGTATTAGTCAGCTTTTTGTTGCTGTGACCAAAATAGCCGATAAGAACATCTTAGAGTAGGAAAAGTTTATTTGGGGTTCACAGTTTCAGAGGTTCAGTCCATGGTTAGCCGACTCCATCGGTTGGGGCCTGAGAACATTATGGCACAGGGTGTGGCGAAGGAAAGCTGCTCAGTGCCAGGGACAAGATTACATTGTTCACCCATGCTCCACCTGCCTACAGTTACCACCCCGTGGTCCATTCAAATTATTAACTTGATTCAAGTTAATTAATATATCAATTCAAATTATTAATCCATTAAGTGGATTAATCCACTGGTAATCTTATAGCCCTCATAATCTAATCATTTCAGTTTTGAATATTCCCACATTGCCTAACAAGTGTGCTTGGGGGAGACATCTTTAGATCCAAACCTTAAGAGTGGGCTTCACATTTTTAGATTTAGAGGTAAAGAATATTCCATTTGTGTTCAGGAAAATGGAAAGCCTTTTCATATAACTTATACAATTCTAGGGCAGGATCGGGTGAGGACCTTCTAAGATTTGGTAAGTTTTATAAATGAAAGAAAGAAAAATAGTGTTATATATTACCCCTATTCTGGAGACGGAAGGTCCCTCACTGTAGTCCTGGTGGCCCAGTGACTGGGCTAATCCTCTGAGCAGGGAGTCTGGCAGCAGCAGAAACAGCAGACTAGAGCCATTGGGTGGGGCCTGAGGGCTGGTCACCCAAACCTGGGCCTGTGCTTTGTTTGCTTTAGGTAAATTACTTTCATTGGCTATAGAAACTTAGAATATTTTACTTACCTGGAATAGTTGGAAATTCTATTTCTAAACAATGGGTAGATCCTCACTTTTCCTGATGCAAGGTTTATAAAGAGTCATAGACTTAAATAAGTAGAACATCCTTCAGTGTGTGTCTTGACTCTGTCATCATGGTGAGCCCTTGCTATATTCACAATAATAAAAACCAGGTCTGTGTTTTGGCCTTTCGAAGAGGCGCCCAGTGCTGGTCCTACCCTGGACTGCTGTGTCCATTTGCTTGGTCTTGGTGGGATAGATTGTTCTGAAAGGGTCATGGAGGCCTTGGGTGGACTACGGTTCCGAAAGCTGAGCTGTCTGTTGAAGCTTGGGCCTGACTTCTGCTAGTGCCCGGTGGTAGGGCAGCCAGTCTGCCTGGGTAGGAAGAACAGTGGCTAGGCAGGTTGCTGAGGACCTCTGTAACCCAGCATGATGGGTGCTCCCAGAGGGTGTGAAGCTGCCAGCCCTGGCGCAAGGCTTCAGATATAAGAATTTTTTTTATTTTGGGTATTTTATTGTTTTAATTTTTTAAAAAATACATATTTATAGTTGTTTGCTGGCTTTACTTATTTTTTTTTAAATTGTAATTTCTTGTTGCCTGTGGTCTTCCTGAGCCTCACTTTCTAGAATGCTTGCTTCATCTGGGTGTTCTGCATTCTCACTTGGGTATTACAAGGCTTCAGTCAGACTGTTATTTGCAGATCACTGTTTTCATTTTACTAGTTTTCTGTTCCTGAACTTCATGTTCAGCTTCATGTATTTTAGTTTCTGTCCCTGTCCATTGTTCTGGAGCCCCAGTAGCCCTGCCTCCTTTCCTGGACCTCCCATCTTGCCTTGGCTGTCCTTGCCCCCAGCTTCACTGCCAGCAGTCGATGGCTTTCTGACGACTGGGTCTGCTTTGGAGATATCCCTGTCCACTCTTGGAGGAAACTCCTCCTCCGTTTCAGTGGTAAACATGAACCAGAGACTCCTGGAGGTGTCTGTCCTTCCCTCCCCTGGGTCCTCCACCACAGGACTCCCCTGCCTGACCCTCTCACTGTGCTTCCTCTTGCAGTTCAGGGAATGCCCTCCAGCTCCTGGCCTGGCCTGGCCTCTGTCTTAAGGCTGTCCTAGCCGTGGCTAGTTCTCAGTCATCTCCTTTAGGAGCATCTTATCCTGAGGGCAGTCTGTCAAGACACAGCAGGAAAACTTTGTTTTAAATGTGCTTTACCGGGGGCATTGGCTGTGGCTCAGCATTAGCACACTTGCCTTGCATGTGTGAGGCTCTGGGTTTAATTCTCAGCACCACATATAAATAAATAAAATAAAGATCTATGAACAACTAAGGGAAAAAATATTTTTTAAAAAATGTGCTTTACCAGAAGCCTTCTCCAACTTTACATTTTTTATGTCTTCATTGTGTTTAAGCTGCGTGTCCGTCAGAGCCAGGGTATAGCAGTTGGGTCTGGTTCTGAGTAGTAAGGAGGCTGGGCATTACAGGGTCTCCAGGACCCAGGAACAGAGAGCAGCCAGCCCTCAGCCTTGCCTTTCAGAGTGGGATCATGGCACCTTTGACACCTTTAAATATATCAAATATTCTTCCTGTTTTTCAAAAACCTAACCTGAATATGGAGAAAAAATGGAGGAGGACAAGATGAGGTGGTTTGGCTAACCCTTCTGGTCTTATTAGTTGCTCTTTATAGTTTTTATATTTCTTTGCTATTTTTACTGTCAAATTGAAGTCTGATAGTAGCTCAGGTCCATCTCTTGAGGCTTCTCAGATGGACGCCCTGGGTGCTGTAACCCCTGCTGCCAGCACTGCAGTTGCAGCCTAGTGCCTGCTGTGCCTGACCCTTGTGCAAGGAGCAGTGGCTGGAGGAGCCTGTGGTCTCAGGCACTGTATGGAGGCACCTTTTGTCCCAGAAGAGCTGCTGAGTGTCAGGCACTTGGAGGCATCATTGTGTGATACATAAGGGAGCTTCGTGGGAGATAGGTTGGTGAGCATGTGGCTTCATCTTTCTGAAGTCAATCCTTTTGAAAATTAAGTTGAATATAAATTGTAAATAAATAAAAAAGATGGGCTTCATTTGCTTTGCCTTTTTCGTCATAGCAGGGTATAGTTTGACTTCATGAACCTTCCAGAGAAGGAACCATTGCTGGCTTATGAGTGTTAAGTTAACTTAATGCAGTCCCTTCCCACTAAGTCATCCTGTTGTTCAGTAAGTAAGGAGCTAAGAAAAACTTCCTAAAATCTAAGAACTTCATGAGTTCTAGAGAAAATAATGCTGAAAGACAAATAAATGAAATACTTGTCTCTTTTTATTTTTCTTTTTACGTAACTTGAATGTGGGGAAAAAAGGGAGACAGACAAAATGGGGTGATTCTACTAAACCTTCTGATCTTATTAATTGATCATCACAGTTTTGACATTTTTTTCCATTTTTACTGCTTTTAGAATTTTGTGTTACCTTTTTTTTTCTGATTACAAAAAGAATATGAAAAAAAAATCAAACAACATAAAAATAGGTGGAAATGAAAGCTACTTACAACCCAACTCCTGAGAGGCAACCACTTCTAAAAGATAGCTGTTTGATCTTCCAGAATTTTTTTAAATATCCTTAAGTTTTAGGTGGACACAGTATCTTTAATTTTACATTTATGTGATGCTGAGGATTTAACCCAGTGCCTCATGCATGCTAGGCGAGCGCTCTACCACTGAGCCACAACCCCAGCCCCGTACTTCTAGAATTTTTTTTAAAAATGTACATTCTCTTGGTAGTTGTCACTATCGTCATGAACATTAACTACGTATTCTTTTTTTTTTTTTTTTGTACCAGGGATTGAACCCAGGGGCACTTAACCACTAAGCCACATCCCCAACCCTTTTTTGGATTTTATTTAGAGACAAGGTCTTGCTGAGTTGCTAAGTGCTAGCTGAGGCTGGCTTTGAACTCTTGATCCTCTTGCCTCTCTCTCCCGAGTCGCTGGGATTACAAGTGTATGCCACAGGCCTGGATACCTGTGTGTTCTCAATGGTTCATGTAAACCCTTTAGAGTACAAATTGGCTGTGCGGGGCTTTAAGCTCTGAGGTCTTGAGAACCTGCATTTAGTAAGAAATTTATTCTGCTCATTTTTTTTATTTATATGTGGAATTGTTAAATGGAATAATTTTAAATACAACACTAAACAAGACTGCTTTCCTTATATCTTCCAATTAGAGATTCCTTCTCTGTTCTCTGTTTAAAAATAAAGGTGAAAGGCGTGCAGTTCTGAGGAATTTGCTGGAATATGTTGGGATGCAGGAGTAGCTTTTCTGATTATGTTTTAGAGGTTATGATGGGTCCTCTGTCACAATGCTGGGAAGAGACGGACATCATATTTCTTTTAGAATGCTCCTACAGGAAGGGGGTCAGACTTCTTTGTGGTCCTCTTCTTGCAGTAGATGGCTGGCTAGTACAGGCAGGGCCCCCAGAAGGAGACCTGCTGAGTCTGAGTGGGTCTGAGATGTGGTGGGGGAGTGGAGCACTGGGGTTAGGGAGTGAACGCAGGACCTCATGAACGCTGGGCAAGCGAGTTCAGCTCTTCAGAGGCCCTTGGAAGAGATGGGAGGAATCATTACGCTGGAATGTTCTGGTTTTATTTTGAATAAGCAGCATAACATCAGTCTTAAAAATAACCGTGTAAACATTTTCCAGCTCATTTCCTACCCTTTAAGGCTGAGGCCTCCGCCCTGTACCTCACCTGCCTCTGGCACTTCCTGCTCAGAATACCCACTTGGCTCTGAATGTCATCACAGCACTGCTTCCTTATCCCTGTCCCGCACTTCCCCTTGTCCCAGGTAGGTGACAGGTTCTGCCCTCACATGCCAACCACACGTTGGAGGCTCCAGGGCAGCTCTCACCCTGGAGGAGGTCACTTTTCTTGATACCCGACCACATGTTGATCCCAGCAGCTCCGGCCCTGAGTGTGTGTGCCCTCTGGCTTCATGCTTCTGCCCCCCGGCCTTATCCAGGTTGGCTTCCCTTCCTCATCTTTTTGCCATGTCTGGGAGACACTGGCCTCTCTGTCTTTGGCATGAACTCTCTTCATCTGTACTGGGACCCACAGCTGCAGGTTGTTTTTGCCTCAGCTTTCTTTAGTGGAGTCCCTTCTTCTCCTTGCCTGGACACTGGGTGCTCCCATGGCTACTACTAGAGTATTCCTCTCCCTCTTTATTTTCAGTAAAGCTTTATTGAGATATATTGTTCACATACCATAAAATCCTAGGACTTCAAACAATTTAATGGTTTTTAGAATTCAGAGTTATGCAATCATTATCCATATCTAATTTTAGAATATTTTTGTTTCCCTCAAAAGGAACCATATACTCAATAATGTTCTTTTTCTCCCCACCCAACCCCAAGGCAAACACTAACATACTTCTGACTCTGTGGCTCATCTATTCTGGACATTTCATTATAAATAGAGTCACATAATATGTGGTGTTCATGTCACGTTTCTTTCACTTGGCATAGTGCTTTCAGTTCCTCCTTGTGGCATATCTCGGCACTGCATTCCTTTTTATGACTGAATAACATTCTGTTTTATGGATATGCCACAGTTTATCCATTCGTCAGCTGATGGGCATTCGAGTCATTTCTACTATGGGGTGATTCTAAACAATGCTGCTGTGAACATGTGTGCACAAACTTTTGTGTGTTATGTTTTCAGTTCTCTTGGGTGTAGACCTAGAGTTGACTTGCCTGGGTCACGTGGAAATACTGTGTTTAATGTTTTGAAGAACCACCATTCTGTTTTCCACAGCAACTGCACAGTTTACCTTCCCTCCAGCAATGGGTGAAGGTTCTGATTTCTCAACATCCGTGCCAACACTTGCTATTGTCTGCTGTTTTATTTTAGCCACCTGCTGAGTTCAGTGAGATTTCTCATTTTGGTTTTGATGTGTATTTCTCTGATGACAGTCATGTTGAGCTATTGTGTTTAGTGGTCACTTCTGTTTGGATAATGCCTATTCAGATTCTTTGCCTACTTTTAAAGAGAGTTATTTGTCTTTTTATTATTGAGTTGTAAGAATTTTTAATACATTCCAGATGCAAGTCTTTTATCAAATATATGATTTGCAAATATTTTCTCTCCTCCCATGGTTTTATTTTCTTGCTGGTGTCCTCTGATAGCTCTCAGACCTGAGCTCTCTCAGCATACACTTACACTGCTTGTGGGTCTATCACTCACTTGTCCTCACTTTGTCATTCCCTGCTCCCCTGGCCCTTTAAACAGTGCTTGAGGGCCCCTGTCCTCTGGATCGCATTGCTCCTGGTCCTCGGGTACTCCACTGTAGCACTGTCCTTAGAGCCAACAGCTGGTTCTTGTCTTCACCTGGAAGGACGCTCTTGGTATCCTAAACCTGAATCTCCTTCCTTTCTCTTCGGCCTCCATTGCTGGCAGAGGTGACACTTGGTGCTGGCTTTCTAGAGCCTCACTGGCCTCCTGGTGGAGCATCTTAAACCGGCTACACCACGTGGCCTGTCTTACCTGCCTGCCCAGAGTCTCCACCCGCGCGAGTGCCAGTCTGTGCCCTCTGCTCGTAGAGAAGCTCACTCGAGCAGGTGGATGCCACTGTGAAGATGAAAGAAGGGTCCAAGTGGATGAAGAGATGAACTGTGTTCAGGGGTCAGGTGACTCTGGTGTGCAGATGTCCCTTCTTCCCAATCATATCCCAGCAGGAGTTTCTATAGACACTGAAAACATGCTGATTTTAAAATTCTTGTGGAATGTCAAAGGACAGGGATAGCAGCACTTTTCAAAAGGAAGAACAAATTTGGATGGCTTAATACTACCAAATTTCACTCTGAGGCTACCATAATAATTCTGGCTGGTCGTATAGATCAGGGTACCAGATTAGAGTCCAGAAGTAGACCCAGGTATAAATGGTCAGTTATTTTCATCAGAAGTTCTAAGGTAACTAAGTGGGGAAAGAATCATTTTTACAACAAATGGATATCTATATGCAAAAATAAAAAGAATGCAGAAATTAACTATAGGAAAATGTAACAAAATCTTTATGACTTTGAGTCACACAAAGATTTCTTAGTTAAAAATGAAAAGCAATGGAGGGGAAGTTAGGGGGCATGGGGTTATTGACAGTGGTGGAATGTGATGATCACTATTATCCAAAGTATAGGAACAAAGACACGAATTGGTGTGAATATACTGTGTATACAACCAGAGATATGAAAAATTGTGCTCCAATTACACAATTTCCTATTACAATTGTGTAATTTCCTATTACACAAAAAATGTGTAATAGGAATTGTAATCATTCTGCTGTCATATATAAATTAAAAAAAAAATGAAAAGCAAACAACAGAGAAACTATTTGCAGAATAGAATGTCTCTGAAAAAAGTACTTATATCCAAAATATAAGAAGAATGATACAATGAGAAGTCAACTCAATAACAGATGGGCATAAACTTTGAGCAGGCATTTTAGAAAATGTTCAATAATTACAGAAAGAAATACTTCATATAGCTGAGGGAATGCAAATTAAAGCCACCATGAGATATCACAACTAACAACCAATGGACTGAGTGAAAGAGACTATTAATGCAGACGTTATGGAGGACCTGAGCAAATGCAGATTTCTCCGTGCTGTGGAGTGGAGAACTCGAGGAAAGGCCAGTTGGAAAAGGGCTTGGCGGTTGTTTATAAGGTTAGACATACCCTTGCCATATATCCAGCAGTCTCACTCCTCAGTATTTACCCTGAAGAATCGAAAGACCATGTTTACACAGAGACTTGTGTCTGAATGTTCATAGCATCTTTATTCATTATAACCAGATTCTGGAGTTAGCCTGAGCATCTGTGAATGATCTTGAAATATGCATGAATTTCAGGAGCATTATTTTCAATGAAAAGTCAAACCCAAAGGAAATCTATATGACTGCCTTTATATAAAATTCTAGCAAAGACAGAACTACAGTGATAGAAAGCAGAGCAGAGGTTGCCTAGGACTGGAGTTGAAAGGGGTTTAAAAATTGGCTGGGATTGTGGCTCAGCGGTAGAGCGCCCGCCTCGCTCGTGCAAGACCCTGGGTTCGATCCTCAGCACCACATAAAAATAAATGAATAAAATAAAGGTATTGTGTCCAATTACAACTAAATTTTTAAAAATTAAAATAAACAAATAAATAAAATAAATTTAAAGTTTCCAAAAGCAAAATAAAATACCAAATACCAAGAAAATGTAAAAGAACTTAGGAGGACCTAATTAGTTTCAAGAGAGTTGATATGGAACTATAATCTGATTTAAGCAAAACAAGCACATGTTTTACATTTTGCACACTTATTTTTAATTTTGCTTCTTTCAGTATTTGGATTTCTAACATCAAGTTAATATTTTCTAAATATATTTGTAAAGAAAATGTTCTTTGTTCACCATGAATTAATAGGCCGTAGAGTTCAGCATAGTGTAACTAAATGCATTCATCTTCCCCTATTCCAGTGTCAGTTTTAGACTACAATTTAAAATGTACTTTATAAACATATAAATGAATTTCTAACTCGTTTATGCCCCTGGGGAAAACTGACTTGTAATGTTGTTATCATCCTCCACTTACTTCCTCCCCCCACTCAGTGTACACACACTCTTACGTGGGCAACTAAACAGGTTTTACCACTTCACAGGCTCACAGTTAGTCGCTTTAGTGTCCTGAACATCCAAGGATTTCAAATTTCTACCAGTATAAAGAAAAAAGACTCAGGGGGCTAAACTCCATATATCCTGTCTGAGGAGAAATGCTGAGGAAGAAGATTATTTAATAAGTAAGACTTGATGACTTCCTGAGCCGCAGGTGCTGACATCAGATTACTCATACACCCTCATTTCCAGGGGAGTTCACTGGCTCTTACATTCTTCCCTGGGTGGGGGAACTAACTTATTGTGTTAAGGAACTCATGTGTATACATGTGTTCATCTGAGTCTTGTGGCCAGCCTGATTCAGAAGTTCTTTTTCCTTAAAAATGCAATGTGGCAAGATCAGCCCTTGGACACCAAAGTGCTCAGGGTTAAGTGTGCATCAGGAGGAAAGCAGTCATCTTCACAGTAGTGAGAAAGTGGGACCATGGGAGGGAAGGGAAGGGCCCGGTGATCCCGGTGCGCCCCAGTCTGCGGAGTAGGGAAAGCCTGGCCACTGGGAAGCACCAGAGAGCAGGAAGGACCAGAGATGGCCAGCGCTGCAGCCTTTTGTTCCGGCCCCAGGTGGTTGTTTGTCCTGCTGCCTTTTGTGCTCCTAGTGCTTGCCCTCCTGTGTCAGGGCCCGGGAGCCAGGGCCAGGGAGCAGGCAGCCGGGCTCGCAGGAGAGGGAGGGAGCCTGGGCTGTGGCAGCCGAACCTTAGAGGCAGCGAGAAGAAGATGTGCAAAATAAATAAATGATATTTGATGCAATGTGGATATAAGAGTGGTCCCTCTTCCCCTGATGAAGGACACTAAATGGTAGACAGGTTCAGTTTCTTGTGAGTGCATAATCATGAGGTGTTCTACATAGAAGAACATTGACATTAACAGTTGTTTAAAGGAAAAAAGAACCAAAATGAAGAAAAATTTTGAATGAGAATCTCTGTTCTTTAAAAAGGGAAAGTGTGACCCAATGTAAAACTAAAATACCAGTTAATTTGGAAAATGCTCATTTTCTTTGTCTTGTAAAACAGACAAGGTGAGGTGTTAAGGCTATTTAGAATTGAAACATCATCAATACAAAAATGGAACGTGGTACAGTGATTTGGCCTCCTGAAGAAGTAAATGTCTGCCTAAAACAAAATGTCCATCCTGATGTATCCAAATACTGTATCTGGAAACCAACCCCCTCCCAGTCTTTCTGGGGGGCAGCTTCCCTGTAAGCCACGTGAGCAGTGGAAGCAGATTCCTGAGATTGGACCTGTGTGGGGAGGACCCTCATATCTCTGGAGAGGGACCTGCCATCTTGCCCTTGTGCAGAAGTCTTGTATTTCCATCATGTGAAAGTCAAGACCCCTTCAAGTTATTCTTTCTAATGGTAAATTTAGAAAGCTTTTAAGAGTTTTTAATCAACAATATTACAATAAAAAGCATAATGGATTTAAATGGGCTCCTCTGAGTCCTGTGGTATGATAGGCTTGATTTAAAAGCTGGACTATGATATGGTGACATAATTTAAATGAATTCACAGCTGTAGGAAAATGTTTTATTTTAAAAATATAACCAAGAATGAGACTGCAGAATCGCAAGGAGTGAACTGCTTGGAAGCAGTGAATAAGTACATAAATGCTTCTTCAGCAGGCTCTTCTAATACTTTGCCTTCAGGAACCTGACGGGTTGCTTTCTGTGGGTCTCAGCTGTTACAGTGTACTGTGCCCAGCTTCCCTTAACATGGCTCTTGAAAGGCTAAAACAATTGACTGAGTTTAGCAGCTGTAAAGAATCAAAGATCTCAAGGGGTCGTCAGCAAATGACTGCAGAGAGGCTTCCTCAAGTCCCCTTGGGTGTGGTTCCATTGCTAAGTTGCAGTCTTGTGCTCACCACCACCCTGAGGGTCCATCCCTCTCCTCCATCAGTGAGAACACCTGCAGCTTTTTGCAGAGGTGTTCCTGGGCATGTCCAGCTGCTTGTGGATGGGTTTGAAACCTCATGCTGTATGGCCTCAGCACAAGTGCCCTCTCAGGGCCAATCCCATGACTGTGGCCAGCCAGTGTCCACACCACCACCCAGCCCCAGGGCTTTAGAGTCCAAGAAGGTCTTTGTTGTGTTGTTTTTTAAAATCCAAAGTAAAGGTTGTCCAGAGTGGTCAAAGGACAGCTTATCTGGGTGACACAGGGACATCTATTGGATTATCAACCATGACCTATCACGGAGCCAGCAGCAGGTTGCTGGGCAAGGTCTAATGGTGCCAGTATTTATAAGCACTTCCCGAATTGTTCTCATTTGTCAATGATGTGTAAAAATCATAGTACAAAGCTTTAGGTCTGGAAATTTGGAAAGAGATGATGCCAAAAGTGAAATCTCTCACAGAAGAATATTTTTGCACAGAGACGATGATCATTTCCATGCATATGGTGCCTATTTATTATTTAATTTTCTTGCCTGAAAGCAAAGGGTTGGGTTAAATATTTTGGAGGTCTTTTCTAGACCTAAATTTTTTTCTTTCTGACAAAGCAAATAACAGTGAAATTGCCATGAAGTGCCATGAAAAAAGGCAATTGATCAGAAACATTTTTTGCTCCCCCTGCCCGCCACTACTGGGAATTAGACCCAGGGGCTCTGTACCACTAAGCTGCATCCCCAGGCATTTTTACTTTTTATTTTGAGACAGGGTCTCATAAAGTTGCTCAGGCTGGTCTGGAACTTGCGATCCTCCTTCCCCAGCCTCCCTAGTGGCTGCCATCACAAGCGTGTGCCATCACGCCTGGCAACATTTGTATTTTTAATGAAACAATTTACCTTCTATTCTAACAAACAGAAAGTACATTTGTTTCCAACTTTGGATCTGTTGCAATTTATTTGATTTTTTTCCCCCAAATGTTAACTTTTTGAACTAAAAATTTAAAACAAAAGCTGAATAAAGGAAAGGAGGAAATGGAACTAATACTTGTAGCCTGCCACTATATGGCAAACACTTCTGTTACTTGGTTTGAGCGTGGATTTTGTTTTTATGAGCAGACAAGGGCATAGTAACCCTCCTGTGTGGTGACTGCTGATGTTGAGTCACTTGCTATTTGGGAAGATTTTGAATAAACAGGTCTTGATATCCCCCCCCCCCCCCATTTATTTTGATGGATAACCATCATCTACATGGTATGTATACCTATATGCATACCTTTATTTCAGTGTGCTAGAGGATCCTGGCACCAAAATTAATTCCATGGTAAATCCTTTTGAAACTCATTGCACGTTTTGCCGTGGTAAAAACATCACGTAGCATGTACTGGAGGCAGTGTGCTTTTAGCTCTTGGGTACAGTAAAGCCCTGCTGGGTATCCCTATACTAGTGCATTTTTTCTGTCCACTGGCTGCCTTCCTTGAGGAAGGGTGGGGACTGTGGTGTGAACAGGCCCTTAGGCCTCAGAGCCCTCCTCTCATACAGTGTAGATCAGAGGCTTTATCCTGAGCTGGATTTAGAAGGCTAGATTGGGAGCCATCCAGGGGAAAGGTGGGTCTGGCTATAGAACGGTCATGGAGGATGGGATGGAGTGTGGCTGTGCAGTTAGCATGTCATAAAGAGGAGTGTTTGCAGCATGAGCTAAGCTAGTGTCATCTAGCCACTCAGAAAAGTTTAGAGGACACTTTATATGATCTGGCTGGGCCCTATGGCACCTCCCTGTAATCCCAGTGACTTGGGGGGCTAAGATGGGAGGATCGGCACAAGTTTGGGGTCAGCCTCAGCAACTTAGCAAGACCATGAGCAACTTAGTGAGACCCTGCCTCAAAAAATAAAAAGGCCTGGGGATATAGCTCAGTAGTAGAGCACCCCTGGGTTATATATCTATATAGATAGGATCTGTTCACTTCAAGGGTCTTTGAGCAGCAGTGTTGTGGGGGGTGTGGCAAGACTGCACATGGGAATAAAAGCAGCAGATTCCGTTGTTTCCTTTTGAAGCAGAATGGTGTCTGACAGAGCTGCCCAGGTGCTTGAGGCATGTAAGTAGGTTTGTACTCCTTCCTGATGGGGGGTGAAGGGGTCCATAGTTTGGACATTTTTATATCTAGTAACTTCTTTTCTTGGTGAGAACTGTCATGTTTTTGTTTTGTGTGTGAAATCATCTAAAATGACCAGCATTTACTGGGTGTTTCAGGGAAAGGGAGTTGTCACTGGCTTGTAAAGTTGAGGGATTTGAGTAGTTAGCTGGTCACATGCACACAGAGAACAAGGCTGAGGCCTGGCCACCAGGGATCCTCCACAGATGTGCCACCCCTCCAGGTGGCATGCTCACTGTGAGCAGAGTGCCCAGTGTCTCCTAGCAGGAGCAGGAGAGGAACATAGGGCGGGGCAGCTCAAGGCTCTCGTTCTGACCCTGCTCTCCCTGTGGTCATGGCAGCCTTCTCACTTGCCTATGGGATTGTTGAAACATCCCTTAGAAGTTGGGGCACGGACAGGCCGACCTAGGACCTAGTGTTTACCACGTGTCTGCTGTGAGTATGAGTGTGACAGTAGCTTTTCACATTCTGCAGAGAACTCTTGAGTTTCTAGGAAGGTGTGGTGCTTTGGAGGCCCTTATTATTCCATTTTCCTCCTCTGGATGCTAGTAATCTAAAGGAAGGGAATGTGCTGCCTTAGGAGGTGAGGAGCAGCTACTCAACCATGCGGAAAACATGTTTTAATGAAAGAATCTTTTTTTTCTTTTTTAAATGTAGTCTTGTGCCTCTGAAAGTTTGCATGATAATGCAAAGTATTAATATATATGTCTGCCAGAGATTTCTTTCATTTTCTTTGCTTAGTTGAATTTTTCTAATCCTATTTTCGCCCCCCTGTCCCTCATGTCAACATAATTATCTCAGCATTAGAGGCTGGAAGTCCAAAATGGGTCTCCCTGGGCTGAAGTCAGAGTATCAGCAGGCTGTGTTCCCTTTGGCAGCTTCAGGGAGAATGTTCCCTTGTCTTTGCCACCTTCAGCTGCTGCCCGCATTCATGGGCCTGTGGCCCCCTCCTCTGTCGTCAAAGCCCAACCCTGTGATTAGGCCTCTCCATGTAGTACTGAACAGTATTCTTATTTTAAGGCCAGGTGACTAGTAATCTTAGTTCTATCTTGCCACCCAGCGCAGCATATTCACAGGCTCTGGAGAGCGGGATGTGGTTGGTGTTTGGAGACTGTCGTTCTGCTGACCCCAGAGCTTTTATCAGATGTCTTTGCCTTTTTAAAAAATCCGTTAACTTTTTCTGATGCCAGCTCTTGGATAATGAGATGTTCCTACACTGTATTTCATGTTCTGTCATTCTTCAATCAGACATGCCCTTCATCAGGCAGTGGTACCATTGTTCCATAGTTCAGAACTAAATTTGGCCTTTTACTGTGGGTCCAGCACTTGGTGATTGCCTTTATTCCTGTAGTTTTGCAGGGAGTCCTAAGTTAGTGCTGCGGATGGCTCCAGGGCCTCTCTCATGAGTTGCTTTGCACTTAGCATCCGGGGGGCACAGTTCCTATCATCAGACTTTGCAAGCTAACTAAAGGTTGTCAGTGCTCTTTTAATCTAACAGAGTTTTAGCAGCTGAGTTGTATTTCATCAACTGAAAGAAAAGTCCAGGTCTTGAGCTTCAGAGCATGGGAGACTTACGGAAGCTGTAGGGCTGAGATGGATGATAGGAGGCCCCAGGGGAACCTAGAAGGCAGCACCATATTGGAATTTCTGGACCCTGCATCCTGATGTGCCCTGCTCTGTGTCCCATGCCCACTGCTGACATGTGCATTTGCTTCTCAGGTCCGGGCCCACCAGCTGGTCTTGCCACCCTGCGATGTAGTGATCAAAGCTGTTGCTGACTATGTCCGCAACATTCAAGACACCTCTGACCTGGATGCCATAGCTAAAGATGTTTTCCAGCATTCACAGGTAAAAAAAGCAAGACTCAGGGTGGGCCTTTGCATGGTGGTGTGGCTGGTTTGGGAAGGGGACTCAGGAGGTGCGAGCTGACTGTGTATGTCTGGCTGGGCCATACACACCATTCTGAAGGAGCCCGTGGCTAAGGGGCCAGGCTCCCACCAGATGGTCTCAGTCAGTTCCAAACTATAAGGGTTTCAAGTAGTTGATGGCTGAATCTGCTGCTCCGAGTTCTCTGTTTTAAAAAGACCTGTATTCCAGAGTGGGCAGAAGATCAACTGAATGAAATTGGTCAGATGGTATTGTGAATTCCCGATTTGTCTGTATCTTTTAGGGGATAGTCAGGGATTTTCTTCTTTGGAAAGTAAGGCATGTGAACAAGTCAGTGTTAGTGGAATAGGTAAGGTTTGGGGGACTTGTCTCTGTCTAGACATATTCCTGATCAGTGTGCTGCAGTCTGTTCCACCAGCTGCAGGTGGCAGGTCGGGTCTCTTGGCAGGACCAGTGGCTGCAGAATTGAAGTCAAAGAAGTAAGTCATAGAGCCAGGGCCCAACTCTGCCACAAGCTCACAGTTCTGCTTTTCTAACTGCATTGCTTTAAAATAATTAATTTTTGATTTGATTTTTTTCAGTAGTAACCTCTTGATTTTTTTTCCCTAAAGGTTTTAATATCATTCTAAATTCTTATCTAACTTGAAAGGCTACAGATTATTATACATGTGCTGAATTATAAAAGTATGTTCATACACATGACTAGTGGCATAACTAAGGTTTTCCTACATCTGTTTCAGTCTAGAACAGATGACAAAGTTATTCGATTTAAGAGAGCAATTGGATATTACTCAGCGACTAGTAAGCCTATGTCATTTCATCCATCACATTACTTAGGTAAGTAAATAAGGCCTCTCTGTATCATATTGACCTTGCAATAATGCAGAGGTTTGCCAACTTCACCAATCAAGTCTTGTTCTTTGGAAGGGTGAATTTCTGCATTTATGCCCATAAGTGTAGCTGAACTTGCTAGTAATCCCCGAGGATATTGAGGAGCAAGAGCAAACTTAACAGACTTCTTAGAGAAAAGCGGAGGCCATTGAATCACAGGCTAGAGATCTTGGTGTCTCTGACTCTTTGGACACAAGAGAGCCTCTTGGTCTGTAAATGACTTCATAAGTACAGTGGATTTGTAGTTATTTTTTTCATTTCTCAAAAAGACCAGAAAGATCAAAAAGATCATATTTGAAATTGGGGACCCAAAATAATTGTAAGCCTGAAGTCTGCTTGCATATGATGTCTCACAAGAAGCTGTTGGGCAATGAGCCATGAGCATGCTCCTCTTTTCTAAATCAAATCTGCCTTATAACAGTCCAGAGTGGTAAAGTTTGTGCAGTAGTGCCCCAAGTCTGTTGGAGTCGTGTCATTTACTTCATGTCAGCTGTTAATAATAGAAGGCATGTTCAAGAGATTGTTGTAGGAATTAGACTTTTTGTTGGTTCCTGAAGTTTAATTCCAAGGTTGAAAATGTCCCTAAGAGCTGCCTCTGACTGTAGGAGCTTTTCTCCACGGACTCCGTTCAGTGCTGCCTGTGTGCTGGACACTGGGGACATAGCTCAGCGACATGAAGGCTTGGGCTGACTGCACAGATGGGGATGAAGAAGGTGTGGGGCCAGAGAGCCAGGGCTGCCTGGCTGTCTTTGGCGACACAGGTAGCAATAGCCTTCTGATGGGATACCTGTTTCATTCTTGTTCCCTGCAGTTCATTATCCTCATAGCAGCCAGAGTAGTGTTTAAAAATGTGAACCAGATCATGTGTACAATCTCCCCTGGCTTCCCACTGCTCTGGGAGTAGCCTCCAGCTCCTTACCCTGCTCACTGAGACCCCGGCGACTTCCCAGCCTTCTTTCTTGCCTTCAATGCACTGAGCTGGCTTTTGCCTGGGGCCTTTTCACTAGCTCTTGGGCCTGGAGGGCTCCCTTCCCTAACCTCCTGTGTTTGGGTCTGCCCAGGCTTGCTGGTTCCTCCTCTAAGGCCGCTAGGCTTCTCCGTTGCTGTACCTTGGTCAGCCACGCTGCTTCACCTCCTCCCAACCTGAGAACATAGAGACCAGGGCCTGTCTTGTATCCCTGGTAGAGGAAGCCTTGACTGAATGAATAATTAATCCATTAACTGTTTTTAAATCAGCAGAATGAAAATAATATGGTATATTTGAGGATTATCCCTGGAGAAGGGGAGAGAGTATGCTTTTATGTCAGTATCATACCTTACACACAGAAGATGTTTAATAAGTGCTTGTTGGTACATCAGAGAGCATGAATTGAGCTCTAGAACCTGTACCTGAGTATTGGGCCCCACCACTTCCTGGCCTCAGGCTCCCTGTACTATTAGAATGGTGTCATTATCTGACTGTTAAAAAGAGTATATGTGAAGAACTTGTTCAATAGCAGATGCCATTATTGTTATTCTTGTAAACCTAAAAAGGCCCCAAGAGATTGAATATTAAAGTGAAGGAAGCCTGGACATGCTTACGGAGGTAGACTGGCATCCTCAAGTATCTCCATTGATATTCTGCTCCTATTGTGTATTAGTTTGTTCTTTTGTTACTATAACAAAATATCTAAAACTGGGTATCCATAAAGAAAAGAAGTTTATTTAACTCACAGTTCTGGAAATTCAAAGTCCTGTCATTGACATCACTTCAGCTCTTGAGGACCTTATAGCAGGTGGGACCACAAAGGCAGGAGTGTTTGCTGGAGTGAGAGGTCAAATCACAAAGCATGCCGCAAGAGATAGACTGAGGTTCCACTGTCTATACTGGGAGTAGCAACCCTGGTGGCCTGACTAACGACCTCCCACTAAAGTTCTCTCTCTTGAAAGTTCCATCACTTCCCACACCACCAAACTGAGGACCAAATTCCAGCACACGAACCTTTGGGAGTCAAATTACATGCAAACCATAGCATATGGTACAATCTCTGTGGCATTTGTAGCTTAAGCAGTTGTTACAGTTTACTTGGGAGTAGAACTCTTATTCAGAAGGGGAAAAATAGGAAAGTAACTATGGAGAAACACAGTATAGTCACTCTGCATATCTACAGGTTCTGCAAATTCAATCAATTGGGTCAAAAGTATTTGGGGGGAAAAATTACCTGTACTGAATATACACAGAGCTTTTTCTTATTATTATTCCCTAAGTAGCACAGAACAAAAGCTATTTATGTGCATTTACCTTGTATTAGGTTCTGTAAGTCATCTAAAGATGATTTAAAGTATACTGGAGGAAGTGTGTAGGTTATATGCAAATTCTATTCCATTTTATATAAGGGACTTGGAAAATGTGTGGTTTGGATATCTTTGGGGAACCAGTCCCCTGGATACAGAGGGACACCTGTACACCTAACATTTAGGATTGATCTGAGTTAATGATAACCAGTTTGAAGATGTTTTTTATAAGTGAGGTGAGTTTTAAAACTTAATTTAAAAATATGTAATATTTAGCTGGTGGCACATGCTGTAGTCCCACCGTCTTGGGAGGCCGAGGCAGGAAGTTTGCAAGGGACCAGTCCACGTAACTTAGTGAGACCTTGTCTCAAAATAAAAAGAGTTTGGGGTGATGCTCAGTGGCCAGGAGAACTTCTGGGTTCAATCTCCAATACCACAAATAATGATAAATGTTCTACCAAGTGCTTTCATTTTCTTAATTAATCATTAAATGACTTGGTAAGTTGTTTCATAGATTTGACTCTGAATTCAGTTTCATTTTCTCTTTAACCACACAGTTATTCATGAAGGACAGGGGTGTATTGGTAAAGAATTTGAGATTTAGAGTGGTATTTTCAGGCAGGCTGGTACAGGTGATAGCTCCCTGTATATCCCCTGTATAAAGCCTTTCATTGTGATGCCGGCTGTTGCAGAAATCAGAATTGCATGCCTGTGGGCCAGCCAACAGGTGCAGACACAGCACAACATCAGGGCAGGGAGTGGGGCGGTGTGGAACTCAGGGTGTCTGCTGTGTGGCTGGAGGTGAGGCTACAGAGAAATGAGGTGAGACTGGGAAGGCAGGTTTATCCCAAGCTGCATAGACACAATCTGAAACCTGCAAACATGGATTTTTAGTTTTTTTCTGATCAGTCTAGAGACACAGCAGCGTGGAGAGAGCACTTGCTGGTTTTAGTTCCTTCCCGGTGTGTCCTCCCAGTGAAAACAACAGGACAAGGAGAAGCGGTCTCTACTTCCCTGGGGAGCTGCTTTTTTGGCATCCCAAGTGAGATGAGAGGGGGGTGTTTTTTAATAAGTGACAGGCAGTGGTTAGTGGTTCTTGGTGAGCGTGCCTATAACGGAGCAGATGTCGTCATGCCATTCTGTAGGAAATTACTGTGAATTTTGAACAGCCAATGTGAGGGCATAATTTTCATGTTTGTTGGAACCTGTCTTCATTGATTATTTTAGAAACTACAATGTGTGGAGAATTTTTTAAACCTTTTTAACAAAATCATGCTAGCAGTTTAGATATCTGTGGGGCATAAAATGGTGTGCATTGGCTCTAGCCAGAGGCTTATAAACCTGGCTGGAATTTTAGATTCTCCCTCGAACTGCTATATCAGGAATTCAGTTGGGACTCAGGTGTCTGTCTGTAATGTTCAGCTTCTTGTCCCTATAATGAGCATGGAGTCTAGTTAGGAAGAAAAGACGTGTATTTAGCCCACAGTTTGGTAGGTGCAAGGATGTGGTGCTGCAGAGACTCATTTCTGGGGACGGCCTTCTCAGCTGCATCATGTGATGGCAGATGGCCGTGTGGGAGCGTGTGTGGGAGCAGGTGATCACATCCAGAAACAGGAAGCCAGCGAGCTGGGTGGGGCCAGGCCAGGCTTTTATAACCAGCCTCTGGAGATCACCACCAAGAGGGTCATGCGAGAACCACCTGCATCCTTTCCAAGGTCAGTGACCTCAGTGGACCGAAGCTTTCCCTCCAGGCCCCACCTGTTAAAGGTCCACACCACCCTAACACCATCACCCTGGGAACCAGGCTTCTAATACATCAGGTTTTGCAGGGACATCTAGCATCGAAACCATAGCATTGTATTTAAAGAAACAAATTTCCTTGGCCTGGCTGTCCATCCTGGCATTTGGAAACCACCACTCAGCCTCCGTTTCCTCCTTTTTAACCTGTGGGCCTTTTGCAGTGTTGAAAAGAAAACTCAGGCTGGGTGCGGTGACGCACTCCTGTTGGGGAGGCTGAGGCAAGGGGATCATGAGTTCAAAGCCAGCCTCAGCAAAAGTGAGACCCTGTCTCTAAATAAAATACAAAACAGGACTGGGGATGTGGCTCAATGGTTGAGTGCCCCTGGGTTCACCCCCACCCCCACCCCCACTGATTTCCCAACAGTTACTGAGGGTCTAAGGAAGGACATAGGCATGCACTACGCACCTTGCCCTGCCCCGGCAGTGCTGTCAGGAACAGCCTCGGTACGTGTGGCTTGTTTTGTGTGGTGCTGGGGATAGACTCCCAGGCCTTGTGCAGGCCAGGCAAGTGCTTTACCATTCAGCTACAGCTAGGGGGTATTTTTTAAATTTAATGAATGTTTTTTTTTATTATTATTACTATTTATTATTATCATCTACCTGCTATCTATCCTGTCTGTCTTGCAGTGCTGGGGATTGAACTCAGAGCCCCATCCGTACTAAGCAAGTATTTCACCACTGAGCTGCCTCTCCTACCCTTTTTACCTGCCGCCTTTGAATTTGTGATTCTTCTGTCTTAGCCTACTAAGTAGCTGGGATTGTAAATGTGCACCACCATCCCTGGCTACAAATATGGGATGAGGGAAGAATGTATTTGTGTCTATACTTGCCTTTATGACCCCCAGAAACAATCTACTCTTAGACTTTTAAGAATAAGTACACGGGTTGGGGTTGTAGCTCAGTGGTAGAGCGCTTGCCTAGCACGTGTAAAGCGCTGGGTTCTATCCTCAGCACCACATAAAATATAAACAAACAAATAAATAATGAAGTCATGTCCATTTACAACTAAAAAAAAATTTAAAAATAACGAAGACGTCAACTTTTTTTTTTTTTTTTTTTAAAGTACAGGTAGAGCACTCACCTAGCATGTGCAAAGTGCTGGGTTCGATCCTCAGCACCACATGAAAATAAATAAATAAATAAAGGTATTGTATCCAACTACAACGAAGAAAGTATTTAAAAAATAAAAATAAAGAAAGTAGTACAGATGTGACGAGTACTTATTTTTTATGCATTTACTGTCATAAATAGTGTGCTGAGACCTGCGGCTCCAGGGGATGCTTGTGGTTGTCCTGTCAGAGCCTGGTCTGTGGTAGCTCCCAGTAAGTCACTCTGAATGTAAGCACAAATAAGACATATCACAGTTGAGTTCTCAAAAGATTTGCTTTCCTGGTTAAGCCAGAGCCTTCAAAATCACTGATAGAATTTTTAAAGTAACAAATAATAGGTATTAGGGACTCCCAGATTTGTGCATGTAGATTCTGTGCACATAGTTGAGTCCTCATGTACACTTTTAAGACTGCACAGGTGAAGCCCAAGCCCACCGAGGCTAAAGAAATGGCTACTGTACCTTAACTGGTGCTAAGAGCCACAGCCAAGTAATATGATGCATGGCATTTTTGGTTGAAAGGTGATGCCTGCAAGCCATTGAGATGATATGATTATGTTAAGATTTGCATTCATATGGATATTGGACTCCTGGGACTCCTGGAGAGTTCCCATTGGTTGGGGAAGTGCGTTAGGAGGGAATTCCGGAGGAGGAACTTCCTGTTGATCCGGGAGAACGCAATCTTACTGGGAGCATACGCGGCAGTTTCAAAAAATAAAGTTTGTTCCTGCTTGAGTGGCTCGTGATTTTGTGCCCAGCCAGACTGTGGCAAACTGGCCTTCCTTATGAAGAGTAAATGAACTTCCAGTATCCACTTGCTAGAATGGCTCAAATACAAACACTTGCCAACACCAACCAAATATTGCTGGTACAAATGTAAAATAGTGCAGATGCTTTACAGGACAGTTGGATTTTTTTTTTTTTTTTTAAACAATGAAACACACCTACTCTATGGTCCAGTGTGTTAGTCAGCTTGAGTTGCTGTGACCTACAACAGCTTGGAAGAGAAGAGTTTGTTTTGTCCTTGGTGAGGCAGAAATCATAGCAGAGGAAAGCTGTTAAGCTCAGGGCAGCCGGGAAGCGCCTGGGATGACCACTTCCTCCAACCATGCCCCACCTGCCTACAGTTACCACCCAGTAGTCCATCAGATGGACTGATCACTGATTAGGTATGGCTCTCATGACCTAAACATTTTATCTCCCACGTTAACACAGGAGCTTTTAGGGGACACCTCATATCCAAACAGTAACATCCAGCAAGCATGTCACTTGAGCATTTATCCAAAGAAGTTGAAAACTTATGTCCACACAAAAACCTGCACTTGGATGTTTATAACAGAACTTTATTTACAACTGCCCAAACTTGGAAGCAACCAAGTTGTGCTTAAGTAGGCAATGGATGAAGAAACTTGTTGATTGGTTTGTTCCATGCCAAGCACTGTTGTGGGTGTTGGCCAGTGTGGTTAACAGATGGTCATCATTATTGCTCTTATGGACAAGTGTGCAGCTGGTGCAAAGTAATCCTAAGTGAAAACAGGAAAGTCAAGGAAGACCAACCTGATGGAGTCAATATAATTAAATTAGGGGTTAATTCTGATTGATTAATATTGTAAGTGAGGTTTATATATTTGGTAAGAGTTTAGGAAGGTGAAGATATGGAAAAAAGTATATCCCATGCAGAGAAAGTGCACTGGCAAAGAGCCTGAGGTGAGAATACATGGTGTAAGAAAAGGAAGAAGATTGTGCTTGGAGCACAGGAAGCAGGGAAGAATGGTTGGTAATGGGGAGAGCTGCAGTGCAGAGGCCACACACTGCCCTCCATTCTACTTAGGCTGACAAGAGCTCATTGAAGGAATCCTAATTATAAAGATTTAAATAACCGTGTAATATCACACTGCAGTATATTTGTCAATAGAACTCCACTAATAGCTCGCTCTGATTGTGTTCCCCACCCTTGTACCCTAAACTTTATACTAGTCATTCTTTTTATCTATTTAGTATATCTGTATCCCTGGGTACCGAATAGGTTCACTTGTGTTATTAAATGAAATCATGTAACATGTATTCTCTGACTTACTGTTCTAGTTCAATGCTCCTATTACTGTGTTTCTTTTCTTTCAGCATAGTTCTTTTTTTTTTTTTTTAATTCATTGTGTTATTATTTATGCATTTTACTGTGGATAGAGAATTGGTTGTTTCCCACTGATGGCCATCGCAGACAGTGTCACTGTAAGCTTTCCTGCATGTGACTTGCTGTGCCCATGCACAGCACTCCGGGCAGACTTTCCTTTCCTGTTCATGTCTGCACTGTTGCCCAGCATGAGTGCATTTATTCTCCCAGAAGTGGGGTGCTCTCTAGTTAACTCCACATGTTTATTCATCTGGTGATTGTTGAATTATTGTCCAGGATGGTTGCAGTTTCATTTCCCTGATTATTAATGAGGTTGAGAATCTATAGCTGTGTTTATGGACGTGTAGTGTTACCTTATTGGAAATCGTGATCATCTTGATTGCCTGTGTTTCTGTTGGGTTGTTTTTCTTTTTGTGTTGATTCATAGAAATTCTTAATACAAGTTGGATACCAGTCCTTTGTCACTTTTATAGATTGCAAGTGTAACCTCCCAGGCTGTGGCTTGCATTTTACTTTCTTGATTGACACTAGATTCTTAGTTTTAAAATCAGAACCGTGCATTTTTTTTTGTTTGCTCTGTTAATAATCCCTCTCCTAGCCAGCCCTGTGGCACATGCATATAATTCTCAGGAGGGTGAGGCAGGAGGATTGCAAGTTTGAGGAGAGCCTCAGAAACTCATGTCCTAAGCAATTTAGTGAGACCTTGTATCAAAAAAAATAAAAAAAAAATTTAAAAAGGGGTGAACTGGGATGTAGCTCAGTGGTAAGGCACCTATAAAACAAAACATTAAGAATTTGTCTCTTGTATTTATAAATAAAGAGTCACCATGCCTGAGGTTTGCTCCAGTCATATGGTAGTGGGGGGAGGAAGCGCAGTCGGGCTGGGCATTCTGAAGGGGTGACAAGTGCCTAGGGCTCATTGTGCATCCTTTCACTCCTGCTTGTGCATTATTGTGCAGAAGAACGAAAAGACAGTGTAAAGGAGGGACGCCTGTCTAGTCCGAGGTCACAAACGTACTTTTTGTTTTTCTTCTAAACATTTTTATTTATGGATTTTTGCCTTAAACCTATCTGCACTGAATTTGGCTTATGGTATGAGCAGGATTCACATGGGTGACCTGCTGCCCCAGCCCCGCTCAGGAGTAGGCTGCCCCATGCTGTCCTCCTCAGAGTCTCTTCACAGGGGTCTGTTTCTGATCCTATTGAATTTCTGGTTATCCTTATGTCCATGCTATACCATCCTGGCCCTTGTGATAATAGATATCTGATTGGGCAGATCTGCCCACTTAATACTTCTGCAAGACATGGGGACTATAAAGGCATTCCGCCTTTATTTTATTTTATGTATTTTTATTTGATGCTAAGGATCGAACCCAGTGCCTCCCACGTGGTAGGCAAGTGCTCTGCCACTGAGCTGCAACCCCAGTCCCTCGAGACTATTCTTGACTCTTCACTTTTGTATATATTTTGTGATCCTTGGGTAGGTTTTCATGGAGTTGAGCTGACTCCATAGATCAGTTTGGAGAGAATAAATTTTTTTATTGATTTAGCATATTGAATAAAATATTATATTTCTCTTGATTTGAATTGTCTTGAATGTCTTTAGTGAACTTTAATTTTCTTCATAAAGGTCAACCTTTATATATTGTTAGATACATTGCTAAGTATTTTATTTGGGGGTACTATTAGTTTATATCTTAAATTATATTCCAAACTGCTTGTGTATTGAATACAAACTGTTTTTACAGATTAATTTTATATTAAACAGCTTTGCTCAATTCTGAATAATTTTTATAATTGATTTGTAAATTTCTTTGGGTAGTTATGTTGTCTGTAGTTCAGTGTCTTCCTTTTCCTTCCTTCTGAACCAGCTATGACTTAGGACACAATATTTATAGACAGTAGTCATGGGTAATATTCTTATTTAGCTCTTGATCTTAAGGAGAAAGTTAAACATTTTGCTTGTGTAACATTTAGCATTATCTCCTCACATTTTCCAGACTAAGGAAATATCCTTGCTAAAAGTTGTAATCTGGGTACCAGTATGCTCAGGGGTTCATCCTGGTCACTTCAGTTGGCATGGGCTGGGGCAGGGAGTTCTTGCCATAAATGAGGCCAGTCTGGTGAGAGGTAGAGGGAAAGGTGACCTTTCATAGATTACAGGGAGACAGAATGAGCATGCATTGAACTTGAGTGTGGGAACTTAGTGGAAAAGACTGAGGGAGAGAGAGCTCCCAGATTTTTGGCATGCACAGTTCAGGTGATTGGTATCCATTGTGAGACAGGTACTGCTAAAGGAGAAGCCAACTTGGGACAGTTTTGGATGTGAGTTTTAATGTGCCTTCTAAGATACGGGTGGAGATGGTAACACATAGTTGAATATGTGTGTCTATGCAGAGGAAGGAGTCCTGGGTGGGGCTTCAGTGGTTCATGGTGCTGGTGGGGCCGTGGCGGTGGTTAGAGGGTGAGGAGCACCTCAGACTGTAGTTTAGGCCAGGTGTAAGAACACGGGGGACCTAGGGAAGGGCGAACTGAAGAATGGTGCAGCAGAGTGTCCTGAGAACAGCTTCAGGGCAGGGCAGGGTGAGACCACACACTGCTAGTTGTCACAGAATAGCCCCGGTCAGGCCTCACAGGGACACACCACTTCCAGACCTCATGCAGGGGAAAGGGGTTCCAGGAAAAAATGTATCTTGTTTTTCTCCTCCTTTACCTCTGAAAGGTGTGGGAGGGGTGGGAAACACTGGGCCTCCTAGTCTGCCTCAGATCATTTTCATAAAGGTTGGGATTTTTAAATGAAGGGGAGACTTGAGCAAGTTTGAATTGCTAAGGGGACAAGGAACACATCTCGAGGAGGCTAGAGACACATGGTGGCTCTGGTATGTATATTCCATGGCAGGGAAGGAGGGGGCACCTGTTCCCTCCTAACACAGCCACCATAGGCCCGTCCAGTGTGCTCTGGAGCCTAGCTCGCACATCAGCATGGCAGACGAAGGGCAGAGTGTGGTGCAACGAGCCTGCTCCTCTGGGCAGAAGAGAAAGGCAAGCACAGAGTGCGGCGGTGAAGTCGGGGCTCGTGAGGAGCCCAGGCCGTTCCGGATGCGCGCACACGTGCCAGGGTGCCCTCTGCCCTGGAGGCCTGGGTCGGCCCAGCTGTCAGCACTGCTCCCGGTTTGAGGAGTCTTGCGCTCCTGCTGACTGGAAATAGCCTTCCCTAGTTCAGTTTTTAACATTGTTCCCAGTTTTTTCAGGTGCCACACAGAATGTACCTGCTCACTTACTTAGGATTTGACTTTTCACTTCAGACTTCATGCACTCCTGTGTCAGTGGGAGGTCCACAGAGTTGTGCGTGAATTATACAGACTGATAAATGTGCATAGTCAGTGGCAGCTACACAGTTCTTTTAAAGTTAACTATTGCAACTTGACCTCCAAGCTGACCATCCTGGCCTTCGCCTTCTCCCTTGGTCTGGCTCATCCTCAGCTCTGGGCACTCACCTTGTCATTGTCTTGGTTTGGGCTTGACCTGCTTGGCTTTCTCAGCCAGGTGTCTCCTTGTAGCCACAGCCAGACTCTCCCTTCTCCTCCAATGTACTACAGGCCCCATCCCTGCCTTTCTGGAAAGTCTTCATCTGGAGCATAATGGGACAGATCACAGGAGAGTCTCCTCCCCATAACTTCGTGCCTTCATTTCTGTTGAATATTGATGTTCAGCAAAAATAGCCATTGAAAGATGTTTAAAATACTAGAAAATGTTTGCTTTTTTTTTTTAACCAAACATTAAAAACTAGGGTTGGTGGTAGCCTGTATTGATTTATTAAACTTTCAATAAAGTATAAAATATTCTATTGGAGGGTCAGCACTTGTCTTAAGTTATAGAATTTTTTTTTTTTTAATTTACTTTGTTATTGTTTGTTTTGTTTAATGTAACATTAAGTTATTAGAAGAGTCTTTTTTTTTATTTTAATTTTTGTTTTTTGGGTACCAGGGATTGAACTTGGAGGCACTCGACCACTGAGCCACATCCTGAGCCCTATTTTGTATTTTATTAGAGATAGGGTCTCACTGAGTTGCTTAGTACCTCCCTGAATTGCTGAGGCTGGCTTTGAACATCCTCCTGCCTCCGCCTTCTGAGCCCCTGGTGATATAGGCGTGCGCCACCTGGAGTGTGGCTGCCTGCAGATCTAAGTAGAGGTTCTAGTTTAACACTGTTCCTTTTTAAAATTATCTTTAACGGAGAGCAAAAGCTGGGCAGCTCTGTGTAGGTGTCATGAGTCATTGGAGGAGGTGGGCCCAGAGCCACACTTAGGTGTTGCAGGGAGCAAACTCAGCTGGCACCTTGAAGTCTGCTGTGGCTGCTGATTTTCTCTTGCATTCCTAAGGAAGTCCGTAGTATTTAACAAGTACTTTTAAAGTTATAAAAATACTTTTAATATAGTAATTGAACATTCTTGCTGTGGTGTGTGTATGTTGTTGTTGTTGTTTTTTCCCTCTCTCTCTCCTGTCTTAGCCTGTCTTTGGTCTGCTTACTTTTCTAACAAACAAAGAATTGTCTCTCTAGCTCGTGTCAGTGATAGGCAGAGAATGGTGGACCAGCAGTGTTGCCTGCGCTCAGCCCGGTGCCTTTTCTAAGAAAGACGCTCTTGTCCTGGAGAAGGGAGACACTGGTTCTGCTCAGCTGCACGTGGCATGGAGAACAAGAACCAATTTAGAAGAAGGCTGCAGGCTACAGAGGCAGGCCTTGGGAGATGAGGCATTTCTGCAGCTTTCAGGAAGATGTAGACAAATTAGTTCAATTATTATAGGACTATGTGATGTGAGAATAGTGACTCACCCTGTGGAGTCACAAAGGTTTGTTTGAGGTCATTAATTGCAATGTGATTTTAGGAAATATTTTTTCCCTTGGAAATCTTTGGTTTTATGCTATAATATTATTTGTTTATTTTAAGGAAAGTTTGTGCTTTGCAGGATGTTTCAGCATGTAGTGGCCAAAGAAGAATGAAACAAAAATGATCATCCTCACTTTAAAGTTGTTGCTGCATATTGATGAGTCTAGCCTTTCATTTCTCTCATGTTAGGTATGGCTCTGCATGGTGGTACAAGCCACCAGTGACCTCAGGAGGCCAAGGTCAGCCTCAGCAACATAGCCAGACCCTAAGTAATTTAGTGAGACCCTGTCTCAAAATAAAAAGAGCTAGGGTTGGGGATATAGGTAGTTAGAGTGCTTGCCTTGCATGCACAAGGCCCTGGGTTCCATCTCCAGCACAATAAAAAATAAATAGATAGATAGATAGACAGACAGACAGACAGGCAGGCAGGCACTGGGTTCAATCCCCAGCACCACAAAAATAAATGAATAGACAAATAAATAAATAAAAGGGCTGCAGGTGTGACTCAATTGTGGAGCACCTCTGGGTTCTATCCTTAGTACTGCACACAAAAATTATTTGTTAGGTGTGGAAGATCAGCTATAAGAGATTGTATACTAGACCTTTTACAGGGTTGTAAATTACAATATTAGAGCTTGGCTGAATTCTTCAATGTTCTTTGGCCCAAATCTGACTGTGATAATCATAGCACATTTCACCTTATACTCAGAGGTGAAAATTAGTGGACTTGCTGCTTGATTAGGAACCTTCTTGTGTGCAGATGATTGTGCACATGATGTGGCTTTGTGTGCATGGGTGTGAGTGTGCTCTATGAGCACACACACGCCAGCCTCACTGTTCCCTGCTATTTGTATTTGAATGCAAAGGTAGAAGCTGTGTCAAGATTTCTCTTTGTGAAAGCCAAGATCAAAGGCCTGTGGCATTTCAGAACTTGAGCTTAGAGACAGGAACTCCAGCTAGGTACCAGCTAGGTAAGGTGTGTGAGGCTGGTGGGGCATCAGGGTGGAAGGAAGCGAGCAACAGTCTGCCCTTCTCTCCCGACCTCTGTGGGCTTAGCGCTCAGGAGGCCACGGGTCCACAGGATCAGGACAGCGTGTCCAGGACAATGTTCACAGTCCCGGTTTCACCATGCTAGTATTAGAAAGCCTCTTAGCTTTGCACTAGAGTTCGCTTGCAGAGAGTGAACCGTGCTTGGGGGATTTTCCTGTATTTTTTTTACGTGGCAGTAGGTCATGTGGTGCCGTGGGCCGTGCTCCTCTTGCCCAGTGCTGTTCACATCAGCCCTCCTGTTGCTTAAACATGGAAAATGGAACTCAGGGAGTTTGGTTTTATTCTATTTTTTGAGAAAGCAGAGGGGGTCACGGTCCAGCCATGAGGGCCCAGTTGGGGCCTGCTGTGTCTCTCCACAGGATTTGTGTCCCTAGTAGAGTGAGTCTCGGACCCTCCGGCTGGTGGTGGTCCCAGGCTCTGCAGGGCCCGTGACTCGCGTTCCTCACGTGCTTACCTGGATGGTCTTTCGAGGTGCACTGGGGCTGCCTTCTAGGCCTCAGCACAGTCCTGGTGCCACCTTAGGGAGCCTGAGCAGCAACTGGCATGAGGCACCATCCGCTCCCTGGTTTCCCTTTTGCCAGCGGATGTTGCCCTGAACTCCCGCCTCTCCTTGGACCCCATAGGTGGGGATGTTTCAGGCCTGTCTATTGCAGTTTTCTGCTGCTGTGTTTCAGCCATTCTTCCATGTGGTTTTCTATTCCCAGATAGAATTCTGAAAATACAAGTTAGTATAAGATAAATGAATAGCAAATGCCACTGTGCATCAGAACACGTTTGCAAAATCTGGTTTTCATAGAAAACAAAATCCCCAATTACTGATCCTGGTATGCATGCTAAAATATATAAACTTACATTGGTTTTGCTTAACAATTAAAAATAACCCGAGGGCTGGAGTTGTACCTCAGTGGTAGAGCTCTTGATTGGCATGTGGGTTCAATCCTCAGCACCACATAAAAACAAATAAAAAAAAATAAATGTACTGTGTTTATCTACAACTTGAAAAAAAAAAAAAAAAACCAAAAGTACAGGCAACTAGTACCACACATTTTTTATACTTAGAAACTTACGTTGGGGATATAGTTCAGTTGGTAGAGTGCTTGCCTTGCATGCACAAAGCCCTACATTCAAACCCCAGTGCAAATAAATAAATAAATAAGCCTTTCAGTTAAAAAAAAAAAAAAAAAACTTGCTAGTTAGCTGCGAATTGAATTTGTTGTTAAGTGGTTGAGACAAAAAATTTCTCTTGCTCTCCGAGTGTAAGGGGAAGTGCTTGGTCCCTATGCTGCCTGCTGGGTTTCTGGTTCCAGTGAGATTGTGGATCAGGAGCTGCGTGTTAAACCTCAGTTTATAAACAATTCTGAGAAGTGGGACCAGTGGTATCAACATCTGAGGCATGTTAGACACATGGGCCGTGGGCTGGCTCCAGGGATGTCCCAGGGAGATGACATTCTGTTCACAGTTGTTTTATTATTTCTTCCTATATTGATGAAACAGCCAGACCAAATCCGTTTGGAATGCCTGGGATGGTGCCACCTTATGTTCCCCCTCAGATGCTCAACATTCCACAGACTTCTCTGCAAGCAAAGCCCGTGGTAAGGCATTCCCTGAGATGGGTGGGGCAGTGGGCCTTGGGCATTTTGTTTTAATGAATACTAAAATTATTTCTTAAATTCTTGGAATGATATATGAGATAGGTGCCAATGTTGGTCAAATTAAAAAATCACCCAGGAGGAGGCAGCCCCGACATGCCTTGGGCCAGGCCAGCCTCATGTGATGACCTATGCCCTGTGCTTTAGGCCCCACAGGTGCCCAGCCCTGGGGGGGCTCCGGGCCAGGGTCCATACCCATACAGCCTCGCTGAGCCGGCCCTCACTCTGGACACAAGCGGGAAGAACCTGACAGAGCAGAACAACTACAGCAACATTCCTCACGAGGGGAAGCACACGCCGCTGTATGAGCGGTCCTCGCCCATCAACCCAGCCCAGAGTGGCAGCCCCAATCACGTGGATTCCGCCTACTTCCCTGGCTCTTCTACATCATCATCATCAGACAACGACGAGGGCAGTGGAGGGGCGACCAAGTGAGTGTGCGTGCTCACAGAGCACTCCCGGTGCCTGTGACCTGGGGGGCTCCCTCTGCCAGCAGCTGCTTGGGTATTAACTCAGGCGGTCCACTGCAGGTAGGTGCTGCGCCCTGTGCTCCTTGGCTCTGGAGGAGAGAGAAGAGAGGGCCTGGTCTGTGAGGTCTCCACTGTGGCTATCTGCACCAGGCCAGCACCAAGGCCAGAGCTGCAGGAAACCTCTTGGGGAGGGATTTGTGTGACATGTAGAATATGGGGGTTCATGTGCATCAGCCCCACTGTTCCAACAGCCTTAACCTCTGGGACCCTGGCTGTAGGGAACTCTAAATTCCTCTCCTTCTCCAAACTCAGCAGCTCATAGAACTGTTCTTGAAATAATACTATTTGCCCCAGTAAAACCACAGAAAGCTGCCTGGACCCAGGCCGGAGTTCTTCCAGGAGAGGAGTGTTGCAAATACGTAGTTGGTTAAAATCTGATGGAGAAAATCTTAAATGGATACTACCCCTTCCGTTAAACTGTCTTGTGTTTCAAAAAAAGGTAAGGAAAAAAGAAACAGGAAGTGTCTTTTCCATTGAGGCTGTGTTTCTTTTTCCTTAGTTTGAACTCTATCTTGTTGGGCAGATGACCAAGGCTAGTTAATAATATTTCAGTTATAACAGTGCCGGTGGATGTTACCTCTAGCTCTGACCTCTGACAGAATAAATTAGAGAAAGTGTCCAGCCTTGAGCAGGTTCTTGCTGATGTGTCCCCTGAAGCAAGTGATGTTTCCTCTCTGTAATATTCCGTGTGTCCACCTGTAAAATGGAAGCAAATGTCAGCTGACCTTGGTGACGATCAGGGCAGAGTTCTCTGCCACCTGGGACTGCATATCCTGTCTGTAGCAGAGAAATATAAAATTCATAAGTGGGCTATGTATACGCAATCCTGAAACTCCAAAGTGAAGTTAAGGATTATAATTTAGCATTCCAAAATTTAAATTGGCCTTCTAGTAGGATGATAAATTTAATACCTTTTAAACCAGAATTTCTTGGTTGGGGCCCAGAAATCTGCATTTTAAATAAGTACCTCATGGAGTCTCAGGCTCACATGGAAGTCTGACAGGTGGTCCAAGAAGCCCTTTCCCTCTAGAATTCTGGGTCGTTGTGTGTTTTCAGCGAGATCAAAGTATCTGAACAGACTCTGGAACATTGGCAGAGGTTAAAAACGCAAAAGAAGTGGACTGGGGACGGAGCTCTGTTGTAGAGTGCTTGCCTGGTATGTGTGAGGCTCTGGGTTCATGTCCCCCATGTCCCCCATGTCCCCATCACCCAAAAAAAGGCAAAAGAAGTAAGCTTATACCCAAGAGTTACGTGCTAGTGGAGGAGGTTTAGAAACCAGATTGAGGTGGTTGCTTGGACCAGGGTGGGCATTCAGGAGACCATAGACGTTGAGGCTGTAGGCATTCAGGAGACCACAGGTTGCCCATCTGATTTGTCTTCATGAGGGTGAGAACTGGACTTGGAGCAAGGACAGCTGCCTGGGCACTGTGCTTTTCTGTGTGTTCAGTTCTTAACCTATTCATAAAGGGTCTGGTCAGCTCTTCCTGGACCCTGGGATCTGGTCTCCCTGTGAAGTCTTGAAATTCCCAGTCTTCACCCCAGACACGGCATTTTTTACTGCTTCTTGCAGGCACATCTTATTTCTGCAGCTGGGGTGTGAACTGCTCAGTCTTGTGGTCGGTGTCTTGCCATCCTTGCAGCGTGAAGTGTCAGGCAGAGGAGAAGGCACAGTGCACACACAGTGCCACATCAAAAGGCTGGACTCAAGACATCTCACTCAGCAGAGATTTAATTTCCTTGAATCTTCTCCATGTTCGCTTTAATATACAGAGATCATGTCAGAAGTGAAGGAAAGCAGGCAGATAGGAAAAGTGCCTGAAGCCTCAGCGTTAGACCCTAGACTGGGGGTGTGCTTTGCTTATGGCTCGTGCTGTGGTTCAACTTAAGTTTATGTGTGTGGCAGGGGCCAAGAGGAATGAATTTCATGGTTTTCAGTGAAGGTTCTAGTTTGTTGAATGTGTTGTATGTGGTGTGTATTCTATGCAGTTCAAGACTACGTAAGAGAATGGAATTTTGTAGTTAAAAAAAAAAAAAATACTCAAAAGCCGGTAATGGTAGTATGTACCTATAGTCCCAACTATTCAGGAGGCTGAGGCACAAGGATCACTTGGGCTTAGGAGTTTGGGGCCAGCCTGGGCAATGAGAGCCTGTCTACATTTAAAACAAATAGTTAGGGGTAGTGGCCCATGCCTATGATCCCAGCGGTTCTGGAGTCTGAGACAGGAGGCTCACAAGTGCAAAGCCAGCCTCAGCAATTTATCGAGGCCCTTAACAACTTAGTAAGACCCTGTCTCAAAATAAAAAGGGCTTGGGGATGTAGCTCAGTGTGGTTAAGTGCCCCTGGGTTCAATCTGTAGTACCAAAATAATAATAATTTAAAAAAAATAAATAAACCAGGAGTACTAAGTCAGAACTTTAGTTACTTTTGGTTGGAACTCAAATTAGAACCCCAGACCTACTCTGTGCTTTTAGGATGGTCTTAAGGGGGAAAAAAAGTTATCCTTTATTAGCCAAGAAATGCTTGAGCACTTGCTGTTTACTGTGAGCAGGGCAGTGGGTGGGAGAGACAGGGCTGTGCTCATGTGGTATGTTCTGAGGCAGGACAGTGAGCAAATGAAAGTGTGAGGAAGACTTCAAGAGGAGCACTTGTCCAGAGCGCAGGAGAGCAGGGTAGGAGGTTGACACCTGGTCCCCAGGGCTGGGCCTTGTAGAGCTGGAGGCCTTCAATGCCACAGGAAACAGCCTTGAATGTGCTCAAGCAGGGCCTGGGCTGGAGAGGCCTGGTGTTTCTTTGGACATCAGTTTATTCTCAACTCTGTGCTGTTTTCCTTTGAGACAGAAAAGTCTCTGGACAGTTGAGCAGCTGAGCCTCAGAGATCTGATCTTAACCCCTTTGACAGGTGGACTGTGGAAATGCTTATAATCTCTAGACCATGAAATAGCAATGGAGAGCAGCCTTCTAGTTGCCTTACAACTTGTTCCCCCACCCCCAAGACTGCCTGGGGGGCCGAGGGGTGCTCAGTAAATACTTACTGGATAGGTTGAGATGCCTGTGATGGAAAACAAAGGTCAGCTTCTACAATTTAGAAATCCTTCCCATAATACATGTTAGATGATACCACAAGGAAGCGATAGTCAAATGCAGAATGTGGGACAGTTTACAAAAGAAATGGCCTAGTTCTCCCAACAGTAAATCAATGGCATTTTTTTTTTAAGGGTGTTGGTGATGGGTGATGGGGACTGTCACAGAATAAAAGAGGCAACCAAGAAAGAAAAATGCTTCCTACAAATTAAGATAAATGTTTTAAATGGCAAAAGATAGACGCATGCAATTCAGAGGAAATACAGACATCACTAAACACGTAGAAGGATGTTCACCCTCACTAAGAAGATCAAGGAATGAAACTTAAAACATAAAAAGGTATCTTTTTTAAAACCCATAAAATTGTCAAACATTTGTTCTTAAAGATAAACTATGGAGGGTGCCGTGGGTGGAGAGGGTGAGACGTGGCTCTCCCGGCAGGTCCTCCTTGCCCCTCAGCCCTTCCCATAGGAGTCTGAGAGCCACGGGCACTGGGCACTAGGCACCGATTGTGGAGATGTGCTCTGTACCTGTAGGAAGGTGGGTGTGGGCTGTGTGCCCAGGGAGCATTACCCAGTGCCCCTGGAATGTCCTGAGAAAGTACAGAGCTGACCCAGCTGACCCTAAGGACAGGCAGCCACACTGCCAGAGGCTATCATGACATGCATCGGGCAGTCCCTGTGCTTCATCCTTTTGTTTCCCTTTATTTTATTTTACTTTTTTTTTTGATGTCTTGTTCAGCATTTCAGGTTCTTGAGTTGGGAGAGTTGTCAAGTGGCTCTGTTCTCGGTTCTGTGGAATGGGAGTCCTGACAGTTTTGTGCAGGACTCTTGGAGCATGGGGCCGTCCTGCCACCCAGCCACCCAGCCACAGCCTCTGCTGCTGGAGGGGTTTTTCCAACAGAGATTAGCGATAGGGGCAAGCCTGTGGGAAGCAGGCCTGGGTCTAGCTGGGACTTCCATGGTGTGCTGTTTGCCCTAGGAGGAAAAGGTGCCTTGGGCCACGATCAGACCAGCCAGTTACTAGGCCCATGACAGTTGGTTTAGCAGGAGAATAAGAAAGAAATGTGTTTTCTTCTGTTCTTTTTGTCAGAGTAGCATCTGCACACACTTGTTCTATTCTTGGTTAAATTTTTTTAAATTAAGGTGGTGGTCTTCTTTTCCCTTCCCTTTGTGGCCTCTGTCAGTCCTGTTTTGGTTGAATTAAGAATTACATTCAGGTCCTTATGGAGGTGTTTATTTTGTGTTATTTTTTGTAGATTTATTTGGGCTCATGGAATTTGAATCAAAATGAGGTTGCTATATTTTTAATTCTTTTTTTACATCCTTTAAAAAATTACCCTCTCCATACAAAGTTATATAGAATTAAAACATTGGAAAATACAATATTGAGAATCTTCCATCTTCCACCTCTAGAGAGGTGACTCTCAAAGAGTTCAGACATCTTATGTTTCTCTGCATATACTGAAATACAGTTTTTACAAGATTGAGGTCTGGTCTTAGGGATAGCAACTTGCCTTTTCCCCTTTTCTTCCCTCTTTTATGTTCTATACACTTATGTAAGTTTATGTGTGTACTTGTACATATAAATGTAAATATGTGTATTACACTTAATATTGCTTTAGTGTTTTTGCATATTATTGCTGACATTTTTAAGTGGATAGGTAAAAGTCCTACTCAGAGAGAAGACATTTCAGCTTTGTGACTTTATTCGTTCACATGGGCTGTTTCATTTTCTTGTACACTGATATGTGTGCCTGAAGTGGAGAAGGGCGCCTAGTGTCGCAGAGTGTCTTTTGGCATGTACTGTTGGTTTTGAGTTATGCTTGCATGGTCGCATCTCTTGTGTGCACTTTGCACATGCTCACACCCCATTAGCTCATGTGTGTAGCTCCTGGAAGCCCACATCTGGGCTGTGGAGGGTGATTTGGGAAGGCAGGCTGCTCCGCGTAGGAGTTCAGGGCCCTGGGGAGCCTCTGTACCCCAGCAGCTGTCAAGGGCTGGCCTCCTGGTCTGTGATTATCTGGCTTCAGACTCCAGTGCACTCCTGTGTTAGTGGGAGGTCTACAGGGTTGTTCGTGAATTATACAAACTGATGAATGTGCATAATAAGTGGCAGCTATCACTATTATTTTAAAGTTAACCATTACAACAATATAAGATCAAAATATTTGCAGCTGTTGTATGTGGAACTGCAGATTGTTCAGAATACCAAGGTCTTATCCTGGAAGGGGCTTCTCAATGTATCATTGTATCATTTTGCAGATAATAAACAATTTATTTAATTTCAAAAACCCAAATATATTTTTGGTTTTTAATGTAGTATAGATAAAGAATCTCATTTTGTTAGCTCTGACCTGGCATCCCAGGCAGTATGTGCTTGAGGTTGTGTCTTTTTTTTCTTTAAGGGGGTCCGGGTGTTTTTCTTCCACTTTGAGTTTTTTCAGAAACCTTGTGGTTCACAAAGAAAATTATGTTTCCCAGCTTTGGGATATGGGGACATCCACAGGCCAGCAGCTAGGGGAATGGCTTACAATGAGCAGATGTAGGCTTGTCTTTCAAATTGTTGGGCTCTTGTGTTGGACAGATTTCTATCTTGGCTTTTTAACACATAGTGATTTTTCTAGTAATTTCTCATATAAACAGTTCTGAATTTTGGCAAAAATTAGTTTTGATCTGTGCCATTGCAGTGAGAGGGTCTGTGGATGTCCTAGCCACCCACTCCCCTCTGAAGGCGTTTTGTATTCATTTGTCACGGCAGCCAGCAATGGCTCATGGTGAGGCACCTCGGGACCCTCCCTCACAGTCTGTTAGGGGCACCCTGTGACCACATATCTCCCTGATACCAGTGAGAAAAGTGTGAGCCATGCTCACTGTTGCCTGGGATGCGCTTTCTGCACTCTCTGGTTCTATGCTCCCAACCCTGTTCCATGGAGAAGACTGAGTGCAGGGACATTGGCATAATTAGGGGCAAGAGGGCATTGTAGGTGTCTGCATGTGCGGCCTTCTTGGTCATCAGGATTCTGAAGGATGGCATTTGACCAGACCAGGCCTCGAAGGAGAACCCTGAGTGCCTGTCTGGTGAGGCCAAGTCCTGCCAAGCGCCTTGGGGCCCACACCCTCCTGTCGCACATGGACCTAGAGCCTTCTCTTTTTTGTTCTCAGCCCGGTTGAGTTAGGGAGCAGATAGCCCTGAAAACTCTTATTGAAAGTCAGCCTTATTAGTTTGGCCACGTCTGACTTTACACACACACTCTACTCAGACATTTCTACTGTGGATTGTATCTGTTACCTTTCAAAATTTAATACTTCTTCCACATTGGTATTATTTGCCTTTGCTCTTCCTATTGCTGGAGTCAGGTTTTACTCCATGTTCTGCCCCTTTTCTTCTCTCTGACATCATACTCTGGGATCTGGGGTGGGCAAACCAGCACATTCGCTAAGAAACGTGGGAGAAAGTCTTTCAGGGACTAGCGTAGTTTGCTGCCTTTGGCATGCTTTCATGCAGAAGCAGCCCCAAGTGTCCCTGGAGAAGCAAGGCTGTGTTGCCGCTTTCTGACAACCTGCAAGGCCCGCCCTGCCCTGCTTGGCTCCCCTACCACATGTGGACTTGCCACAGTGCACGTGGTCTTCCTGTTGCTCACCTGCTGGATCTTTTCAGGTGTGTGCAGCTTCCATCCACAGCCAGCTCTCCCAAGGCTACGTGTGGCACAGTTTGGAATAATGGGTCTCATTTGAAACCAGTGCCTTTACGTGTGTGTGTGCCTTGATTAGTTCCCTTCTCTCTGAGCCTGAATTTTTATCATCAGAGGCTTATACAGAGGGATGTAGACTCGGTCTGGGTCCAGGGGAGCCTCCCTCCTCAAATAGCCTAGCACTGCACCGCCTCTCCCCCCAGCCAAACGGAAAGAGGGGAGACATCTGATTTAAGTACAGTTTTAAGATCTTATCAGTTGTGTAAGATGAAATATAAATGTGCATGGAAGAATTCTGAAATCTAATCTATCTGTTCTTCCAAGTATGGCCTTTGTCACTTTCATATAATTGCTGTCTTAAGTTGTTTAGTAATAGAGTTATCCCATTGAAGTATATTGGACTTATTTTAAGATTTGCTGTTGTCAGCTGGGTGTGGTGGCACAGGCCTGTAATCCCAGTGGCTTGGAAGGCTGAGGCAGGAGGATCACGAATTCAAAGCCAGCCTCAGCAACTTAGTGAGGCCTTAAGCAACTCAATGAGACCCTGTCTCTAAACAAAACATAAAAAGGGCTGGAGATGTGGCTCAGTGGTTAAGCACCCCTGGGTTCAATCCCCTATACCAAAAAAAAAAAGGCTGTTATCAAGAGGCTTTTCAGGGAAAACTTTAGATTTTATAGTATCATTAGAAGGTTCTAGGAGCATCTAGATGACATTATTTTCAGTTTGATCAACTATATAGAACAAACACTAATACTAGCAAGTGTAGGTTCTGTGGGGTTTCTGGTAGCACAGCAGTGGGTCAAGTTCCAGGGTCACTAGAAAAATGTGATTTTGCCGCAAAACTGAGGTGGTCAGGTCAGTTTTTTCTCACTGGTTCTCATGATGACATTAGAAAGATTTCAGACATGTCACTCTGAGTAGCAAGCATGAGTTTATTAAAGGGATAGAAAAAGGGAAAAAGGGGACAGATACCCTCAGTGGAGAGGGTGGGTCATCTCAGGAAAAGGACAGTCTCCCCTGCCTTGCCCTCCAGTTTTTGGGGGGGATCCCGGAGAAATTTCCAGACAGTCTTGACTTGAGACTGACAGCAGGTTACGTCCCCACTGCACAGTCCAGCTCTAAGCCACTTTCGCCCATGCCAGCCAGTTCTAATTGGAACCTGTTCTCACAGGTTTTATGGTAGGGGGAATTATCCTTGTCTTGCTGAGTTCTGGGATCTGATCTGGGTAAAGGTCAGATAAGTCCCCCCTTTTGGCATTTTGGGCCTGCATTTCTCTTGCAGATAGCAGCTTGTTTCCTGAGGAATGTTACCTGTTCTGTTGACTTAAGCCAGGCAGTGCTGCAGATAAATTGCTTTTTTAAAAGAAAGCTTGTGGGGGTCAGCTAATTATCCCCTAACCCCGTGTTCCCACTGCTCTGTCTGTCTCCTGTCACTCTCACGACTGGTGCACAGCCTTCCTGCCCTCTGTCTGGGGTTCCTGATCCTGGGGGTGGGGGAATGCTGGTTGCCTCTGTGGTCAGTGAACCTTCCAGACGCGTCTTCACAGCGGTTAGAGAATCTTGGCTGTTCTTCATGTCGTATGTGCTACCATCGTCATGTACTCTTGGTGTGTGGCATGATGAAGGGACTCGTCTCCCGTGTGTCACCACCGCATGCCTCACAGCACTTATCCAGCTGTTATTTCTCTGACCCCTACCCCCAGCAGCACACTCGCCAGTCGTTGATGGGTCTGCCTCCAGCGCGTTGTCCAGGCCTCTTCACACTCAGCCAGTAGAGCTGCTTCCTCTGGCCTTTTTAGTGGTCGGGACCCTCCTTCTCCCAGGGTGCTTGCCCTGGTTTCCATGCCTCCTGGCCCTTGCTGGGGGTCCTCTTGTTGGATCAGTGGCACCTGAGTTCACAGCAACCTTGCACAGAGCAGTGGTTCCCTGACAACTCTGGGAACCTGGACACAGAGCAGTCTTTTTGTGTCAAGTGTGTGGTGTCCTTGACTAGAAGGGCTTGTTGTGTGACTGGGATTGAGGAGCTGGAATGAGACTCTGGGGTGTCACCTTGTGGGACAGTGTTCTTGGCTTAAGATGGATGGGATAATCTTCTCATCTATCCTCTTTTTGTACCTTTATTTAAAAATTAGAACTAAAATGAAGTTGATTAGAAGATAGGAGAATTAATGGGTCTTAAAGTCTGTCCATTTGTCACACAGGTCAGTTAGATAAGCCAGCTCTCAGTGTCCCATGCTGGCATGCCCTGTTGTCAGCACTCTTTTCATGAGGTCATTTGAGTGCTTAGGCCTGCCACAGAGGGATCAAGTCCAGGGGCAAAATGCCCAGAGCTGCCCTGGCCATCCCCACCTGGAGTCACCCTGTCTGCTGGGTCTGCAGCATGGAGTGGTTCCCTGCCCATCCTGCTCAAGGCCCCTCAGATACCTGCTACTTATAGGACAAAGCTTTCACTTTGCTGGGCACCATGTAAACTACCCTACTAGTCTTGTGGTCCACAAGCACAAGTCAGCAGAAAACTAAGAAATGGTGCTTACTCTTCACACTTGTCCTGGTCTGTTCCATTTTCGTTTTGCAACATGCTAATTCAACCCACTATGTGGTTTTACCAGACTACCTCAGGGTCACAACATGGTCTAATAGAAGCTGATAGAGACATCTCCACTGGGCCTGCCTCACCCCTCTCCCTACCCTATTTTTTTTTTACTACTTTGCCAAATAAAGCTGTTCCTCAAATAAGTTCCCATTAACCTTCTGTTCTCTAAACTCGCCACTTTCATCATCTTCTCCTTCCTCCTCTTCCCGTGCCTTCCTGATGGTCCGCTTGGCAACTTCCCTGGCCCTGGCTGCAGAGTAGACTAGACGCCCTACATGTGTGTCACTACCTTACACCTTTTTATTAGTTTTGCTGGGAACATTGAATCTTTTGCTGCCTGAATGTTGTCACTTACATGATGTGATTCCTGGTCTCCCTGTGACAACAGAAGGCTCCTTGGAGGCGAGGACTGCCTTTATTTCCTCTGCACCCTCCATAGTGCCGAGTATGTCACAGGCCATCTTTGTACTGTCTGGGTCCCTCCTTGAGAATTCCTTTTCCTTATCAATGGTTGCCACTTGCCCCTTTGAAGCAGGAAGAAATATTCCTGTAATAGAATAGAATTCTTTCTAGAGGTAATTTCTGGGGTGGGGTAAAGCATGGGAAGTCTTAGTGTTGTTTTCACAAGTCAGTAGACTTAGTTTGGGCCCTTCTTGTCATCACGAGCTTGTTTGGACGGTGGTTCACGGTAGTCAGTGATGGTGTTCCTTTTACATTCAGCCACATCAGTGGGAACAAGATTGGCTGGGAGAAGACCGGAAGCCACACGGAACCTCAGACGCGGGGAGACCCAGGAGACCAAGCAAAGGTACAAAGTCTGTGCCTTCTTTCTCTAAGTTCTAATTCTGTGTATGTTGTATGAGTGGTCAGTTTAAATAAGAATCCTTTTCGTTTGAGCACATAGGTCACATATGTCTTTCCAGAGGGGAGGAGAAGTAATTGTGGAGAGTTACCTCCAGCCTGTCTATCTCAGCAAGGCGGGGTTACCCAGTGCACCTCTCTTTGCTCTGGGGCATAGTGCCTGAGCCTGCCTGAGTTGCCTGTCTTGGGGGATTTCTGTGAGCACCTGGAATGTGTTCATTACAAATGGAAATAACTGCCAAGTGTGGTGGCACACATCTATAATCCCAGAGACTTGGGAGGCTGAGGCAGAAGGATTACAAGTTCCAGGCCAGCCTCAGCAACTTAGTGGTATCCTAAGCAACTTAATGAGACTCTGTCTCAAAATTAAAAATAAGAAAAAATAAAAAGGGCTGGAGATGGGGCTGGGGTTACAGTTCAGTGGTAGAGCACTTACCTAGCACGTGTCAGCACCACATAAAATAAACAAACAAACAAACAAATAAATAAAGCTATAGAGGAAAAAGCTAATATAGTAAATTAATCATTAAAAAAAAAAAAAAAAGGCTGGAGATGTGACTCAGTAATCAAGTGCCCTGGGTTCAATCCTTGGTTGTCCCCCTCCCCAAAAGAAAGAAACTAAATTTCACTTCTCCCTTCTTACTTGTTTCTACTTGTTAATAATGATCTCTAGAATTTTTTTTTTTTTTTTTTCCCAAAGCCACACCTGCCACCTGTGGGCCCTAGAAGGAGCAGGACTCCTGCTGGAAGAGGGTTGGTTTATATACAGGGTTATCTGAATATCAGAAATTCATTTGAACTCAACTGTTACACAGTCTCAACTGTTGAATGATTGTCCTACAAATAAGTAACAGAATTGCATTGTGGATACCTATTATTTTCAAAGCACCTTCCAAAGCATTTTGAGTTTTCTTCTGAAAGAGGGAGAATGTAGAAAACACTCGTGAATTATACACTAGTTACTCTTCTTAAGACTTATTTTTGCACTTGTGTATTAAAGAGTAAAATTAAGCACTTAATTACACCCATTTGAAAGACATTTTGTTCCAAAACAGAAAAATTTGTGTCTTTAGGGTGGCACTGAATCAAGCGATAAGCAATTCTCATTTCCAACTTTTATTCTGATCAAGAAAAAGAAGCTTATTGTACAAATAATAATTGCTCTTAGGCCGTTATTCAGAAGATACAGATTATGCCAGAGCATCTCCTGCGTCTCGTCGGCACCACCACCTGGCACTAGCCCAGCACTGCATTAATCATCTGGGGTCACAGTGCTTTCCTGTTCTGTGCACACATTCCAGGTTTTGGTGGGTAGTTATTACAAATTGGGTATTTCCCATCTAATAGATTTGAGCCATTGTGTTTGATAGGATTACTTGGATTTGTTTTGGTTTTGCTTTAATTTTTGCCTGCATGTAATTGAGTTTGGGGTTTTGTTTTCTTTCTCTCTCTTTTTTCTTTTTAAGATGGGGGTCTCTCTATGTTGTCCAGGCTTGCCCCAAACTCCTGGGCTCAAGTGATCCTCCTGCCTTAGCCTCTGGCGTAGCTGGGACCACAGGCATGTGCCACTATACCCAGCAGGATTCTGTTCTTTAAATACCAGCGATGGCAGTAAAGAGCAAGACTTGAGTCAGGGTTGGATATGAATTCAGTTCTGAATTGTTGGTTGCATATTGGTAGGCAGACTGTGTAGCCTCTCTGAGTGTTAGTTTCTTGCTGTGTAGAAATATTAGCAATTTCTTGAGGACAGCAGGAACACAGAGGACTTGGCCAAGTGGTGATGGGGAGTGAGAGCCGAGTGAGGTAGTGAAGCAGTGACAGAGCAGGAGGTCCCAAGAGATGAGCACAGTGGGTGGGGAGCAACAGTGGCTTCCTGAGCCTCGAGCACCATCCCCCCTCCCCCAGTGCAGAGTCACACAGACACAGAGGAGCTGGGAGCACAGGGCTGTCCTCTGAGGACAGCGGGTGTTAGTGGCATTTCTGTGTGTGAGGCAGTCCGAGGAGAGGATCCAGATCAGAGCTGTCTCTGATTGCTCTGTCTTTAGGTTGGCACTAGATCTGGTCTCTCCAGCTAGGACTCTGTACCCTCCATGGATGTCAGGTAGACAAGCATCTGGAACACTTGAGAAAGTGGAAATGTGATGCAAACTTGTTCTTCTCTCTCCTGTCCGTCTCTCTGTAGGCAGAAGGTTCCTCCACTGCCTCTTCAGGAAGCCAGCTAGTGGAAGGCAAAGGGAGCCAGATGGGCACAGTCCAGCCAATCCCCTGCCTCCTGTCGATGCCCACCAGGAACCACATGGACATCACCACACCTCCCCTGCCCCCCGTCGCACCTGAGGTGCTAAGAGTGGCCGAGCACAGGCACAAGAAGGGGCTGATGTACCCCTACATCTTCCACGTCCTGACGAAGGTATTATCCAGGGGCCCTGGAGTGGCTTCCATTCCTTGACAGGTGTTTTGTACTTTTTCATTTTGGAAACCATTTTTCTTTCTTAGTAAAATATTTGTAATCAGAGTTTACGTTCTCCTTTCTAAACATTAAACAAAAGCTAAACGTTTATGCCTGTAAAGACCTTTTGAAAGTCTTACTTTCTTCTTCAACTTAGTTTAAAATATTTTTCAAATTTCTAATGAAATAATGACACATCACATTGTTTTATTACTGGTAATTATATTGTCCTGATTTCATCTTCAAAATTTCTTCCATATTTGTGCTGTAATGTCAGAATTAATTCTGATGTGAGATATAATGTCTGATTTATTTATTGTTTGTCCTTAGAAAGTAATGTTTCCCCTTTTGAGTAGGTAGTAATAACTTCATGTATTTTGACTTGTTCATCTACTTCATTGAGTGCAGTTTTAATGGTACTAATAGCATTGTGGAATACAGGATCTTGTTACCATATGCACACTCGGAAAACACAGTGACCTTTTTACACAGTGTCATAATTTCACTTTACTGGTATCTTTCCAACTGCATGATTAAATATGTGCATATGGTGTGGCATTGTTTTTTAATCTGGGTGTTTCCAGTGCATCTGTGTGTATTTAAATCTCTTCAATGATCTGTAGTCTTTATGTTGGCATTTGTAATCATGGACCCACAATTTAACAAGCTACTTAAGTGACCAGTTATCATGCAGAATTGGTTTGTTACTATCATGTATTATTTATGTGCTTTCCTCAATACTTGTGCCACTATATATAATCAGGCTTTTCTGGTTTTTGCAATTCATCTGTGGTTTGTGAAATGGAGTCAGTAAGTATAAAAGACTCCTACTCCACAGTACTCATGAGGTAGACTGTTGATGGACTAGTCCAAACATTGCTTACTTTTATAAATTAAAAAGGACGTGAATATTTAGCTAGTAATATTTACTCGATTCATTTATTTTTTTAGTTGTAATTGCCTCCAAACTCATCTTACTGTTTGATATTAATATGCATGAATAGTATCACTTTGAGGTTGTGGTTGTAAGGTAAATATTATTTTGGGGTTCAAGGTAAATTATAAAGGGTAAGTGAAAGTTACTTTGTGGGAAAAGGATTTTGCTAAGTTTAAGGGACCAAAGTTTGGGGAAATAACATGTAAAAAGATGGCACAGTTTCCCTGTGGGGCTGTTGGAGATGTAGGGTACCCTGGAGCCATCTGCTGCACCCACCCTATGGGATCTGAGGCCTGTCCCCAACAGTTACTCAGATCCACATGAGGGATGCAGACTCTAGCTAACACTCTTCGGTTCTCACAAATTTCAAGGGGGAAATGTTGACATAATGACTTTGAGAAAAGTAAACCTGTCTTTTCAGATTTTAGAATGTTCAGCTTTTGAAGTATCATAGGGAATAGTTTAGAGTATAGTGCATACTATTTCTTATGAGCTGAATAGCTCTGGCATTAAATTGTACAGGCTAAGACGTGAAGCTTCATGATAGTACAGAGAATTGTCAAAGCGTCATAATCCTAAGAGATGAGAGTGTTAGAATACACATAGCTACTGGATGAATGAATATGAGAGTAGTGGACAAAAAGGGAATGACCAATTTTGAAATTAAATTTTTATGAAAGAAAATGTTATAAAATTATTAAGGCAATAAATTTAACAGACATTGAAGATATCAAATATATTTTAATGTTATGAATATACATAAATAAAATTTCTCCACAAAATGTTCTGAGATATATTTTGGTGTCATAAAATGCCCCAGACAGGACCACAGAATTTTGGCAACAGTCTGGGTTGCTGAAGGCCACACAGTGGATCCTTTGCCTCTGGGAGGCATGTTCTTGAGTCACGAGATTAACTGGAACTTGAGTGAGGTGGGGTGCTTTGATCCGTTGCCCTAGTAGCTGCTCATGACCTCACTCACAATGAGATGCTCTTTGAGCACCTATCACACTAATGCAGAGACCTATTACGTTTGTAAAATGGAGCATTCTCTTAGGTAGAATATTTTTAATATGTGGTCATTTTTAATGAAAGAGCCTAATTAAAAATATATGACCATTTCATTTTCAGAATATTTAATTCCTTGGATTGCATCAGGTCTTTAAAAATTATAAATTTTATTATACTATGACCATCTTAATCCCTTAAATAAAAAAGTTCCAAGTTCTCAACATTTTCTATTCTATTTGTTGTCTGGTGTGATCTGTCTAGGTTGTTTCAAAGACTTTGGATTTTCTGCGTGTTTTGTTATTAATTTTGGATTAAGTATAAAGTAGTGTAGGGTCTGTTTTTAGGCTTTGAGCATACATTTAGACACAGAATGCCAAATTAACTCTTCTGTATGTCGTGGTGTAGGCCAGTTGTTAAGCCTTTGATTTGGAATAGAATTGCAATGTCATTAATGGAGATAATACAGTATGTTTCTGTGAGTTGATTATAAATTCAACATGAAAAATGTGCAATATTATTCTGCTTTCTTCCATGCAAAGGGTGAAATCAAAATTGCTGTTTCTATTGAAGATGAAGCCAACAAAGACCTGCCTCCGGCTGCCCTGCTCTATAGGCCAGTTCGTCAGTATGTTTACGGAGTCCTGTTTAGTTTGGCAGAAAGCAGAAAGAAAACTGAGAGACTTGCTTTTAGAAAGAACAGACTTCCACCAGAATGTATGTACTGTAACAATCCATTGTTTGTTTTCCTCGGTACCTCGTAATCTCTTGTGCATTTTCTAAAGCCTTAGAAGAATCCTGACTGAGTTGACCCAAGAGTCTGCGTGTACAGGAGGTGGGCCGGGCTGCCCACTGGGCAGTAGGCCAGGGTAGAGCCCTGAGGACAGGAGGAGAAGCCAGACTTTCCTCAGTAATGTTCCAGTAATGGTGCTTATTCAGTAAAATAATAAAACCGCAGGTTTACACTTTAAACTGAATGTTGATCTGGAAGCACTCTTGAATGGCCGTCACTCTCTGTAATTACCCGTCTTAGTAACCGGGACACTTGTGTGTCTGCTGTGGTGTTGACAAGGTGCAGATCTGCTCTCCCCAGCAGGCTGGCGTCTGGAGACAGGTCCTGCAGGGCTCTGCATCCATGGCAGAGGTCGTGGGACTTGAGTGGGTCGTCCCAGGATTGCGCTGATTTACCTCAGAGCCCTCGAGAGGCGGTGTGCTTCCAGCCGATAGACTGGGGCTGCTGGAAAGTATTAACTTGAAACTCTGATCAAAGTTGAGGTCAAAAGCATTTTCTTTTATCTTCTAGTGGGTTTATGTTATATTTTTAAGAAAATGGTGCCTTCCTACTCTCAGTAATTTGATCTCCTGATGTAAGCAGTATAAAAACCAGTGTATGTTTACTAGGAAATAGAAAATATCCCCAAAACATAGAGTCTAAAATAAGAATATTATGAGTTGTAGAAATTGTAAATTACCACATCATTCTTTTTCAAGGAAGAACATTTGGTTACAGAGTTCCTGCTGTGTGGTGGGGAAATGCAGGCCTCATTAGAGGTGAAACTCATCATCAGTACTGACTGTGTAGTTCTGAGTTTTAGAACTTAGTTTAAAGTTCAGTAGATTCTTCAATTTTCTGTTTGCAGTTTCTGTGCCAAAATGGTGATCCGTAAGGCTTTAAACCAAGCACCTGTCACTCCTTCCTTGGAGATAGTTGTCCTGAGAGCCACTGCTGAGTTGCTTGTGTGAGCAGAGCTGATAGAAGGTGATGCTGGCCCCACAGGGTCCCTACCTTCCACCTCTGTGTCCTTGATGGATAGGAACACTGAGTGTAAGAAATGGCATCTTCTCAAAGACGTGGCTCTCTTACATGTATACATTCTCATTCTTTCCTCATATCATGTTTCATTTGCTCACCAAAAAATGGCATTTCTCACTTTGTAGCCTGGCTTGGGTTGGTGGCTAATAACGCCCAGCCTTCTATCCTGGGAAAAAGTGCTTTGTGGTAGAAAATATTTGACTTATTTGGTTAAGTGTTCCAAAACTAGACTTACCTTTCCACAGCAGGCTCCTCGAGGAATTTCCAGTGATCCATGGAGGCCAACTTGACTGTCCCCTTTCCCTCTGGCCTCAGAATGTTTGGCTTCGTGTGTGCTGCAGTGCCAGACACTCTCAGAGAGTAGTCTTAACCCCTCGTGCCCTGCTGTGGGTGTGCGACCAGCACGTGTGCACACACAGCTGACCCGTGCCTGGGTCTGGAGTGCTAATAGGCAGTGGGGCCAAACCTTCTCAAGGGCTGAAGTGTGCTGAGCACACAGGGAGGGGAGTCGTCAGGCAGAGCCTTGGCCCCAGAGGTGCTTGCCTGCTCCCACCCCTGTTCCATGCAGGCCAACCCCAGCCAGGGTCAGAGGTCGTGAGAATGAGCCATCAGAGGAAGGAAGGACCAGGAGGAGAAGTCTGGGGTGACTCAGGCAGGTATGCAAGACCTCAGGTGGGGGTGCCATAGACTTAGTGGAGGAGGAAAGGGACTTGGGAGAGTGCAGAAGGGTGGAGGTACTCTTATCTCCAAATGCAGGTAAGATAGGCTGGGCTGCCACTGTTTTCAGAGCTGGGTTGGTCTGGTCCCTCCCCCCATCTCTTCTCTACCCTATCCCTCCTTCCTCTCTTCACCTCCTCCTCCTTGGTAAGGATGGGAAGTTAAAGTTTGATCATTATTGTGGTATTTGATCAGTGGGAAGGACACGGGGAGAGAGTAGGTGAATGTGCCAGGGAGAATGGGAGAAAATTACGAAAGTTATGGATAAGGAGTGGATGTTCGTGGAGCTTAGGTGGGAGGGAGGAAGAGGGAGGAGTGCATGCTCTGGGACTGCCATTCTGGGTGAGGGCTGGGAAAATGGGGGGTGAGGCTGTCTCAGGCCTGCTTTGGAGAAGGGAGCCACTTAACAATGTGCAAAAGGATGAGACCCAGCTGGGTCACACCAGGATCATGGAGGAGTGAGGACTCCACCTGCCAGATTCATCAGACTTTAAAAGTGATTTTTAAAACACATCCATTATTATTGGAGTATCTAGCAGGTTATTAAAACAAAGGGTGGAAATTGATATAGGGACATGGCTGTGGTTTAATGGAGGTGAAGATCTGAAATTTGGTTCATTAGAAATTAAATTCGCCTGTGAGAGAGTACATAAATGTGGTGAGGTCCTTCTAAGGGTTGGTGCTGAACAAATCATTTTTTGCTTGGGTGATTTAGGGACTCCAGTTTTGACTCTTCATAGAGATGAGGGAGCCACTGGAGGTTTGGTACGAGTGATATTGCTATTTAGCAAGGTGAGTTGCCAGCTATGTACAGACTGAACTGAAAAAGACAGGTCTTTATATGGGAAGGAAAGGGCTCATTCAGGTGGACTTTGCCTAGGCTGAGTTAATTAAAGCCCTTAGAATTTAAGTGTTGGGAGAAATGTATTCATGATGTGCTGTTACAAATAAAAACTTGCTTCTCAGTGGAAATGATGTGTAAACTTGACCCGAGTTTCACTGTGAGAGATCTTAGTACTGTAAAGGCAGCAGCTTAGGAATCTTGATCTTCATGGGGAGCTCCTTCATCCATTACTTACGTTCATGAGGGGCAAACAGCCTGTAAAAGAGATTTTATGGCAGTAGTCCACCCCCACCCATGAGTACCCTAGCTGACCCCAGCTCTCCACAGGGAGATTTTCATCCTGAGAATCTCTTATGAGTGCTGTGTTTGAATGCTGTTTGTGAGTGGCATCTACTAATGCTCACTGCGGTGTGAGCACTAAAATGCCTGCCTCGACCTGCTCATCAGATTGCAGCTGACTGAATACTGGCAGCTCAGACCGTCAGTTTAGGCTTCATCACTAGAAATATCTATTAATCGATCACACATTTTGCTAGTAGTAGGGAGAGGGCTGCAGCTTCTTGATGCTGTGAGTGAGACAGGAGAAGGCTTGATCATGCTCCAGTGAAGCCGGACTTTGGACGGTTTCCCAGGAATTCGTGGTTGACTGGTGGAGTCATGATGGTATTGCCACCTGTTGACATTTACAGTCTGACCTAGGGTCACTCCTGGACTACATGCAGATTATACTACATCATTGGCTCATAGAAGAAGAGTCATAAGCCACAGAGGGCAGGCTCCTGAGAAGGCTTGTTCTTTCTATGGGCTCCAGAAGGAGCCTTCCGCTTAGACAGCTTTGGTGGCCATTTCTAAGGCAGGTATCTGAGAATTGTGCTGTAGAGATGTATGTTCCAGTTCACGGTCACCATTATGAAAATAATATTTCAAGAGGGCTTTATTATCAGAGAAAACTATTCAAAGGGTATATTAAAGTCGTAAAGGGTTGTTTAAAAGTATTTAACTCTCATTTAATGTAAGGCATGAGTTCATGTAGAAACCTAGTCTTGATTAAGGCAGGTGATCAATGTTCACAGTTTTCATGTGACTTACCTAGCCATCATTTAAGTTGCTGTATGGTGGAAATAGTATGTCAGACCCTTTTAAGAATTGTAGCCTTGGAAAGTCTGGAGTATTGTTTTCCACTCCTCTGTGTTCATCCCTAGGTTCTGTCAGGAAATGCATCAAACCTTTGCCCACTGTGGCAGCACTAACCCACCCAGGGCAGGGACCAGGAGCATCTGTGGTTGGGGAGGCCGGAGCCCAGAGGCCTGTTTCTCTTGCTGCTGGAGACAGGGCAAGGCTCTGAAGCCAGGCTCCTGACTGGAGGCTTCACCCTGTGGAAGTGCTGAGGCTCTGGCAAGTTCCCTAGGGCCACCTGTGGAGCAGGTGGTCCTGTGCACCCCCTCTTCCTCCTGGCCTTCCTCCTCAGAGCTTTGGCTGCCCCAGTGGCTTTTGTCCTCAGGTGCCCTGGGCCACCCTCAATCAGTGATTCTTCCCAAGGGCCAGGGGAGGGGCTGCAATGATTTGAGGATGAGCAAGGCCTAAGTTTTAAAAGGATATAGTGCATTGTGGAGCCTCAGTTACAATAAGAGTGAAGAATTCATGGTGTAAAGTTCAGTGATTAACTTTTTTTTAAATTAACATTCAATTAATAACAAAAGTGGCCATTATTTGCTCACTTTGCATTTCCCATAACAAGTCTTTGTCAGTATCTCCAAACTAAGTAAGTAAAAGAAACAGGCTTAGGGGCTGGGGATGAGGCTCAAGCGGTAGCGCGCTTGCCTGGCATGCGTGCGGCCCGGGTTTGATCCTCAGCACCACATACAAAACAAAGATGTTGTGTCCGCCGATAACTAAAAAATAAATATTAAAAAAAATATTCTCTCTCTCTCCCTCTCTCTTAAAAAAAAAAAAAAGAAAAAAGAAACAGGCTTTTAAAATAGGTGGAAGTAAATTATAAACTCATGATAAATTTATGGAACCTAGGGAGCAGTTTTCTAGACTGTACTATTTTAGAAAGGATTTCCCTATATAGCTTGAGTGTTTCCTTTATTTAAAATAAAGGACCAAAAATGTTTCATATTTCAGAGTTTTTTGGAATATTTGCATAAACTTTGCTGATTAAGCATCCTTTATGCCAAAACCCTAAATCTGAAATGCTCCAAGATCTGCAACATTTTGAGGTGGGGGGCTGGAGGACTAGGGGATAGATCGAGGGTCCTACAACATCACAGCGTACCTAAACACATGCTCTGCCACTGAGCTACATCCCAAACCCAAAACTTTGTGACTGTATGTTGGAACTCAAAGGTTTTGAATTTCTGAGCATTTTGAATTTCACATTTTTAGATTAGGGACATTAAGTCTATGTTCATTCTCTGTGTGTTTGTGTGGTGCTGGGGATTGAACCCAGGGCCCTGTGTATGCTGGACAAGCATACCCCTGAGCTACGCCCCCAGCCCTGTGTTTATTACACTTTCCTGGCTACCAAAAGGAGTATTGTTGTTTTTTCCCCCTAGTCCCTTTGCTTTAGAAATGTCTTGCTTATGTGACCATTGGGATTAAAAGTCAGTCAGTCTGCCATTATAGATTATTTCATGAAATAGCATAACTGATCAATATTAGTATGCTGGTTTAGTATTTGCAGTATTGTTCTCACCAACCTTTTAATTGATCCATCCCAAGATATGGTTACTTAAGACTATCACCACCACCAGAGTCTGATGTTACTCTTTTGGATTTGTATTTATTTTGTAAGGCCTTGAACTTTTGAGATTTTTTTTATTTTTTAAAATCTGATGCTGGTGATTAAATCCTGAGGTGCTTTACCCCTGATCTATATCCCCAGCTCTTTTTTTTGGAGACAGGGTCTCACTAAATTGCTGAGACTGCCCTTAAACTTTCAGTCCTCCAATCTCAGCCTCCCAAGTTGCTGGGATTATAGCAGCAGCAGGCCACCGTGCCTGGCTTTATCACGTACATGGGGAGAATGAGGATTATGAACGAGTTACCTTCGCATCTGCAATATCAGGTCTACTGCATGCCTCTGCCCTACTAATAAGCTTGATATTTCTGTGGGCAGTGGACTGCCCCAACCTCAGATAGCAAAGTTTTAAGAAGAGCATTCTCAGCCTTTCACCTTTGGGATCCATTGAGCTGTTCACAGGTGTGCAGCTGAGTGGCTAAGAACCACGGGGCTTCCCTGCTGCCCACATGCTGGTGCTGCTTGGGAAGGAAGGAGCAGGAAGCTTTCCTGTTAGAAGGAAAAACCAGCTTCACTGTATCCAGTTTCCTCTTTCTGACCCGAGACAAAGGAGCTCGTAACTGTGGGAGGAGTGCTCAGGATGTGCCTCCTAAGACACAGGTGCATGAGCATAGCAGGCTAGCTGGCCAGGTCATGGAGGTCACTCTTCTCACTCTCTTGTCCCTCCCTGTCAAGGTGGCCTATGCACAATGCAGGCTGCCCCTTCCTGAGCTCTGAGCAAGTATTGCTCATCGGGTAGTGGTGCCCTGGCACTGAGCTTAGGGACATACCATATAATGTGGCCTTATAGGCAGCCACTACCAGTCTGTAGGAACTGGCTTACAAAGAACCACGTTTCTTATTCCTTGGCTGGGGTTGATTCCAAGTCAGCATTATAACAGATTTCCAAGGTGGCTGGTTGTCATGTCAAGTGCAATGCTAGGAAAAGGTGATTAAGGTCCGATGGGAAATACTGTTTTGTTTTTGTTTTTGTTTTTGCTTTTGTTTTTTAAGGACAGCTTAAGTATGACAGTGTTTTATGCCCCCAACTTGCAGTTTAAAGGGGTCCTTTCTATAAAGAAAATGCATTCTGAATTTGGCCTCTAGTCACATAGAAAGTGGATGTCCTAGAGTTGTTCGCTAGTGTGACCGCTAAGTGAGCCTCTCAGGCTGCAGCTGAACCTCAGTGGTTGAGCACGTGCCTTAGCTTGCCTGAGGCCCTGGGTTCCATCCCCAGCACCACCAAAAACAAAAAAAGTTTGTTCCTGAAATAGTTTTCCTATCAGTAGGAAATTTGTTGATGTTGACACACAAGATTTACTCATAGATCTTCAGTTGGATGAGTGGACCTCTGGAATATGTGTCTATTTTTCTGCCCTGCTACTGGCACAGAGTCATTCATACCACCATGCTTTTCCTAAAGCCCGATCTGTGCCCATCCAAGATGTTCCTGTGGTTCGGTTCCTTGGCACCCTTCCAGGCAATCCTGTGTGTCCAGAGGCTTTTGCAAAAACGATGAGGATTCAGCCTCCTTTCTGTTAACTGGCTGCTATGAGCTAGAGCAGAGAGTGGAGACACCTGCCTTCAGGGCAGCCGTGATTCTCTGAGAGCAGTGGGCATTGCCAGCTCACTTATCCCGACTGGTACCCTTTAGCTGCCCAGTTCAGAGACTTGCCACACAGAGCCAAGCCTTTTGCTTTGTTTGGCCCCCAGCACCTTCGACGCTACTATAGTCAACCTGAAAATTGGACAAGCCTTGGAATTCTTCAATCTGTAAACTATTTTTATATTAATTTGTTGTAAATAATATATAAAATGTTGGCTGACCTCACAGTTTTTCCTGCATGGTGAGGGTTGCTAGGTGCTCCTTATGTTTAATCATCAGTCTTATGTTGCATAGCAAGGTTACAGCCCCTTTTCTTAATCCCTGCAACCAGGCTGGGTCGGGGAACCCAAGAAGACCCTCCCTTAGGCTCAGGCACATGCAGGTCACTGCTCACCTGCCTTCCTTGCCCTGGCCCTGCCTGGACACAGAAGCGGCTGGCTGAGTACTTGGTAAATGGTTTGCCAAAGGCTCCACGGCTGAGCTGCTGAGTGGCAGTGTATTCAAATGGTCTCCAGGTTATTAGACTGTTTAAAAGCAGCTGAGCATCTTGTAAGATAAAGCAACTCCAGAGCAGCTTTGCATTCGGAGCAAGATTTGTGTTCATCGTACCTATTTCCTCTGGTACAGACACAAGTTTCTAAATTAGATGTGAGCTGTGTTTGTGAATAGCGGTGCTGGAGCTCAGTGGGAACATAAATGCTTGGTGCTGTGACAGAGCCCGCTGAGTCTAGAGGTATGCATCTGAGGCACAGTGTCAGATGAGGCCAGCTCAGGCCGCTGCCAGCCCTCAGCACCCTGGTAGGAGAGTTGCCAGACCCAGAGCCTGGCAAGTGTTTCTAAGGGCACCAGGCAGGGCAAGTACCTCCCATACCTCCCCAAATGAAGATAACATAATACAATAAAATGATTGCTAAATATGACAAAAGGGGGGCAAACACAGCTGACAGAAGGGAAAGAAACATTGAAGATAAAGATAAATTTAATAAGAATGCCTCTTTTGAGAAAGTCCAAGGGGCTTCTAACATTCTGTTTTTTGTAATTCATTAGAACCCATGCTAGTGTGCATGTTTTGTGGTTGTGTGGAATGGTGTGGCGGGTGTTTGTGGAGGGGGACGGGGTGTATATGGAACGGTGTGTGGGGGTGTGTGCTTGTTGGCTTGCCCCAACAAGCCACTGGTGCGTTGGTCACCAGCTCATTCTGAAGCTCCTCGCCTGGCTTGCTCCTCTTGGCCCATACTTCCTTTGAATTGGATGCAGAAGGGAGCCAGGAAGGGGAGTGGGCTCCCAGGATGGCTGCTCATGTGATGATGATGATCCTCTGTGTTCTGACACTGCTGCGGGGGATGCTTCTGGAAGCTGAGCTGTGCTGGAGCTCAGTGGGAACTAGGTGTGGGGGAGGGGCACCTTAGATTGTGCGTCTAAAGACAGGTTCTGCTTGATGGAGATTTTTTTGGTTTTCTGACAGCTAAAAATATTAAATAAAAGCAAATAAGCGTATGTTTATATATGTATTACCTGTGTTTTTTGAGTTGATGGATTTTCAAATATTTTGAGTGTTTTAAATATCCCTTTAACATTTAAACACTAAGATAGCAAAATGTCAATGGAAGGAATTTGTCTAATGACAGCAGTAACACTTTTGTAAAAGGCTAACTTTTCAGCGACTGTCCTGACTTGTACCCCTGTTCATCCCAGTGAGCTTGATGTGTAGGGGCACAGTCTGGAGCCCTTCCCCAAGGCATGTCCATGACATGTTCCTGTGTGTGACACTGTTACTTGGCTTGTTGGGTATTGAAATGTATTTACATTTTCTGTTGCTGATAAACTGTACATCCACGTATCTAACTCCTGACAGTTTTCATCACATTTTAAGAGATTGTTGTATTGCCTGATATATTTACACTTGAAGTGGAACTGGAGACCATCCAGTTATTCATGTAACTCTGTCGCGGTTTTGGAACCTTCAGAATCTTTCACCTGCCTTAGGTGTTACTTTATAGAGAAAATGAACCCCGGGGGATTGATGTTATCTGGATAGAAATAATGTGCTGAAGACCAAATTAGAATTCACGATACCATCCTGGTTTCTGCCCCTGCTGCTGGCCTGTGGGCCGTGCCGTGGAGTATGGTGGCTAGCAGTGGGGCCTTGGACTCACGTTGAGCCCCTCACTGGGCACAGGACCACACAGGTCCCTGCTCTGGTTCTGGTGTTTACTGAACTAAAGTGAGCCACTTGTTCCTTCTGAAATGCATACCTACACTTTACCATCAGGTCGTCACCTCAGTGCAGTTGACGAGGAAGTTTAACATGCTGCTGGCACATGGAGCACCTTCATTGTATCTGCACTCTTACAGTTTTCCCTTAATTTATTTGGAAATGATGTGGGGAAAATGTGCATTGTAAGAATTCGCACTGTGGATAAGAGGTCATTGTTTTGTACTATATGAATTCAGAACTTCTTGCCCTTTGTCCAAATGAAATGTTAGAGATTCTGGCAGTGTCTTGAGTCTTGCTGGATACAGTCATTGTGCTGACATCATCCAGATTCAGAACTTGGAAATTTTTTTCTACTTGTGTCTTCCTGGCCACTCTTTAGAGTCCGCTGTTTATTCAAGAAGGAAGTCCTTGAGTAAAGTGGTTACCAAATGCAAATTATTTTTCAAATCCAATTTGTGAAAGTATTTGTGAAGAAGAGATTAGCTGTCTAAGTTGGGCTTTCCATGTTAACATAACCATATAATCATGTACTTCTGTGAATTTTACCTATTCTGTGAGTATTACTGAAACTTTTAGTAGATTTAAACTGTTGGTACATTCTAACATCCTTGATTTGTTCATTGGGTCTATGGGAAAGTCAAGTCATGATCTGATTGAGAAGAAATTTACATATGACCTCACTACAAATCTGAATGAGCCATTAATCACAGAGTAGAGGGCACAAAGTACTTGAGCATGAGGGCTCTGTGCTTGGTAGTTTGCTAAGGTGAGGACGCCTCAATTACCTGCAAGGACATATCTCCAGGCTCGTGGGTAGAGCAGGTTGTTTTTGTGCAGGCTGACGGTCGGTAAGTCATGTGCCTCAATGAGCTTTTCTCTCTCTCTCTCTTCTTTCTGTAGTCTCACCAGTGATCATAAAGGAATGGGCAGCTTACAAAGGGAAGTCTCCTCAAACCCCGGAACTAGTGGAAGCCCTGGCCTTCCGGGAGTGGACCTGCCCCAATTTGAAGAGGCTCTGGTTGGGCAAGGCCGTAGAGGACAAGAACCGCAGGATGAGGGCCTTCCTGGCCTGCATGAGGTCCGACACCCCAGCCATGCTTAACCCCGCCAACGTGCCCACTCACCTCATGGTGCTCTGCTGCGTCCTACGGTGCGTGCCCAGCCATGGGTGGAGGGGTGGACCCAGGGACTAAGGCTTGGGGAGGGGGGCAGGGTAATCACAGTGTCCAGCCTTCTAGGAAGGATGGAAAGTTCACTCTGTAGGAATTGTGTATTGTCTGTTGAGACTTGTCCTGGTCCTATATTTGTATATGTTCTGGGAATGTAGGCCCACAGAAATGCAACGTATGGTTTAATTTCTACTGTAGACTATGTTTATAAAGTAGGTATATTTGGTAAACACACATGGCCTGTAGATACATAATGATTTTAGAGAGTTTGTTCTTTAAATATTGAAGATTTTGAAGTCTGGAAGGGGGATTTATTTGGAATTCTTCTGTTGGGAAATTTTCTCTTCTTCCCCCTTCATTTATTTAATCATTTATCTAACTGGTAATGGACACAAGTGTACTCTGTAGGTCATAATCACTTTTTTGCCCTGGCTCTGGCCTTGGGAGCCCTGTCGGGTTGGCCCTGAGGCACACATCATCTTTTGGTGTGGGACTTTTCCTTGCTTCCCTGCCCAACAAGATACTTCTGTGGGCCTCATATTTCCCTGTTCCAGCACCAGCTGTCTGCGGTCCTGGAACAGCATGTGGACCAGGCTGCTGTGCTCCTGGGGCACCTCCACTGGGCCCTTGCAGCACACGGGGATGGGTGAATGGGATATTTTGAAGTTTATCTGAATTGGGGTACATACTGGATGTTTAGTACGTTTTAGTTGGATTTGTTTTATTTTGAAACCATTTAGACATAGAGAAAAGTTGCAAATACAATACAAAAAGCTTTGTTTTAAATTCAGTCCACATCCTTTATTGTAGTTTTCTAGCAAGATTATTCTGTAGGACTACCAAGTAGCCACCAGACTCAAATCCATATGGATCCTTTAGTCCATCTCATCTCAGGCTCATTTCTTAATTGTCCTAACAGTGTCCTCTGTGACAAGGGACCCACTACAGGTCCTGTGTGCTTTCGGGGGTAGTTTCCCACCTGGGGGTGCAAGGTTCCACCTGGGTCACTTGACAGTCCTCCCCAGCAGAGGACTTGATGGGGCATGTGCAGCTTCTCCCTGCAGAGTTGCTCTCGCCTTCCAGGTGATGCATGTCCCGTGGGGGAGGTGCTCTGGTCTCAGGAAATGTGCCCTCCTTTTTGGCTGTCCATGTGTTTGTTTCCGTATGGACTGGCCTCCCAGGGCCTTCAGACCATGGTACCAATGTTTATTTTGGCACTTGTCACCATGACACTGGACCTCCATGGTCTCCAACTGTCCCCTTGTTCTCTGAGCATCTCTTTTTCTCTCTGCAGGTGTTCTCCTTCCTCCTACCTCCTTGCATTAGCTCCAGGATCCCCACTTCTTCAAGCTGTCCTGGGTCCCTCCAAGAAGGGGGGTGGGATTGAGAGACCAGACTCTTCAGCCAGTGGCTCCTGATGCCTCGCTCTCCTATTTCTTGCTGAAAACAGTGCATTCACCTTGGTCCCTCTGACCTGGCACAGTGGTCCCCTCCATTGTGTGTAACTTGTGGCTCTGACAATGAGACTTGGGACTGGCCCTCCTGGCTCCCTGCTTGTTCATGTTCCCTTTGTGGGATGGGCCCCCTTCAGTGGCCATCTTCATGCAGGTCCTGATGGCCCTCTGCGCCCCTCCTACCAGGCTTTAGGAAGGCAGAGATAGAGCTTTCTTTCTATTCTTATTCCTGAAGTTTCTTAAATTTGAAACAAAATTCAAGGCCAATAACTTGTTGAAGGTGAGAATATCAGCTTAGAGCATAGTGTGCCAGTTGGTTAACTTTCTTTGACTAGGTTTTCTTGTTTTGTTTTTTTAAGAGTTTTAAGAGTTTTTTCCTATACTGGAAAATTCAACTAAAGACATGTTTTTATCATCAGTACTTTACATTAGTGAAAGTTTAAGATGAAGACTTTGGGTGCTCTGAGATCAACCCAGCAAAAGTGAGGTGATATATAGTAGCTGATATATAGTACTCACTGTCCACCTGACGCAAGAGTACACTGGACCCCAGGTGGGGGATATAGTATAGTATACAGGTGCCGCTGAACAGCATTGGTCAGGAGTGGAGCTTGATGTCCACGCTTCAGCTGCAAGTCCCAGTGTGTGCTCCTTGGTGTTGCAGCATAGACTCCGACTGCCCTTGAATCCTGGCTCTTGGCTCCCTCAGCCTCTCATCTGGCTGGTGCCACATGGAGGCTCACTCTGTGCCCACTCTCACCTCTGCACTTCTACCCTGCTAGCTGCAGTGTGAACCCTTTCCTTGGCAGGAACTACCTCATGCTCTTCTCGATGCTATTCCCAGGAGGAGACACAGGCAAGACCACGGGATGGACAGGAGAGGCAGGCCTCCAGTAAAAGCTTATTCCAAATACAGGAGCCAGTCTGTGGCTGTAGTTTTTCAACTCCTGTGTAAACTGTTGTAGATTTGACAGGTATTTCTTCGCGATTTGATTCAGCCTGTACACTCTGGTGGAACACCACAGAAGGGTGTGGCGTCTTCTCACGGCTCCAAAAGGCAGTTTTTGTCTTTGCTACGTTAATCTTGGCTCCTTGGTAAAGTTGCTGGGGTACTCCAATGTTAAATGTCACATTGTGGCAGCAGTTGAGGTGCATAAAGGAAAAGTGTCAGTTCAGTCTCTAGAATTTCAGCAGCAGAGGGAGGAGGGAGTCAGAGCACAAGTTGTCATGGCATGACTGTGAAGGCAGAAGGTTTTTTGGTTTTGTTAATCGTGCCAAGGATCAAACTCATGCCTCATGCGTGGTAGGCAAGTGTTCAGTCACTGAGCCGTGTTCCAGCCCGGAAGGTCTTGGAGAAACGTGGACAAAATCGATCAGGCCCTCCTCAAAGGTGGAAAGACAGACTTCGGGGACTCCTGGAAGGGCTCGAGTCAACATGAGTTATCAGGGAGGGCAAGCAGAGTGGCCCTCAGGCCAGTGTGTGCGTTTGGACATGCTGCAGATCATACCAGCTGTGCTCCCTCAGTGGAGCGCAGGCCGTGCTGTCCCCGGGGGGTGTCAGGGCCACTGCTCTGGTCTTGGAGCTCTGGCTTTCCCCAGCTTCCCTGTTTGAGAAGCGCAGTGAAAGGAGATCAGCCTTAGAAGACTCCAGAACAGTCGAGACGGTCCCTATCCTTCCACGGTAAGAAAGAAAAGACAAGAAGGGTAACTAGCTTTCCCAAGGTCCATTGCTGATAAGCTCTTCACGTAACGTATCTACACTCTGCTTAGTTGCATGGAAAAGAACATCCCGAGAATTTTTCCAGAAATTGCACAGGTGGACTTGGCAGTGTGAAAGGGATCTAAAGACATTCTACAGAGGAGTAGTGTAGGTAGGGGCAGCCTAAGTAAGTGAAACAGGAGTTGAGTCGCTGTGGCTGCTGCCTGTGGGTCTTGATGATTGACCCATGCGTTTATGTCCATGTATTCTCCTAACATCTGCCCCTGAGAAGAGCTGATGGTACCTTTGGTTCAGAGAGGCAAATGGAGGAAAAGGAATTCTGCCCAGTGCAGGTGTATTCCTGCAGCTGTGTTGAGTTCTGAGCGGCTTCCCTGTCAGAAAAACAGGGAAGATCTCCAGAAAACCAGCCTGTTCAAGAGCTGGTTCAGTGCTCTGGGGAAATAGTGCCTGAGGGTCAAAGTTTCAGTTTGGCTTTGGGAGGATTGGTGGCTTCAGGACACTGTGACTGTACCCAGGGCCACTAAAATGGACGCTTTGTACCTGGGAAAAGGTGTACATTTAAGCTGTGTATTTTAACACAGTTTAAGCAAAATAAAAACAAACACAAAACAAAAATTAAAAAGTTAAAAGAACATAAACCATGATCCTGAAGACAAAGTACATTGTATAATTGAGCATAACCTTCTCCACAGTGTTGTTTTTGTTTTTTTTTTCCCCAAACAACTCTGAGGACTGACACACACGCTCACTCCCCCCCCCCCCCGCCTCCCCCCTCAGTGTGTACGGTGCTGGGGATTCAACCCAGGGCCTTGTGCATGTGAGGCAAGCACTCTACCAACTGAGCTATGTCCCCAGTCCTAGTCATTGTTTTTGTTGGTTAGGGATGGAACACAGGGCCTCATCATGGTAGGAAATGCTTTACCACTGAGCAAACTCTTTCTTGCATCAAGCCCTGATTAAAACTCAACTCAGAAAGACCATTGTATTTAAGGCTTGTGGTGCTCAAATGAAAGGATGTATATTTCCTCACTGCAAATGTTGACAGTTTACTTAAATAAAAGTTTTAGGCCACTCTTTTATTTAAATATGATAAACACATTTACTATTTGTTCATCTTGAACTTGCATTTCCTGGAGCTGGGTGTGGTAGTGCACACCTGTAATCCTAGCTACTTGGGAGACTGAAGCAGGAGGCTCAAGACCAGCCTCAGTAACTTAGCAAGGCCCTCAGCAACTTAGTGAGACCCTATCTCAAAAAGGGGTTGGGAAGAGCTGGGAATGTGGCTCAGTGGTCAAGTGCTCCTGGGTTCAATGCCCAGTACCGGAAAAAGAAACTATATTTCCCTACTTTTGCCATATAATTTTATAAGCTCCCTGTGCCTCTGTTTACCCATCTCTAGAATGAGATGATAATCATTCTTGCTACGACAGTGGATGAGTTAATATGTGTAAAATATTTAAATAAATAGGAACGTGCTCTTAATGGGTTTATAGGTGTGGAACCTACCTCTCTTTGCTTAGTCTGTATTACCATGGATTAATTATTATAAAAAGGAGTTTAGGTTCAGCACCAACCCTGACCTGGGTTTTTGTAAACTTGGTTTTAAGCCCTGAAAAAATTGACTCAGCAGGTGGGGATGAAACGAGCCTTGTTAGGCATGTCACTTTTCTCCAGACTCCTTGGAGTTGTTCTCAAGAGATCATATAGCATTCTGTCATCAGAAGTTATTTTTAGTGATCAGCTGGCAACTTGATCAGATCACCTGCAGGTTGGTTGAATGAAGAGAATTGGGATCGTTGGACTTGCAGGTTTGTGACTCAGTTGTATGGTTAGCATTTCATTTTCTCTGGGTATTACCTGGGATTGTGTCCTGTGTAGTGAAACAACGTTATTTGTCTCTTGGGCAGTGTTGCTACAGAAACAGGAAGCCCATTGCTCTTGGCAGATCTGTTCTAGCTGATATTGAAGATTTGGGTGTTGGTTTCCCTTCAGCTACCCACACCAGGGTGCTCCTCATTTGAAGGGGATGGGCTTTGGTGAGCATCCTGTGCATTTCCCTGGCAACCCCCGTGGACCCGCCTGTGCCTTATCCCTTGTTGGGCGGCTGCTGAGAAGCCCTTCTTCACTCACTCATGAGATTAATCTTTCTTATTGTGACCTAGGTTCTGCCTCCAGGGCATCCTGGCCTGAATTAAAATGAACCAATCATGTGAATTGGTGTCTATAGTGTACTTTCCGCATTTTAAATGTTTCACAAGAGTGAAGTTGTATCAAAAATCACTGGTGGCAGCCATAGTGGGGCATGCCCACACTTGTAATCCCAGGTGCTCTGGGAGCTGAGGCAGGAGGATCAAGAGGCCCAGTCTGGGTGATTCAGCAAGACCCTGTCTCTTAAAAACCTGAGAGGAGCTGGGGAGGTAGCTCAGTGTTTGAGGGCCCCTGAGTTCAATCCCCAGTACTTGGGGTGGGGGTGTCACTGACGAGGTAGTCTTCAGTATGTACAATTTAGGTGCCTTTTTTTTTTTTTTTTTAAGGTGCCATTTTTAATTAAAGTAAACCATTCCAGTCAGCCTGGACGATGACTACATTTTCATTTCTAATTGGCATCATCTTGTGAAAACAGGCTGGATAAAAGCCTTCGGAGCTTTCTCAGTGATCACATCATCCCAAATGTGCTTAGAACCTCTCACTAGGTGTGACCACACAGTCATGCCCGGTGTTTCTGTCTCTCCCCAGGTATATGGTGCAGTGGCCGGGAGCTCGAATCCTACGGCGTCAGGAGCTGGACGCCTTCCTGGCCCAAGCGCTGTCCCCCAAACTCTACGAGCCGGACCAGCTACAGGAGCTCAAGGTAGTGTGCCAGCCTGTCTCGGGAAGTCTTGCTTTGAGTTTTTGGTGTAACCCAGCTAACCTTTACCAGGCAGACTTGCTCTGTGCACTAAACTAATGATACTAATTCGATGTGAATCAAGAGCCTTCAGGGCAAAAGGGACATTCCTACCTAGTTATATAGATTTGCCATCCCCAGTTGGAAATGATCAGTTCCACCTTGAGAGAAAGATTTTCCCTCATTTCCCAGTGGGTGTTTATTCTTGTTTTTCACATCAGGAAATAAACTTCTCTTTTTTATTTTAAGAGGGGATTCCAAATCGTGGGAGGGCTTGATCTTAAGGATTTTCTAACATCTAGCCAGGATTCTTTTTCTTATTTCATTCCATTGTTCCTAGTCACAACTTTAGTTTTCTCTAAAAAAATGTTCTTTGCCCTTCTAGTATTGTAAAATCCCTTTTAAAACAGCCACTTGAGGAACCACGAGACACCATCATCCCAATGCCCTTTTTAGTCAGCGTTTAACATCATATTCCTTTTAATTTTGCCTTCTAGCAGTTCCTTTTGTTCTTTGTTTTGACAAGGTTTGTTTTCTCTAAGTTGTCACCCAGTTTTTGAGTGTGCACATCTTTTTCAGTACACTTTTATTAGTTGCTGTGTTCACAATTGTTAATTGCTTTCTAATTTCTATTAAATGTTAGAATGTTCAAGACTTCAAAGTTAGCCAAACTCAGGTCTGCCTTTTCTTTTTAATGCACAGGGTTTTGTTTTTTCTTTGCCATCTGTTATTTGTTTTTTATTATTTGTTTATTTATTCATTTATTTATTTTTACAAAGTTTGATTTATAATCAGTTAGTTTCCTTTGACAAAATTGCCTTCACTTTTAGATCTTTTTGCTGTTCTTTATGAACGCATCTTGCCCTGCAGAGGAATTTTAGACTTGCTTTATAGAAGTTCAGTATTCAACAGGTGGTGCTCAATAAATGTCTGGTTTTCCCTAAATTACTGTGTTAAATTGCAAAATTTGGTGCAGAGTGGAGCTCACCTGAGGCTTCTGATGACTTTGAAACAAGCTAAGTACAAAGCCAAAACGTAGAAACCCCTCAAATTGTGTTCTTTACTTTGTGGATCAACTTTTCTGTTTGTTAGGCAGAAATTGTTATTGTCTTTAACGCTTTTGTTTCTGGTGTCAGGCAGTGTGGCGGGCCCAGTCAGGTCCTCCCCGGTGCCGTCACCGAGCTCGCTGCAGGCTGTGCTTCAGGGGGTGGAAACACTTTCCTAGAGTGTGGTGCCACCCCCTACCTCTCCTCCTGTTTCTCTTGTATAGATTATTCCTTCAGTACTGACATCCCAGTTCTGAAAGTCACACCGCCAGGGACCAGGTATGCCCACCAAGCTTTATTCACCATCAAGTTACTTTAACCAAGTCCATCTTATTTCCCATATCCTTTTCATTTTCCGATCCACACACAGGATATAACTTTTGAAACCCAGTCACTCAAAGCTTTCATTTTGGTTCTTTTGAGGTCTTAGTGCCTTCATGGTTTTCTCCCGGTTCTTCATCTGAGGCCAGGCATTTCTAGAGCTGTATGGGACACATTCCATGTGCCGCTGCCTTCTGTCTCACTCATTGCTGCCCGGGGTCTTCTTGTGTGCAGGGCGACAGTCCCGGTTAAGAGCACAGCCTACACTGGAACAGCGTCATTGTCAGGATCGGTGCAGACTCTGGAAGAGCTGTGGGGAAAAAGCGTTTGAGGGGAAGGCAGTCATTTGTTTTGTAAAGATTAAAGCTCCTCTCAGCCATCAGACTGAGAATCAGAACCAGAACAATCCTTATTTCAGTGCTAACCAAAATTCATAGGCAGAGCCAATGGTTCCAAAATTCAGTGGTGGGAAATTAAAATTAAAATTGCCTTTTCATGTAAACATTAAAGTTTTCCAGCATAGCAAAAGCGATGACAGTCCTTTCCTGTGAGATGCCATTTCACTGTTTAAGACACAGTCGCCTCTTGACTGTCGCTGCTCCTGTGTCGGGGCCGTGACCAGTTTGTGGATTGCCCAGGCCCCTCTTTCTTCTCCCCTTAGTGTCCACCACATGCTTTGCCATCAGCGGAAGAAAAGAGGAAGAACGAACCCAGTTCTGACAGCTTGGGCTCTTGTTAGCTTTTCTGCGGGGAGGTTCAGTGGGAAAAGACATTGCAACCATTACCTTAAATGAATTTTTTAAGAATTTCATTTCATCCATGCTTTCTCCGTCTGCCATGTTCATGAATAATTGAGAGTTCTGTGTGGTTCCTTGAACACCTGTGACAGTGACTGATGACCCTCATTTTTTTCTTTTTATATTTTTAAGCCCTTCTCCTAGGTTAACAGCATGAGTGTAATTAAGGTAAAATGAGCCCTGAGCCTGGGTTTCTAGGAGGGTGGGTAAAGGACGAGGAGAAGGAACTTTGTCCAGTTGTAATGTCTGTCCAGTTTCTTCTCCCTTGTTCTTGACATCCCTATAATTGCCTTAAATTCTTTTTAACAGTTTCACATGCCAAGTGCAGAATATAAAAGATGGAAAATGAAGAGCTTTAAAGGCAGTATTAGGGGCGTGCAGCATGTCTGTGATACCTGTAAGAATTATTTTGCATATAGGTAAATATGACAAATTACAGTAAGAGTCTGTGCCCTGTAGTTAGAGGACACACAGAGTCACTGTGCTGGATTTGGGTTCTGAGCTAACTAGATAGATCAAGTTTCATGTGTGCATTTCCCATAAAGTCAGAATTTTTTGCTCTGTTTCTCTAGCTGAGGAACTTTGGATAATGCTGAATATTTTATCTCAGTTTATATAAGAGAATAAGTTTCGAATATGAATATTACTGGCAGATATTTCTACAGTTGAGGGTTCAGATTGGGGTTCTGCAGTCTCTGTGACCTTGAAGTCTGTGACTGTCTATTACAGTGGAATACTGTTAGAAGTCCATGTGTCCTATAGGTGTTGAGAGATGGAAATGAGGTAGAACACATAAAAATACACGTTTGAAAAAAAGGTGGTGTCTGATACATCTTTTTTTAAGTTCCCTACAAGTATCACATTATTATTTGCATAGTAAACATTTAGGGAAAGAAAAATATTATGCAAATGTAAGTTTTAAATAATTTTCAAAGGGCTGACTGCAGTGGCACACACCTGTAATCCTAGTGACTTGGGTGGCTGAGGCAGGAGGATCTTGCCAGTTGGAGGCCAGCCTGGAAAACTTAGCAAGACCCTGTCTCAAAATAAAAAGTAAAAAGTGCTGGGATGTAGCTCAGTGGCAGAACATCACTGGGTTCAAGCCCAGTTCCCCCTGCCCCCACTCCAAAAACATTTTTAATGTAGCCTTTGAGAACTTTTAAATTAATTCTAATTGTTATTCCTGAAATTGAAAATTAAATTATAAACATCATTTTTTAAATTCATGGAAAATAGCTATCAACCAGTGTTGAGGCTGGTTGATACATACATGTTTATACACAGTACTGCCTCATGCCACCCCTCCATGCTGTGTGCACCTGCTGAGGGTGTTTTAACTCACAGTGCAGATGGCAGTTTACCAGGGTGTTAGCAGGGGTTTGTGACTGGAGGTGGCCAGCCACGATCCATGGCCGAGCATGGCATTCTATGCAGGACGCTTGGACAGAGGCAGACCTCTTCAGAGCTTCGTCAGCCCAGTCACCTCTCGCATTCGCCCTTGACCCAGATCCTCTGCTCTCTGATGTGGGCCAAGTGGGGGATGAGGCCCTGGGCCAAAAGTGGTGGGCCCTCCCCTGGCTGGAAGTGTTTTGTGGTCACTGTCCCAAAATGCAAGGGGACAGGGGACCAGTGTCCTGGGGTGGCCCTGTTTACTCATCAGGCTACACCTCTGCTTTAAACCTCTCTCCAGCAGAGCCGCTTCCCTCTTTCTGTCATGACGATTTTTCTTCTTTTGTGCAGCTCAGCGATGGGGTGGCTGGTATCTAAATAAATAAAATAGGTTTTCTCCATTTTGTTCCGATTAGACCCTCTCTTTCTCCACAATACACATAAATAATGAATATACGTCTAATTCCATCATCCAGCCCCAGCTGCTTTCCAGTAATGCATGGGGCATGTAGGAGCTGGCATGATGCACAGTTGGGTCAGGAAATGTAGATGAACCACTTTATTGTGAGCAGACTTATTTTGGAAGTTCATTTGCATTGACTTAAAATTTTTAAAAAGGTTGGAAAACAGTGTTAGCTAATAATGGGAAAAGTTGACATAAACAGCACTAAATAGCAGCTAATCATAAATTTCATTAGCATTTGGCACCAGAATGATCTGTTTTTTCTTCTTTCATGCAAAACCATTTTACTGCCACCTTTAGGCATTATTTAGACTGATGCCCCATAAAGACTGTGTTCTTGAGAAGCCATCCAGGTAGAAGATAGAAACAAGAGCAGAGTTTAAAAACTGTCCTGGATAATCCACAAACGAGGTCTTTCTGTCAGATGATCAAGAGTTGACTGTATATTCCCATTGAGTCTCTTGCCCAACCTGTCCTGAGAGAGGAAAGGGCTATGGGCAGAGCAGGCATCATCACTCACACAGGACGTACAAGCTGTGCAAATTCTGTAGTGCTCATGGTTCAATACAGGATTTCTCTTGTTTTGTTCTTTCATTTATAAGCTATTCATGTCTCCTGAAACGTTTTGACAATTTCTTTAATAAGTAGCTATCTGAAACATAAACATATAAAAATAAAAACAAAATACAAATTTATTTCTGAATGAAATTATCCCAGGTAATTTACCTGACCTGTGTTCAGATCTGAGGTGTTATTTCGTGAAGGGATCGTGAGAGTCCCAGCTGCTGAGGGGACCGTGCATCGTTGGTCCCCTTGTAACGTCCTGCCTTAAATACAGTACTTATACACCCTAGGTGATGATTTCAGATGCCAAGCTGGAATACTTCAGTATGTTCATAAAACATGTTCTTAAATTTAAATATGCTAAATAATAAGAAGTAATTCTATTTAAATAAGACCAGTGCTAGGTCAAATTAGGACTGCTTAGTGGTACCCTTTTATTGAGGAGTGATCTCTGTTAACTTTGGAGAGCAGTGGGACAGTGGGAGAATACTGAAGTGCTCTTATTCCATAGAAATCACTCTTTTCAATTTAAAGATTGAGAACCTAGACCCCCGAGGAATTCAGCTGTCAGCTCTCTTCATGAGTGGAGTAGACATGGCATTGTTTGCCAACGATGCATGTGGACAGCCCATCCCCTGGGAACACTGTTGTCCTTGGATGTATTTCGATGGGAAGCTCTTCCAGTCCAAACTCCTCAAAGCCAGCCGGGAAAAGACCCCACTCATCGACCTCTGTGATGGTCAGGTATGTTGGGCGGGACAGCCTCCCCTGACCTTAATGAAATACGGTGCACAGGCTAACTATGTCATCTTTTATACCATACTCACCATGAAACCTGTGAGAGGGCCTCGCCCAATATTACTGAATTCCTAGTAGGCCTTTGATCCTCGTTACTCCTGGTAGTTAGCTTCCAGAATTCTCCTCAGACCCTGAATTCGCGAGTATGAACCATTTCTCCTCGGAAATTTAGGATTAGGTGCCTGCACATTTGCCTCAGTCAGCTCAGAACCTTGTTCCTAGAGGGTTTCTGCTTACAGACACCTCATTTAATACATACTGTCCATTCGTGGCCTTCGAGCTCATGACAGCAGCACTGTAACTCCAGCTGCAGGAAGCTGCTCTGACACCGGCACGTCTAGTCCCGTGTGTGCTGAGAAACACTGGGCAGCGCCTCGGCACTGGGGTCCATCCTAAACACCAAAACCACCAACCGCAAGGACAGATTGCAAACAAGAAGTCACTAAACAGGCCACAAAGAGGATGCTCATTTTCAACATGAGCTGAGTCTGGCAGGTCGGTGTCGTCTCGTTTCATCTCATCTGGGCTCATATGCCACCCCATGCTCCACACAGGACTGCGAATGGCCAAGGATTGATTTGGGTGGTTACAGATAAACGTCAGCAAGTAGAGGGGTGTGCAGACAGGACTCCCAGCAGTGAGTCTGCATGTTTTAATCTGTCAGTGCTCGTTCACATCTGGTCACGACTCGAGTGGCATTTTCACCTGCCGGCTCCTTGCCTTCCAGGCTGAGCAGGCCGCCAAGGTAGAGAAGATGCGGCAGAGCGTTCTGGAGGGGCTCAACTTCTCCCGGCAGAACCACCCACTCCCCTTCCCGCCACCGCCTGCTCTGCCCTTCTACCCCGCGTCTGTGTACCCTCGGCACTTCGGGCCCGTCCCCCCATCTCAGGGCAGGGGCAGAGGCTTTGCAGGTGAGTCACGGGTTGGCATGCTGTTGGGTGGGAATGGGACATGTGGTCCTCCTAGTGGGATGTAGCCTGCCATGCAAAGCCCGGGTTATTGTCAGTCTTGGGAAGGCCACAGTAGTATTTCTTTGAATCAGCAAAGAGCGAACTAGACCCCAGAGGTGGTGGTAAGAAGGGAGGATGGCAGCCACCAGCGCTGTTATAGAGGGTTGGTCTAAAATCCGTGAATGCAGCTTACAGCGCTGCTCATGTTCTGAAGATGTTTTTTTCCTCCTGTGTGCAGTGTGGGAAAGTAATCCACCTGGGTCTGAGAAAGCCGTCTTCCAACATCCTCCTCCTGGGGCCTAGCGTGATCCCCTGGCTAGCACCCTGTTGGATGACTTGCTGCAGGGAGGGTGGCATCCAGGTGCAAAGGGTGCAAGGCAATGAGGTGGTGAGGGGGGCCAGGATACCCCTTCCCCCAGCTTAAGGAGATGGGGGTCGCTCTGCCAGGTCTCACACCGAGCGGGGGGCCCCTGACCCCTGTCCCTCATGCTTCTCCCTGTCTCTCTCTACCCTGGTCCCCACAGGAGTCTGTGGCTTTGGCGGCCCCTATGGGGAAACGGTAGCATCAGGCCCTTACCGTGCCTTCCGGGTGGCGGCAGCATCAGGACACTGCGGAGCCTTCTCAGGCAGTGACAGCAGCAGGACTAGCAAGTCCCAGGGCGGTAATTACACTCATCCCTCCCAGAGCTCCCGCCTACCAGCCCTTCCTCTGCTCCATCGTCCGGCACCTTCCCTGACTTTCCTCGTGAGCCACCTGCTCCATCAGAGCTCCCTTTCTCATGGGTCCCTGACCCGACTCCCTGCCCTCAGGTCTCTGGAGTGGCCCTGTGGTGGTCATCTTTCCTTTCAGGGTAAACCACTGAGGGTCCACCTAGAGCCGAGCACTTTTGTGCACCTGGGTGACCTGACCAGCACCCAAGCAACCCTCTCCTGGTCAAGGTGCTCACACTTGTGTAGAAAATGGTTACAGGCATAGAACTCCTGACAAAAAGGCTGTCACAGTTTATTTCATGAAAACATTTTGAAAGAAAGATCTGGTGTCTAGTATACAAATAAGTTACTTTACTTTAAATTCCTCTTGCTTCTCTTTTCATTTGAGTTAGTCTTTCCAGGGAGAGAAAAGTCTTTTTAACATTTACTATCTTGTGATGCTGCTGTCATTTGAAACTTGTGACTTCAGCTTTAGACTGCATGTCTAAATATGGCCATCAAGTCACATTGCAGGATTGTTCTGACAAATCTGGAATAACCTTTAGGGTAGGCAAGCCTTTCTCTGGGTGGGGGGCGGGGGGAGGCAATATTTTCCCAACTCAGTGACCTGGGCAGGAGGTGTGGTGTGCTAGGAGACAGGAGATATGGCTGTGGGTCCGCTCGTCTGCAGCCCAGAAGGCCCCTCTTCTTCCTGTGTTTGTTTCCTAGCCTCCCACAAGGCTTTTCTGTCCCATGGCCATTGCTCTTGCACCTCACGGCCCTGCAGCCTCTGCTTCTTCTTCTTCTTCTTCTTCTTTTTTTTTTTTTTTGTGGTGGTGGTGCTGGGAGTTGAACCCAGGGCCTTGTGCATGCGAGGCAAGCGCTCTACCAACTGAGCTATGTCCCTAGCCCCATCCTCTGCTTCTTGAGGTGCTTCAGCTCCTTGCAGTACCTGACCACTGAAGCTGGCCTGTGGTTGGGGAAAGAGTGAGGGTAGGACAGGTACCATTCTGGATAGTGTGGGTAATGATGGCCAAGGAACCGGCTTCCTGGCTTTCCTGCCACGGTGTCTGAAACCCAGACCCTGGGCTGTCCTGCATAGTAGCCACGTCTACCACTGAGCACTCCAGCTGTGACCAGTAAGTGCAGATGTACACCAGATTTCAAAGAAAAATGGATGTAAAGTAGCCCATTTACTTTTTATCTTGATTACATGTTGAAATAATGTTATTTGGGTGAAATAAGATATAATAGTAAAACTTATTTCATCTCTCTGTACTTTTTCCATGTGGCTACCAGAAAACTTTAAGTTTTATCTTGGATTTCTATTGGCCTTTGCTTACGCAGCCACTGCAGTGGCCATGGCCTGCCAGCCCACCATATGGTGGAAGGTTTGTGATAATCCACCCCCAACAGAAAACATGAATCTTGGGGCTCTGGTTTGTTTTATCTGATTTTTTTCTATCAGGTAATAGTTTGAGAATTATTTTAGGTCAGAAAAATTTTGAACATTCAAGATACCTATAATTAATAGAAGTTGGTAAATACAGTGACTACTTAATATTCTGAACTTTGGGTTTCATTTATTAATAATTTTCTATAATGTTTGGCTAAAGAAGTAAACTTGGAAGTATTTGCCTAAACAGAAAAGCATAAGGGCTGGGGATACAGCTCAGTTGGTACAGTGTTTGCCTTACATGCCCAAGGCCATGCGTTCAATCCCTAGCACGCTGCCCCAACCCCCACCCCACCCCCCAAAAGAAAGAAAAACATGTGAGTTTGCAGAGTCCCTTCTTGAATCTCTTTCTCTGAAGGGCCTGCACCCTTGCCATTGGAACCAACAGCTTAAAATCACAGTGTGTACATAGAGTCTACATAATTTAAAAAAGGAGTCTTTGCAAACAAGATAAAATGGCTTCATCCTAAATAGAAACCAGAACTGAAAAGAATTTGCCTGTTTGTTTCTCTTTACCAGTTTTAATGCTGTGATTATAAAGATTTTGTCTTCTTGTGTATTTTTTTGTGCAGGAGTCCAACCTATACCTTCTCAGGGAGGGAAACTAGAAATTGCTGGCACTGTGGTTGGCCACTGGGCAGGAAGCAGGCGGGGCCGTGGAGGCCGAGGGCCCTTCCCACTACAAGTGGTCTCTGTGGGAGGGCCAACAAGAGGGTAAGCTCTGGACCAGGAAAATGTATTTTGTCTAGTGCAAAACAGTAGCCTCTGAATTGCTTTTTTTAAAATGATGAGCTTAGCAGGAATGTTTTTGTATCATTACGTACACTTTAACATCATAAGATCCTATTATAGCATTATGTAAATTTTTTTGGGGGGGGTACCAGGGATTGAACTGAACTGGGGAGGGAGGGCAGCACCACTGAGCCATACCCCCAGCCCTTTTTTTTTTAAGAGACAGGGTCTCATTGAGTGCCTTGCTTTTTGCTGATGCTGGCTTTGAACTTGTGATCCTCCTGCCTCAAGCTCCCAAGCCACTGGGATTACAGGTGTGCGCTACGACGCTCGGCTCACTTTGTAATTTTTAAACCATTATCAAATAATCACACGTTCAGCTAATCAGTTGCCTTTTTAAAAAATATTTTTATTAATTGTTCATGGATTTTATTTTATTTACTTATTTATATGCGGTGCTGAGAATCGAACCCAGTGCCTCACACATGCTAGATAAGCGCTCTACCTACTGAGCCACAACCCCAGCCCCAATCAGTTGCCTTTTTATGACTATTTTTAAAGTATTTTTAAATCAAAAGCCTTGAATATGATGAAAATAAGATTGATTTCTTAAATAAATTTAAGCATGACCATATTCAATAAACTCCATCCCTTACGGAGCATAAGATCAGACACCTTTACATCCACTTAAAGTTTTTGCACATGTTGTCTGTGATAAATTTAAGTGCATTTCTCTTGTCCTTTTCTATTCACCTAGGCGTCCAAGAGGAGTTATTTCCACCCCAGTGATACGGACGTTTGGTAGAGGTGGAAGGTACTATGGCCGAGGTTATAAAAGCCAGGGAGCAATTCAGGTAATGCCCTGCAAGGTTTCCTGTCCTTTGCTGTGCGTGTCTCCTTTCTCAGCCAGGTTCTCAGTGCCTGTGTTCAGACCAAGGGGTGAGTGGGCACTGTGGCCACCAGGCCCTCTGGTACACGGGAGTTTGTCAGACATGCAGGCCCTGGAGGCTGAGCCATTTCCTTCTCATTTGGGAGCCTCTGTCCCTCACTGTGCTCCCTTTGGCGTTCAGCAGCTTCTTGTCTGGTGGGACACAAAATCCCATGCTCCCTGGGATGTCACTGCACCCAGAGGGACCAAACCCAGGACATCTGCTTCTGTTGGTTTCTTTTTTTCTTGGTAGGAAATGGCATTTCAAGACCACAGCCTAGGCACTGACCGCAGGATTGGTCACAGGTCCTGGTGTTCTATTGGTGTTCTGTTTGTTTTAACATAAATACACACAAAACATATACTGGCTTTTGTGGGGGCCCACTCCCCTGGTACTGGGGATTGAATCCAGGAGTGCTGATTCACACTGAGCTGAAATACCAAGTCTTTTTTTTTTTTTTGAGACAGGGTCTCATGAAGGTTCAAGCCAGCCTTGAAGCTACCATCCTCTTACGTCTGCTGCCCAAATTCCTGGGATTGAGGCTTGGCCATTGGCCCACTGTGCCCATTGGTTTTTTTTTTTTTTAAGGATAAGATCCTTGTGAATTCCTGCTGTTGTTTCTTGTCCAAGTCGAGGGCTGTGGACTTTTATTTTACCTCTTCTCTTTTATGTCCTTATGTCCTCTGGACTGAGTCTATGTTTTTAGGTTTCTCCTATGGACAGTCACAGAGACGGAAGGTACATACACGCCTGTACAAACATACCCCATAGATTCATACCTGTAATTCCTCCTCCCACCCCAGAAAATACTTCATGAATTCTTTGTTGAATCTTCCAGTTCTAATTAAGGGCTTAGAAATGTACTTACCCTCTACTACAACCTCTGAATGTTCTTTTTTTTTTCTATTCTGAGAATCTTGGTTCTTTAGAAAACAGGGTTAATTAAATTAGAATATGCTATAATGCATCATTGCTTTCTCCCATATTACACACATGGGCTCAGAATACCTGTTCTCACTACCGTGGCCAACATTATTCACTGCAAACAGCTAAAAAAAAATTTTGTAAGCAGGGTGTGGTGTCCAGCCTCCCCCACTATCTACTACATCCCCTCTCACAGTGATAACATTTATTATAATTGTCAAACCCTCCTGACAGGTCATAATTACCCAGAGTCCGTAGTTTACATTAGGGCTTACTCTTAGTGTTGTATTCTCTATAGGCTTGACATGTATCCACCATCGTCGTGTCCCAGCTCCCTGTCAGGCTGAGGCAGGAGGATCCCTTGAGCCTAGGTGTTTGAGATTGCCTGGGCAAGAGAGTGAGCCCTTTACTTTTATAAAGTGGTGCTGAGGATCGAACTCGGTGCTTCACACATGGGAGGCAAGTGCTTTACCACTGAGCCACACCCCAGCCACCAACTGTGCTGTTCTTATCCACAGTATCTGGAAGCAGCCATCACCTACTATACTTTCCCTTTTTGCTTTATTTTTCTTGATTCTGTAAATACCTTCATATTCCACGTCCTCTCTAGGCCCATGTCTATACCTCTGCTCTGGTCTTTCAAAGACTTTCCTCAGTGGATCCTGCAGGAAACGTCCACAGGAAGGACTCAGGAAACAGAATTCAACGTGAAACGGTTTTCCTGACCAGGAAACAATTTTTCTTCTCCATGATCTTCACATCATTTCATTTTGTTTGTGTGTATAAAGCTTTACTGTCAAAGACATCTAATGCTTTTCCCTTTGAATCCACTCGTGACGTTGTCCTAAGCACCCAGATTGTTTCTGGTCTTCCTTGAGAGTTAGTACCTCTCTGTCATTCCCTGGCACTGGTTTTCCTAGACCATACACAGTGTGAGGGGTACTCTTTCCACAGGTAATTTCAGATCTTATTCTGTGTTAAAGAGTTATCTTGAATTAGGAATGCTCAGTTTTCTTTTTTGATGCGTGCACATACATACACACTAGGAAATGAACCCGGGGCCTGGTGTGGGCTTTGCAAACATCTACCACCGAGCTACACTCCTGCCCAGTTTTGTTCTTTATCTTTTGCTTGACTGCTCCCATTGCTCTCATGCTGGTTCTTCTATACCTGCCTTCAGGATCTTGATTCCTTTGTGTGTGTATGTATGTATATGTGTATATATATGTATGTATGTGTGTGTGTATATATATATATATATATATATACACACATACATATATATATATATATATATATTTTAAGAGAGAGAGAGGATTTTTTAATATTTATTTTTCAGTTATTGGCGGACACAACATCTTTGTATGTGGTGCTGAGGATTGAACCCGGGCTACACGCGTGCCAGGCGAGCGCGCTACCGCTTGAGCCACATCCCCAGCCCAATTCCTTTGTATCTTTTTCTTCCCTTCTTGATAAAACTCACCTGATTAAAATGCACAATTCGGTAATTTGGTTCTTTAAGGATAGTTTGGGGAGCAGTTTTTAGGTTCACAGCAAAACTTATGAGGAAGGTACAGGGAGTTCCTGTCTGCTCCTCCCCCAGGCTCCCCACCACCTGCTTCACCCCTATCAGAGCGATGAACGTACAGATGCATCATGATCAACAGAGTTCATCAGGACTAGCTTACCTTAGGGCTCACTCTCAGTGTTACACATTCTACAGGTTTGACACATGTCCCGTATGTCCACCATTATGATATCCAAGGGTAGTTTCACTGTCCTGAAATCCTGCGTGCACCTTAGAGTCATCCCTCCCTCTCTCCTTGGAAACCCATGGCAACCACTGATCTTTTTACTCTCCCCATAGTTTTGCCTTTTCCAGAATGTTAAAAGTATGGCAGAAAGACTGGGGATGTGCCTCAGTGTTAAGAGTGTATCCCTAGCATGTGCAAGGCCCTGGGTTCCTTCCCTGGTACCATCCAAAAAAAAAAAAAAAAAAAGGCTTATCATCGTTTCTAGATCTTCTCTTTCCTTGTTTTTGCTATCCTGTTCCATTGCTACTCCACTCCCAGCTCTTCTCCTTCCCTGGAGAGCTGTATCCCTGTGGGTCAGTTCATAGAAGAGGTACCAAGAGGTGGAGGAAGCCGCGCTGCTTGCTTGCTCCGACGGCACATTTAGTGATGGCAGAAGAAGCTGCCTCGTGGTGGCAAAGAAAGAGAAACCAGTTGTAGAGTGCGTGTTTCCACATGTGGGGAAATCAGCTGTTGTTAAGTGTTCCTCTCAGGCTGGGAGTGTAATTCAGTGGTAGAGACTTGGCCTGTCGTGCACAAGATCCTTGGTCCAATTCCCAGCATCATAAAAACAAAACAAATTATTTGTTTCAGATTTCCAAGGAAATAACAATAGCATTGATTTGTGAGAATAGCATTGACTAGTGTGGGTATTTCTGAACACAAGTGTCAGGACCTAAAGTAAGAAGTGTTGTGGGAGAAAGGGGGGACTCCTGTATTTTGACAAGGGTCACTTGACATGCTCCCTCTTCTAGGTAGAGCCAGTGGACTTAGTCTGCACTAGTGTAAAGCCCCCCTGGGTTTGAGGATAGGATGACAGGAAGGTGCTGGAGGGCATCACCTTATCCTGGTGGAGAGGGCATGATTAGGTGTGGGGGCGGTAGGGGGGTACCCACCCAGTTGTTCATTTTAGAGGGCATGGGCACAGCCTCAATTTCAGAGGAGACTCATGAGGAATATTTGTTACCTTAAAAGATTGGGTGCTAGGCTTAGTGGTGGAGTGCTTGCCTAGCGCATGTGCAGCCCTGGGTTCAGTCCTCGGCACCACATAAATAAATAAAATAAAGGCACTGTGTTCATTTACAACTAAAACTATTTAAACAACAACAACAAAAGGTTGGGTGCTATATAAAGGGTTAGTTAGAGCTCCTGAAGTGGGAATCTCCCTCTTTTTCAGGATATTAACTGCAGAAATGTCAAGGAAAGGGGCCGAGAAGGGACGAACTGATATAGGAGAAGCTGTACCACCTGAAGGCCACTCAGGGCGAAATCAGAGTCGGGAGTCTCTGTGTGCTCCGAGTCTGTAGTCAGAGTCGCTAGGCCAGAACCCGGCCCGCTGTCCCACCGCTTACCCAGGCTGCCTCACCATTTGTCTTTTCCTTTAAACAGGGCAGACCTCCTTATGCTGCTTCAGCTGAAGAAGTGGCCAAAGAGCTGAAGTCGAAATCCGGGGAATCCAAGTCCTCTGCCATGTCTTCAGACGGGTCCCTGGCTGAAAACGGAGTGATGGCCGAGGAGAAGCCAGTGCCCCAGATGAATGGGAGCGCGGGTGACACCAGGGCCCCCAGCCACTCCGAAAGTGCCTTGAACAATGACTCTAAAACGTGCAATACAAATCCTCATTTAAATGCACTAAGTACAGACAGCGCCTGCCGCAGGGAGGCTGCTCTGGAGGCAGCTGTCTTAAATAAAGAAGAGTAAACTTATTTTTTATAGAGGGTGAAGGATGCTGGAAGGGTAAGGATTTAGGAATATCTGGAGAGAAAGAGAGCCTGCAGTTATGTACATTTTGTCCTTTCCGTAAGAGAAAAATGAGGACTTTGGAAATTCAGATCCCTCTTTGATATCAGAGATTTAAACAACACATTTTTAGTTTTAACCAGTTGTAGTCAAAATGCTACAATAAAACAAAAAAGAGAGAAAGAAAATGAAGAGCATTTGACTCCCGCATTTAAAATGAAGTACACACAAAGTTTAAACTGGTTATGACAAAAGCCTATAGTTGTATTTCTTGAACTATAAAGAAAACAAATTTTGGCAGTCTTTATATATAGCTTAAAATATAATTTTTAGCATTTGGCACCATATGTATGCCATTATATTTGATTTTGCATTACTGTTTCACAATGAAGCTTTGTTTAAGGCTTTGATTTTTATGATTATGAAAGAAATAAGACACAACCACAGTTTTTCTTTCTTACTTAAATTTCATCACCGTTGATGTGGTTATTTTGTGTTAAAAAAAAAAAGTGCAACTATCGAAACTAAAAAAATTATAGAGTAATATTGCCGTTCTGCTGATTTTAAATATACAGTACATCATACATACTTTACAAGCAAGTTAAATGGAGATAAAGTTGAAATCATAGAGATGCAAATGACCTTTCAAAATCAACACAATGTGTTCTGAAACTTCGTGACTAATACCATGCATCTGTGATCAATGAACTATGTGGTTTTGAATCGGACGTAGACCATTAGTATACTACTTGAGCTAAACTTCTGCATGGTTCATAATTTTTAAAGTGTGTAGTTAATATTATGCATGTTATTGTCCTTTCTTCCATTCTTACCAGTATGTGCCCATTTGCAAAACAAAAATGCTAATAATCAGTAATAGTCCTATAAAAGATGTTAACTCTGTTTAGTCATTGACTGATCTTGCTCTAACCTTAAAATTTTGTGATTATTGACCTCTGTTGCATTTATTCTAAAATCCCCCAAAAATTATCTAGCCGTTTTCGAATATCAACATTACCCTGGTGTATTCACTGCTGTATGCATTATTGTTCTTTGTTGCTGTTTTATGCCTTCATATTAGCAAAATATGAAATTCTGTGAAGAAAAAAAACCCTTTGATCTTAAAAAAAAAAAAAAAACCACCCCCCCTTCTGTAGCAGGAAACAAATTGCTTGTTCTTGAAAACTTTCCCATCAAGAATTTAGTAGAAGCAGGTATACTTCTATCATTTTGATGTTTTTGTTAATGTTTCCAAACAATGTACTTTGAAATCAGAATCACTTCTTATCGTTTTCATATACTTCTGATGCTCTTCATCACATTAGTGATCAGAAATGAGGTGTAATTCCCCAACCCCTGCCCGCAAGAGCTAAGTAGGATCTTACTGTAAGTTGAAGGGAGTTCTGCCCTAACTCATGGATTGTGAAGAATGAACTGCTGTTGGGTCTGATTGACTGTCGATGGATTGTGGTGTGGCGTATCCGGAGGCTATTGAATGCAACTTACAATGCTTAATAAAAATCTTTATTCTTTTAGTATAAAGTATGGTGTGGCTTTTAAATTCACTTGTAAAAGCATACATTTTACAGAGGTTAATTCAAATTCAGATAGCTTTTGAAGAGTTCCATCAGAAAACCAAAACGTAGAAATATTGTGCCCTTTCAAAGTTGATTCCACAGTTCTAGCTTTAGGGAAATCTGAATATATGGTCAGTGTGAAAATTATGCTGACTGCGCAGCTTTGGGGTTCTGCAGTTGTTCCATGCAACCAGAAAAGACATTGTCTGATAAAGCAGGCTTAGAAATAGGAAACATTTTTAAGTCCCGTGGTGGAAATAAATTTGATCTTGATAAAACTACGTTTTTACAACTCGGGGTTACAATGTGTGGCCTGCTTTTCGTGCCACGTTTTGACCTGCAGCCCGTGGTGCGCGCTCTCTGCGGAAGGGCCGCGCACCTGGCGGGGGCGGGGAGGAGGCCCTTTTCCAGCCCGAGGGGCGGGGACTCGGGGCGGGGTTTGCGCTGCGGGCGCGCGGGGCGGGGCGGGGCGGGGCGTTGTTGGCGTCCTCACTCGCCGCCCTGCAGGCCGGGTGCGCGCGCAGCCCCGGGCGGTGCCCAGTTGCTGGGGCCTTGCGGCCCGCGGCGGCCTGAGGGCTTCCGTGGAGCCTGGTGCCTTCGGTGCCGGAGGCGGCCCCTGATGGTCCGGATTCCCGGGGGACCCTGGGCGAGCGCTTCGGTCCCGAGTCGGCCCTCTCCCAAGGAGAGCTCCGAGTCGACCTGGGACTGACCAGGCCCTCGATGTCGCCGGAACCCGCCCTGGGTGGCCGCACCGACCTAGGGCCCCGTCGTCCCTAAGTCCCTGGGAGGTGTCCAGGGCCTGCCTGTATGCAGACCCAGATGAATTTAATTCTGTGTTGCCCAGGACTGGGCTTGAGATTTGGGAGGAGCTGAAGCCTCACTCCGATCCTCTTCCTCACCCTGATTGTCATCTATCATTTTGATCCCACTGGTTTCTCAGTGGCTGAGTTTTGAGTTTCACTCCCTCTCTGTGTGTGCCGGCTGCCTGAGGGTGTCACACCACAAAGCTCCTTCTCAGGGCTTTTGGAACAAGGAACACTCCATCTTACCCCCACTCCCGGGAGGCCTTTGAGGAGCAAGTTTGAAACACTCTGGATCCCAAACGCCTGGTAGGAGGGCAGATTTTTGGAGGAAGACTTTTCAGTTTGATGGGCCTCCAACCACCGAGTGCCAGCAGTGTCGCCCCCACTTCCAGTGACAACCACAAACTCCGCCATTTCTGGGTTCTCTGTAAGCTTAGGTCCATCCTACTTGAGAACAGCAAACTGACCTGAACAGCCCTCTGGCTTGGAGATGGGACAGGATGGGTTTCTGCACAATTCCCAGGAGCAGGAATGCCATCATCTCAAAGATGTGCATCCTTTCCTTGATAACCTTCCCCCTGCAGGTTTTCATGTCACTTGGAGAGTGGCAAGTGCTGTAGACCCTGGAAGTTGACTGCAAGGAGGGTCTCTCTGCCTGTTTCTGAAGTCCTTGAGTTGCAGGTTTGAACAGGAAAGAAAAAGGGAAAGGGTGCTGGAGGCTCCAAGCATTAAGGGGCTGTAACAGGGAGGTTGAGGACACCACGCTGGCGGTTCCTCCCACACCGCTGGAATTGCAGGGAAGACCCAAACAAAGGTCAATGCCAAGTTGGGCTGAGGGACTGCAGCTGCAGGTGAACCTGGCCAGGGCTCAAGACTGATTGTGAGGTTGGTGTTGTCCTGGGTGTATGGCTTCTTGGGGCAGGCAGGTGACACACACTGCTCCTGGCTTAGTGTTTATTTTCTTCCTTTTAAAAAAAATAGCTTTTATTGATCCCCACCACACACTTTTTTGTAAAAACCATGCTTATTTTGGCAAGTTTAAAAATACAGGTAAATAAAAAGGAAAAGAAAAGCCACCAGCAACTCTTCCATTACTTTGAAGAGTGGGTTTCCCTTATGGATTTTTTTTTCTTATATACATTTCATACTGCCCAAAACATTTTTCTCACCTAGCATCATTGATGATTGCTATACCACAGTGGATTCCCTGTCTTTATCTGGTAGCCCAGCAGGACATTCCACTTATTTGTCATCCAACAAGTTCTTTGAACATGTACATGCTCACATGTTTGTGTGTGTGTGTGGTGTGTGTGTGTGTGTGTGTGTGTTACAAGGCTTTGAACCCAGAGGTGCTCCACCCACTGAGCTGCATCCCCAACTCCTTTTTAGATTTTGAGATGGGGAGTCTCACCAAGTTGCTGAGGCTGGACTTGAACTGTTAATCCTTCTGCCTCAGCCTCCAGAGTTGCTGGGATTACAGGTGTGTGCCACCACGACCAGCCTCAACAAACTCTTAAGAAGCATCTGTGTCAGGTCCTGCCCTGGGCCCCAAGGAGCAGAAGGCGTAAGGATCCTGCCTTTGTGGCATTTACATTTGAAGGGGGGGTACCCATCGTGTGTACAATTAAAAATATTTCAGGTGGGTTGGAGACGTAGTTCAGTGGTAGAGCACTTACATAGTATGCATGAGGCCCTAGGTTTGATTCCAAGCATGGCAGAGAGTATTTCATATATTGAATGTTTGTTTTTTTTTTTAAAGAGAGAACATTTTTTAATATATATATATATATTTTTAGTTATCAGCGGACACAACATCTTTATTTGTATATGGTGCTGAGGATCTAACCCAGGCCGCACGCATGCCAGGCGAGCGCTCTACCGCTTGAGCCACATCCCCAGCCCGGCAGAGAGTATTTCAGGCATGAAAATGAGGAAAATGAGCTGGGTGATTGATGAATGACAGAGCAATGAGAGGGCTCAGGCCAGGAGGAGAGGATGGAGGTCTGACAGTAAGTCATTGATGGGGTGGGGGGGGAATCCAAGGTCATCCTCAGGCCAGGGTCTGGGGTATCACTGTGAGACAAGATGAGTGTGCTCAGAAGCCTGGGGACTCCAGGTGTCCGTGCCACTATGTGGGTGAATCATGTGACTGTCAATGCCATTACTCCTGGTGAACATCTCTCCAAAAGGAACTGCTCTCACCAATATGGCCCCAAGACACAGCATGGCATTGCCCCTATTTCCCCACCCCCACCCCCCCGCCCATTCCACTGGGGCCCAGGAGTCATTTGTCTGTAGAAGCCTACCTGCTAGGAATGGGGAGACTGGCCTTTGCCAATTTGACAGGTAAAGATGGGGTTTCATTTGTGTGACTTTAATTTTTAGTGCTGGTGAACATGTCTTATGTCTAATTTGCTCTGTTTCTTTATTTTTCTTTTGACAGGAACTTCAAATGTCCCCTGGTTCTTTTATGATCCCTCGGTCAGGCCAAAGGCAAGCATTTTAAGAAATAATTCACGGTCTATAACTTAATCCATATCACCACTTGCAGAGACAACAGGAGTGCTGGCTCAGCCTTGGGGACTCTCTGCATCCCACCTCCAGCTTAGAGGGAGCCTGTGGCTACCCTACAGGAACAAACACGAGGGGCCAGTCCTTCCCTGATGGAGGGCATCCTTAGGGGGTTCAGGAGGCTCTCTCTTCTATTGATTTAGTCTAGCCTCACTTCTTCCAAGAAGGCACTAATTTGTTATTGTCCCACTCCCATCCCCACACATCATATCTTGGGCGGAAAAATTATTTGCTACTTGACAGAGTGGACCTAGCAGAGACTTTTTGTCAGAAGCCTGCTGCTTGCTGGCCTGCCAACCCTGGCTGCATCCTTCACATTGTGGTGCTGGGAGCTGTTCACTTATTGCTCTGTGCCCTGGGGAACCATGGTGGGGTGCTCGGGCCTCCTACCTAGGCCCTGTATGCCCTGCTAGCATGGCTCAGGCTAAGGTGACTCAATGGCCTACAGGTGGGGACAGGAAGAGGTTTTTCAATAAGATGCCTCACTCTGTGCTAGGGGTAGATACATATCCCTCCCAAATTAATATTTTTTTAAGAGAGAGAGAGAGAGAGAGAGAATTTTTTAACATTTATTTATTTATTTATTTTTGGTTTTTCGGCGGACACAACATCTTTTTTTGTATGTGGTGCTGAGGATCGAACCCGGGCCGCACGCATGCCAGGCAAGTACGCTACCACTCGAGCCACATCCCCAGCCCCCTCCCAAATTCATATGGTAAAGTTCTGACCCCCAGTCACTCAGAATGTGACCTTACTTGGAAATAGGTTCCTTGCAGATATAATTAGTTGAATTAGGACAAGGTCATGTTGGAGTAGGTTGGGCCCTAATCCAGGACAACTGGTGAATTTATAAAAAGGGAAAACATGGACACAAGAGAGGCACACACAGAGAGAATCCTGTGGGAAAACTGGAGTGACTACCATAGGCCAAGCAACTACCAGAAGATGGACAGTGGTTGGAACAGATCCTTCCCTAGCACCTGTGTGAGTGTGGCCCTGTAGACACCTGGAGCTCAGACTTCTAGCCTCTAAAGTTGGAGACACTAAATGTCTGCTGTCTAGGTCTGTGGTCCTTTTTTATGCAGCCCAGGACTCTGGAACACTGAATGTGCCACTGTCCTGGAAAGTGGAGGTGTCTGAGACCATGGTAGGGCCACCGTCCTCCCTGACCCTCAGTAGGGTTGGGACTCAGCCAGTGCATGCACCCATTTTTCCCCCCCTCTGGACTCCCAAACTGGAAGTGGCCCAAGCCAACCAGAATGCAAAGGGTTCCACGGACAGTGAGCCCGCCTAGGTAGCAAGAACTGTAGCCAGCCCTGCCTCGCTAGCTAACAAGGGGAGGTAGGGATTCAGGCTGAAGGTCTTAACCAAGTGACCACAGTAGGCCCTACACAAGCACCCCAGACCCATGCATCTGGAAAGAATGACTTAGGGTCTCCCCATGAAGACAGATGTCCTTTGGGCCTTTACCACCAGCTGGTCACTCTGGAGGGTCTGCAGGGGGCTGTGCTTACTCCCAAGGGGACGGTGTCCTCCCAGGGCTGTAGAACTTTACCTGAGTGGGGGAAAGGACAGTCATGGGAAAACACACAGGAAAAAATGAATCCAAGTCGGGTGCTATGGCACACACCTGAAATCCCAGCTATTCTGTAGGCTGAGGCAGGAGGTTGGCAAGTTCAAGGCCAGCCCCAGCAATTTAGTGACACCCTGTCTCAAGATAAATAGACGAATAAATAAATAAGGCAGGGGATACAGTGTAGTGGTAGAGCTTTTGCCTAGCATACAGGAGGCCCCGGGCTCAATGCCCTGTGCAGGAGGAAGAAGAAGAAATTCAAGGAAAACCACAACAGCAATGGTAGTAGATTCATTTGTTTTGTTTTTTGATACTGGGATTGAACCCAGGGGGATTTAACCACTGAGCCACATCCCCAGATCTTTTTATTTTTTATTTTGAGATAAGGTTTTGCTAAGTTGCTTAGGGCTTTGCTAAGTTGCTGAGGCTGGCCTGGAACTTGTGATCCTCCTGCCTCACCTTCCCAGGTCGCTGGGATTACAGGCCTGCGCCCGCTCAGCAGAAGGTTCTATGGAGAAGAAAAGCAGCGGAAGTGAGGAGCATACACCAGTTGCGGGGAAAGAAGGCATCAGGGAAGCCTTCACAAGGAGTGACCTTGGAGGACAGGGTTAATTACCCAAATGGGATGTCAGGATGGCTCTAAAGATTTTACACATGTATACACACACCTTTTAGAACTAATAACTCACACCAGTCGTGGTGGCGCATGCCTGTAATCCCAGCGGCCCTGGAGGCTGAGGAAGGAGGATCACGAGTTCAAAGATTGCCAGTTCAAAGCCAGCTTCGGCAAAATCAAGGCACTTAGCAACTCAGTGAGTCCCTGTCTCTAAATAAAATACAAAAAGGGTTGGGGATGTGGCTCTATGCCGCTGAGTTCAATCCCTGGTATCAAAAAAAAAAAAAAAAAAAAAAAGAAAGAAAGAACTAATAACTTATATTCAACAAAGAGCAGGATACAAATCAACATATGAAAATCAGTCCCCTCCCCATACACTAGCAATGAACAATCTAAAAAGAAGATTAAGAAAATAATTTCATATGGCATTATGTTAACCGATGTGATTCTGCAATCTGTATTTGGGGTAAAAATGGGAGTTCATAACCCACTTGAATCTAATGTATGAAATATGATATGTCAAGAGCTTTGTAATGTTTTGAACAACCAATAAAAAAATAATTTCATTTATAAGCATAAAAAATACTGAGGAATAAACTTAATCAAAGAAGCAAAAGACTTATCCACTGAAAATGATCAAACATTGATGAAAGTAATTAAAGAAGATGCAAATAAATGGATAGACAGCTTGTGTTTATGGTTTAGAAGACTTAATATTGTTTAGAGGTCAGTCTCTTAAAATCACTCTACAGATTCACAGTGATCCCTATCAAAATCCCAATGATCTGTTTTTTAGAAATACATTTTTTAAAAAAATATTGTTTTAGTTGTCAATGGACCTTTATTTTATTTACATGTGGTGTTGAGAATTAAACCCAGGGCCTCACACATTCTAGGCAAACACTCTACCACTGAGCCACAAACCAGCCCTCAGAAATATAATTTTTTTTTTTTTTAGTTGTAGATGGACACAATATCTTTATTTTATTTTTATGTGGTGCTGAGGATCGAACTCAGGGCCTCACACATGCTAGGCAAGCACTCTACCACTGAGCCACAAACCAGCCCTCGGAAATACATTTTAAGAAAAAAATCCAACCTAAAATTCATATGTAGCCTCAGGAGACCCCCACTAGCCAAAATAATTTTGGAAAAGAAGACAAAGTTGGAGAACTCGCACTTCCTGATTTCAAAGCTTACTACAAAGCTACAGTAATCAAAACCATGTGGTACTGGCATAAAAGCACATATACTGGCAAATGAAACATAAGTGAGAGGCCAGAAATAAACCCCCACATGTACCAGAAGTCTCAAAAGGGGATCAAATCATTTTCAACAAGGGGATCAGGACCATTCAGTGAGGAAAGGGCAATCTTTTTAACAAATGGTTGCAGATATCTGTATTCAAAACAATTAATTTGGAGCATTACCTTATGCCATATAAAAAATTAACTCAAAGTGTATCAAAGATCTAAACACAAGAGCCAAAACCAGAAAAATCTTAGAAGAAAATATAAGGTAAAATCTTCCTGATATTGGAGTTGGTGACAATTTCTTGGATATGAAACCAAACATTCAAGTAACAAACAAAAAAAAATAGAAAGTTTGGACTTTATTAAAATTCAAAACTTTTGTGCATAAAAGGACATTATTAACAGAGTAAAAAGCAGCTAACAAAACAGGAGAAAACATTTGCAAATCATACATCTAAGAGATTAATATCCACAATAAATAAAGGATCCCTACAACTTAACACCCAGAAAACAACCCAATTCAAGTATGGGCTAAGGATTTAAATCGATGTTTCTCCAAAGAAGATCTGTAGACGGCCAAAAAGCATAGGAAAAGTTGTCAACATCATTAATCATTATGGAAATGTAAATTTAAACTACAATAAGATACCAACTCAGACCAATTAGGGTGGCTATTACCAAACAAAAACAACTAAGAGAAAACCAAATCTATGAGTGTTGGCATGGATGTGGAGAAATTAGAACTCATGAATTGTTGGTGGGAATGCACTGCAGCCACTGTGGAAAATGGTCTGGTTAGTTCCTCAAAAAAATCACCACATAATCCAGCAATTCCAGTTCTAAAAATATACCCCAAAGAAGTGAATAGACATTGACATATCAATGTTCATTGTAGTGTTATTCACAATAGCAAAGGGTGGAAGCAACCCCAAGTGTCTACCAATAGACAAATGGATGTTTAAAATGTGGTATGTGTGTGTGTATAGTGTACATATGTGTACATGTATATATATATATATATATATATATATATATATATATATATATACATATTTATGCAATGAAAATATACACCTGCACAATGTACACACACAGTACACACATTCACACAAACACACATGTAATGGAATGTTATTGAGTCTTAAGGAGGGAAATTCTGATATGTGCTACAGCATGGATGCAACTTGAGGATATTTTACTAAGTGACAGAAGCCAGTCGTGAAAAAACAATACCGTGTGATTCCCCTTGTATGAGGCCCCTAGAGTAGTAAAATTCATAGAGAGAGTGAGAATATAGAATGATGGTTGCCAGGGACAGGGGGAGTGGACAGTAGGGAGTTATTGTAAGAAAGACAAAGTCTGAGGGAAGATGAAAAAGGTTCTGGAGATGGTTGTTGGTGGCTGCCACAGTGTGAATGTGTTTGATACAAAACTGCACATTTAAAATGGTTCATATGGGCCAGGTTGTAGCTCAGTGGTACAGCATGCACCTAACATGCATGGAACCCTGGGTTCAATCCCCGTCATTGAAAAAAAAAAAAAGTTAAAACAGTAAATTTTAGCTGGGTGTGATGGCGCGCGCCTGTAATCCCAGTGGCTTGGGAAGCTGAGGCAGGAGGATAGCGAATTCAAAGTCAGCCTCAGCCATGGTGAGGCGCTAAGTAAGTCAGTGCGACCCTGTCTCTAAATAAAATACAAAATAGGGCTGGGGATGTGGCTCAGTGGTCAAGTGTCCCTGAGCTCAATCCCTGGTACCCACCCCCCAGAAAGGTCAATTTTAAATTGTGCATCTTTAACCACAATTTAAAAGAAACCTGCACTAGCACTCAGTCATGCAAAGGGGCAAGAGGGTGCATGCCTGAGAAAAACAGGCACTGGAATGGGTGACGCTTACCTCTGAGTTGAAAGGGAAAAAAAATGGGTCTGCCTCAAACAGCTGTGCTGGTGTGCAGCCTGGCGTGTAGGTGGCAACTGTGCTGCCGCTGGAATGCCAGGGTGCAGGGACAGCGTGGGGGCCACACAGCTAGTGAGCCCATGCTCCCTATCCCTGCAACAGGCCGGACGAATGGGGCACTGGGTGGTGACTTTGGGACACGAGTACAGATTCGTGGATGCTGAACTGCCCCTGAGCCCAAGGGCACGGGGAGGGCTTGGTGGGCAGGCATTGGGGTCCAGATAGCACAAGCAGATGGGGCTACCAAGTTTTGGGGCCTTCCCTGGCACGCCAATGGCAGCCAATTGCAGCCCTGTGCCACTGATGGAATCAGAGGCGTTTTCCTCCCCTTACCACAGACATGAACGTTAACCCATTCTTTTGGGGGTCAGGATGCCCCCTGAATTTGGGGGACTACTGATGCCCCCTGCTTGGGGGTCCTCCTCCCACCCCCTTCAGTATGGGAAGCTCACTTTCCTCCCTTTACCCCTTCTCCCAGATCACCTTCTCAGAGGCATCTCTGCGCACCCCTCAACTCCTTCCTTTTCCCCATTTGTTCCCTGCATTTACAAATGTAAAAACACACCCACTGGCTCCCTTCACTCCAGGGAGGATTCTAACAAAGCTGAGACTCTGCTAAGCCTTCAATGTCTACAGTAGGTGCTCAATAAATATCTAAATAGGGGGGTGTTGGGAGAAGGGAGGAAAGGCGCATTTGCAGAAGATGGAGAGAAAGGAGAAAACAGGGAAGGTATCAGAGAAGGCCTGTTTGGTGCTGCAGATGGCAGCCGGCCTGGAAAATTTTTGAGTACCAGGAAAGTGTCAGGTGGACATGCATAGAGCAGGTGTTTTGGTCATGGTCAGCTGCAGAGAGGGGACCATCCTGTGGGCAGGGAGGATGGACAGAGGCAGCATCTCAGTGATCAGTGCCTGAGAAACTTGCAGAGGGAGGGCTTTTCCAGGCACATTCTGGAAGGAGGCAGGCTGAAGCTTGAGTGGCTCAGGGGCCACAGGGTCAGATTGGGGAAGTGTGGGCGCCTTGCTTGCTTACTTCCTCCTACCTCTTACCAGGCAGCTCCTCTTTGGGCTAGGCATTTAATTGCTTTGGGCCTCAGTTTTCACTTCTGTAAAATGGCACCGACACCATGACCCAGGCAGTATGGCTTAGGACTAGTAACCCTGGTGAAGAACCGGAGCGTAGTGTCTAGGAGGCATTTGGTAAGTGTTGATGACTACAATCATCATCTGTGAACAAGAAAATGGAAGAGTTCAAAAGGGAGGACTGCCCACAGTTGCTGTTCCTTGCACACAGGGGCCTCCAGAAGTTTCTAGCTTTGGTGACTAGACAACTCAGGGTTTTGGCCACTGTGCTCTACTACTGCTTTGGCACTGCTGTCACAGGAAAGGAAGTGTGTCCATTAGGTAATTGGGCAGCACCCTCCCCGGCAGGGCTCCCTCTGGGCCTCCTTTCAGACTCCCCTTTTCTGCAGGAATTCACACCAAGGTGCTAATGCTGGACAATGGCTTAATAGTTATTCCTTTACCAGAGCCGAAGTAAGTAAAAAAAAACCACCCTTGAGGAAGGAAACCAAAGGTGACATTGGAATTGAGGCAGGGAGGGTTATGTTCATCCCCGGCAGCTCAGAGGTTTCGGGTGTGCGTGTGTGGGGGTGCCCCTACCCTTATTCCCAGGTTCTTTTTCCCACCCTTCACTTTCCTCATGCTAGTCCTGGAGCTAAGGCCCTTTCACAGGTTAAGGGGCCACCTGTTTGGGGAGGGTGGTGGACTCTGAGGGCAGACTGTGACTCAGTGGGAGGGAGGACCTTCACGGAGCTCCCTGGGATGCAAAGCCCCTTGGCAGGTGCCGGCTGGGCAATGATGCTGGACTGTGCCTCCTCCAGGTGCTGTGAGGGAGCGGAGGCCGGAGGACTTGGGATTCACTTGCAGCCATCAGCATTTCCCCATTTTATGTAAATTGTGCCACAGGGGGAAAGGGAAAGAAGACGGTGAGGGAGGCAGGCAGATTTCTTACCCAGCAGGGGTGCCCAAAGGATGCCACAGCTAGGGAGGGGTCAAGGGACTCCGTCCCCCAGAGGACACCTTTTCTCTCCCCCACACACCAACGCCCCTGAACACAGCAGGTGAGGCCAGAGATCCAGTTCGGGGCACAGGCTGCAGGGGCGACAGCCACAACCTAGCCCTTGGGCTCTGCCTCCCCATTTCTGCTGCACAGATGCGGTGGCTAGGCTGTCCTCCCAGACCCTACGTCTGGGGGCTCGAACCGAGGTTTCTGGCAGCACAAACGTCAGGTAAGCCGTCTCGTTACAGAGCTGACCCATGCCAGCGCGCTCGCAGGTCCCCTGATTTTTGTCCTCCTCGTCCGGGGGGCTGAGCATGAGGGAAGTCCATGGGCTCGAGGGAGGGAGTGGAGCAGCCCCCAGCCAGGGAGGAGGGGAAGGGGAAGCTGTGGCCGAGCCAGAAACTCTCTCGGAACTCGGGAAGGGAGAGAGGCGGCAAGGCCCAAGAAAAGAGAGGAACAGTCCCCTCTCCGCCTCACTCTGGGGTCAGAAAAAAGTTAGGGCGAAGGAGTTGCTTCTTGGCTTTCTGGACGAGGAAGGACATCCTGCGGGCTCTCCTCCTGTACCCAGAGACAGGGAGGGCTCCCCAGCCTGCCTTTCCTCGCGCCCCGGGTCCACCTTCTCCCTCCAGGGTCCCCCCAGCCCATCTTCTTCCCTCGGAATTTCCCCGGCCCACTTTCTCCCAAGGGGTCCCCGCAGCGCACCTTCTCCCCCGGGACCCTCCGGCCCACCTTCTCCCCCGGCCCGCCTTCCCGGCGGCGGGAGCGGGGCCCAGGCCGGCGGGCGGAGGCGGCGCCACCCGGGGCGCTGACGTAGAGGCCGCTCGGCGGCCGGGGGTCCCTTCGGTGGGGCCGCGGCTCCCCGCCCGCCGCCCCCGCGCGTCCATTCCCTTTTGTGTCCCGCGCGCGGCCCGGCCCCGCGCACACTCGCGCCCTGCGCCCCGCGGGCCGGCGGGCGGCTCCCGGCGCGGCCCCTCCAGCCAGCGCGCCGGCATTGTGTGGACGCGCCCGGCCGGGAGCGCGCGCGGGGGCTGTCGTGCGCCCCCGTCCCCGTCCCCTCCCGGCCGCGGCGCCGCCTGCGCCCCGCCGCCCCCGCCGCCCCCGCGCGGCCCGGCCCCCGGCCCGGCCCGGCCCGACCCGGGCAGCGCAGCGGCGGGGCGAGCGGCGGCGCGGCGCGGCAACATGGCGACGGTGCCCGTGTACTGCGTCTGCCGGCTCCCCTACGACGTTACCCGCTTCATGATCGAGTGCGACGCCTGCAAGGACTGGTTCCACGGCAGGTGAGCGCGCCGTGGCCCCCGCCTGGCCGGGCCCGGCTCCCGCCCGGCCAAGCCCCGCGCCTCCGGCTGCGCGCCCCAGGCCCGGCTCGGGGACCGGCCGCCGCCGCATTCCGGGCGCCCGGGTCTGGCCGGGCCGGGCCGCGCGCCCTTTTGTGCCCAGGGCGGGGGCGCTGGGCGCTGGGCCCGCGCCGGGCGCCCCCGGCCGCCGCGCACAAAGCGAGGCCCGCGGGCCGGGAGGTGGGCTCGCGGCGCCGGGAAGTTGGGGCTCCGGGCCCGGGCCGGGCCGGCTGACAGCGGGGCCGCGGCGGCCGTGGAGGCCGGGCACCGGAGGGAGGCCCAGGCCCGGCGCCCCCGCCGCCTCCCCCTGCGAAGTTGCAGGAACTTTCCCCGCGCGGGCTCGGGGCGGCCGGGCCGGGAGAGGCAGGCGCGCAGCCGGGCGCGGGTCCCCGGAGAGGAGCGAGTGGCGGGCTCCGGAGCTGGCAGGGCTGGGGCGGCCGAGGGGACTCGGGCGAGGTGGCGGCCAGGGCCCCCACCCTCCGCCGGGGCAAGGGAGCTCCCTCGGACCTTGTCCTGGCGGGCAGGACCCCTCCCCGGTCTCCGCGCAGCTCCTAGTCCCGGCCGGCCTGCGGGCCTGGGCGGGAGTGCGGTGACAGAACGGTGTCTCTGTGTGTGGGGGGTGGGGGTTGTGGCTTTGCCGCCTCCTCTCTGGCCTTCGCGGTTCCCCATTTCCCTCCTCTCTGTCCCAGGCAGGGACACCCCAGTTTTGACATGACCTTATGCTCTCTAAGGAAAACGGGGAGCCGGGAAGGAGGAGAGCCCAGATACTGAAACTCGCTCTCTTGGCCCTTGCCCATTTCCACGACCTGGCCGTGTGCCTAGTTTTCAGGAGATGAGGTCCCTTCCCACCCAGAAGTAAAAAGAGGAGGAGGAAGAGGTGGCCCTCCTGCCTAAACTGCTCCAACAGGTTCTCTTGAGTCTGACTTTGCCTGTGGGATGTGTTTGGGCCTGATGGGGGTGGGGGCTGGCCTGGGGCTGGATAGGGCTGTGTGCCCTCTGGGGTTCCAGTCTTCAATGCCCAGGAGCAGGCTGGAGGGAGGGCAGGGGGTATGGCGGTAGGTGGTCCCTGATCCTCTGTCCAGAGAGGAGACCCTCCTGCTTATTCTCAACTGTGATTGGTCAGTGGCTTTTAAAAGTGAGCTGAGGCCTCTGGTGCAGCCTGGCTCCTGAACATGTGGGGAGCTGGGTGGTCAGGATGTGACCTGGCCTGGTTACATTTGTCAGCCCTGGGCCTGCATCCTATCTCCATGCCTGTCATAGGGATATCCCTCAGGAGGGTGTGGGGCTCTGTGGCTCACTGAAATCTTTTGAGCCTCCTGGGTGGCCCTCCTGAGATGCCCCAGGCTATCAGAACAGGGGAGACCAGGTGTGGCTCTGCCCAAACAGGGCCACCACAAACACCCACCAATTGCCATCCATCTCAGAGGGATTTGTGGACACACCACAGTGGCTGAGAGCCTGTAGTACTCAGATGTCAATATGCTGGGAAGCTGGCTCTGAATGTCCCTGAAAGTGGTGGGGTCCCTTCCTTCTCCCCTGTCCCCACCCAGGACCAGCTGGGTACCTGTCAGCTCCCTGTTGCTGTCTATACTCAGTGCCCAGACTGGGGCAGGCAAGAGGGCTTGATGTTTGTCATGTGCCCAGGGCGACCCTCTGGGAAGGCAAGGCTAGTTCTGAGCTGGACTTCCAGGCCAGGGGAAAACCCAGGAGTAAAGGGCAAGCCGGGGAGAGGGACTGGGAGCTGGCCTGAGGGGTTAGTGTTTTTGCTGCTTTGGTCCAGATAGAGGCAGAGGCAGAGGAGATAGACACTTGAAGGAAGATTTTGGGGGGGACCTTATCTCCTGTTCCTTATCTGAGGTTTGCAATTTGATTCAGTAAAGGCAGTCGATCAGCTGCCACCTATTTGGGGTGGCCCTGAGTTCTGAAAGGGGGTCAGCCATGGGACATATTTTCTCATTCCTCTAATCAAGGGTCCCTTGCCCAAGTGAACCCTGAGCAGGGAAAGCCCCGTTGTGGGTCTGGATCCCTGGTTGGCTTGGGGCTGGAGCTGCGGTGGGGGGAAGGTTGGAGTTGGGCCTGGTGGGCCAGGCAGTGCGCTGTGGCTCCCACAGCCCTGGCAGATCCCTGGGCCTCCCTTGGCATCACTGCTTGTATGTAAAGTGAAGGCGTGGGGCAGCCCTGCGGGCTTCTCAACCTCCAGGTGTTCTTGGACAGCCAGACCTCTTCCTGGCCCTGCAGACCACCTGCCTATTGTTTACTTCACAGTTCACATTTCAACTCACTTTTTAAAAGTTTGCATGTTTTTACACTTTGTGTTCTGCGGGAACTTTAGACTTGCAGAAGGGCTTAAAAAACGGCAGTTTCCTTACTTGTCCCCTCCGTTCCACTTCCCCTAAAGTTAACATCTGACATGGTAACCACGGCGCCAGCGTCGAAACCAAGGAGAGAGCCCTGGCACACCACTGTTGACTGAACGGCAGGCTTTATTCAGATCAACTTAACCAGGTTTCCCTCCTGGATGTCCTTTTCCTGTTCCAGGATCTCACATCACATTTAGTTCCCTGGGTCTCCTTGCTCTGGTGAATATTTCTTTTAAAAGGAAACTTCGTATCATTGCCTGAAATAGAACATTAGTGTAACTAGCCATACACAGTGACTGTAAAAATAAATACAGTAACTGTTGAAGTCAAAAGCCTCTGTTTGTCCTACCTTAGGTCACATTATGTTCCTTCAGTGAACCTTGCTTTGGGGAGAGTTGGAGAGAGGGTCTCCCACCTCACAGTGGCAGCATCTGGGGCTGAGGATTCGACTGGGGGCAGCTTCTTTCTAGGGCCCCATCTTGCTTCTAATTCATGGCTGCAGGGACACCAAGCCCCATAGCACACCTTGAGGGCAGAGAAGGGGGCACAGCCCTGCTGGGCTGGGCATGGGTGCCATCCCCGGGGTACCCTGCATACCCTGGAAGAGGCAGTGTGGGGGTGGGAGCAGATGGGGAAGGAGACCCTCTTTTCAGCCCCTGGGATGTGAGTGTCATACCTGAGTTACCTCTTTCCCAAATCGTTGCAAGATTCTTCCTCCACTCTCACCTTGACCTTGGCTGGTGCTCATGGCACTGGGTACCTCATCAGCCAGCTGGTCTTTGCTGACCTCCATGCAGTACGGCCTGGGAATTCAGGCTTTTACTAAACAGGGATGGATTTGGGGGCAGGACCTGGTAGGAGGTAGCTGGAGGCCAGTTGCCACCTGACTGTCTTGTGCACTCTGTTTGGTGGAGATGTGGTGCCTTGCCCGGGTGTAGGGAACCTATCCTCTCCTTTCAGAGGTCTTACTTTCCGACAGACTCCTTGGGTCATGGGCTGTTGTCTCTCTTTGTGCCTGTGCCTTCCATCTGGAAGATGAGACCAGACCCCATGCCCTCCACCCCTGCCTCAGCCATATCTTGACGACCTGGCTTCTCACCTGGTTGCTAATTTGATTGGAGCATTTGAATCTCTGGGAAGAATGATTCTGTTAAAGCACCCAACGTCCTTCAACCATAGCTCTGTGCTCCTCTTTCAGCTGCTTGTCCTATTGCATTTGAAGGGTTTTGGGAAACATTGTCTGTTAAATTGGCTTGAAAGAGCTTGAAGGCTGCGCAGGTGACTTTGGTGACAAAAAATTTCATTTATTTTTCAGTAAATATTTGTTGGTGTGAATTCTATGAGGGGCTTGAAGTTGGCCAGGAGAGCTCTGGGGTCAGCCAGACAGGTCTCTCGTCTCTTACAGGGTTTCTTGTAGGGAAATCACACTTGCAGATGGAGTCCCATCTCAGGCTGGTGAGTCTTGTCACAGAGGGGGTGAGTGAGTGCTCTGAGCATAGAGAATAGGGTTGGGAGAGGAGGAGGCCATCAGGGATACCCGTAGGTGTAGCCGGGAAGTCGGCTTCTCTGAGATTGGAAGCCACACTGGGGGTTCTGAACAAAGAAGGGGCAGGAGTTTTGACAGGGTCCAACCTGGTAGCCAGCAGTTAGGGGCAGTGAGCCAGTCAGAGGCAAGGGCTACCATCCAGGTGGGAGAAGACAGGGCTCCTGTAGGGTGTGGGGAGATGGTCAGATTCTGGAAATGCCTGGAAGTGCATTGCTGGAGGCTCGCCTGGCATGGCCCCTCGGACCCTGTATTCTGTCTTTCGCTCTGGGCTCTGTCTGCCCTCCTTGCTGGGGGCTCTTTCTTTGTGTCCATCTTCCTTAGGAGTGAGATGGACTATGGGATGTCAGTATGTCCCCTCCTTGTGGCAGAGCTGTGTCTGGGTACCTGGGGACGGGGAGCAGGCTTGTGGTTGTGCCCAGTGGGCTGGCTGTGGTGTTGCCAGTGGAGTGTGTGGGAGGGGAGGAGGCCCTGCCGTGGTCAGATGTGAACACTGAAGTCTGGGTGACCAGGACCCCAGAAGCTGAATGCTAGGGGAGGGGTCCTCCCCACGGGGGCAGTGTCATGAAGTGTTTAGGAAGAATGATTCATCAATTTAAGACAAGGACTTCTCCCTGTGTGTTTCTGAACTTCTGGGGGAGGTGGGAAGAACGTTTGGCCGATTTCTAGAGGGGAAAGCAGACCTCCCTGTTTTTGTTCAAAAGAGGTGTCTTGAAGGGAGCAACTTGACATAAGCCTCATCCTAATTGCCAGAATGTTTGATGTGAGCCTCAGAACTGCAGCCCACATTTGTTTGGAGCCATGTGGGCATCAGGTGTGGCCACAAATAGCCTAAGATCTGGGCTGAGATTTGGTATGCTTGGTGTCAACCCTGCCACCTCTGGGTACCTTCTTCTCTGTGGCCATCTCCTCATAGTACCTTGCTACTTGCCAGATTGATTTTTTACCCCCACCTGGTTCAGGGGACTGAGTCCAGGGATGCCGTACCACTGACCTATATCCCCAGCCCTTTTTGTGATTTTATTTTGAGACAGAATCTCACCAAATTGTGGAGGTTGGCCTCAAACTTGTGATCCTCCTGCCTCAGCCTCCTGAGTAGCTGGGATTATAGGTGTGCATCGTGACCTGCTAGTGTTGCCAGGTCCTATTTTAAAAGAATGGCGGGATTTGTTGTTGGGAATAAACGTGGGCCATCATATGATGTTCCCTGATGGAGTTTACTAGAAGAATCTAACTCCTAAAATTCAGGGTAAGGGTAAGACAAAGTCCACCAGTTGGTTTGTGGAGTTATGGATGGGGATGGTCATTGCTGTGGGGGCTGACCTCTGGGCAGTGTTCCCTGCCTTAGGGGCAATTGTACATTCATCATCTTATTTTGTTCTCATATTGAATCTGAGTGGTAGACGGGGCAGGTCACACCATGGTCCACATTCTCAGCACTAAGCCAGAGGCAGCCGGAGGAGATGTCACATAGCTCAGTGACATGCAGGTTTCCAGACTTCAGGAGGCGTCCTCTGACCTGCAGCAGGCAGATGCACACTCCCTGAGAGCGTGCAGGTAAGGAGGTGGCATCTGGCTTATGCTCCTCTGGCTCAAGGACCTGAACAAATACCAGGTTCTGGTAACTGTTCATGTCCACAGTTGTGACAATGCACCAAACGGAACTGTCACAGAGGAGAGTTGCAAACTGGGCTAGGTAAGGGACGCGTTCCCTCCAAGCAGCTCCATCCTGGTCTCAGTCTCTGAGGGGCCCTCTCATTGCAGCGCCTCCCTCTCTGTGTCCCTTCTCTGCCTGTTCATTGTCCACCCTAACTTCTGCTACCTGGAGTCCCAGCTCTGTGGCTTGGTGGTGGTAGAGGACTCTCACTGTGCCTCCACCTGGCCACCCAAGTGCTGGGGAAAACAGGAAAACAGAATTCTAGCCAGGACGGCTTTCATCTCAGGCCTGGGAATGGAAGGTCTCTGTGCTGTCTGTCCAGGCTAATGGAGAAATCAGTCTTATTTCTTTCTTTCTTTATTTTTTTAAGTTGAGGTAGAATTTATTTATTTATTTTATTTTTTATTTTTTTTTTAAAGAAAGAGTGGGGGGGGAGAGAGAGAGAGAGAGAGAGAGAGAGAGAGAATTTTTTTTTTTTTAATATTTATTTTTTAGTTCTCGGCTGACACAACATCTTTGTTTGTATGTGGTGCTGAGGATCGAACCCGGGCCGCACGCATGCCAGGCGAGTGCGCTACCGCTTGAGCCACATCCCCAGCCCCTGAGGTAGAATTTAGATAACATAAAATGAACCATTTTAAAGTACATGTTAGTGGCATTCGGTGCATACATATTGTTTTGCAGCCATCATCTCTAGTCCCCAAATATTTTCATGATGCCAAAGTGGATCCCCATCCTGTAAGCTGCCATTCCCTGTTCCCTTCTGTCCCTTCAACCCTGGACGACCACCCGTCTGCTCTCTGGCTCTCTGGGTTTATCTATTCTGGGTACTTTGTTATTTCATATAAATAGACTCATACAATATGCAACCTTTCGAATCTGGCCTCTTTTTACTGAGAGTGATGTTTTTGAGGCTCCTCCTCATCGCAGCCTGGGTCAGTATTCATTGATTTTTAAGGGCTGAACATTATTCCGCTGTATGAGGCCAAAGTTTATCCATTTATCAGCTGATGGACATTTGGATCCTTTCCACCTATGGCCGTTGTAAATAGTGATGTTGTGAACATGTGTGCACAAATGTTCGGTTGAACACCTGTTTTCAGTTCTTTGCTGCATACTAACCACGTGGGCATACGGCTGCTGAGCTACACCCCCAGCCCTATATTTAACTTTTCGAGTAACCAACAAATTATTTTCCATAGGGGCAGTGTTCTTCTCCACATCCTCACCAACACTTGTTATTCTCCTTTTTTTTTTCCATCATAAGCCATCCTGGTGGGTGTGAAGTGGCATTTCATTGCGGTTTTTGCTTGCATTTCCATAATGATTAATGATGTGAAGTATCTTTTTATGTGCTTGTTGGTGATTTTTCTTTGGAGAAATATCTACTCAAGTCCTTTTTTTGTGTGGGGGGGTGCTGAGGTACTGGAGATTGAACCGTGATACATGCTAGCCAACCCCCTTGGCCCATTTTTAAATTGGATTGTTGTTTTTTTATTGCTGAGCTTTAACGGTTCTTTATATATGCTACAGACTATAACTTTATCAGCCACACAATCTGCAGGGTTTTTTTTTTTTCCCTGAGAACCTGGGCTGTCTTCTCACTTTCTTGAAAATGTCCATTGATATACAAAGTTTTTAACTTTTTTTTTTTTTTAAGAGAGAGGGGGGGGAGGGAGAGAGGGAGAGAGAGATTTTTAATATTTATTTTTCAGTTTTTCGGCAGACACAACATCTTTGTTTGTATTTGGTGTTCAGGATCGAACCCAGGCCGCACGCATGCCAGGCGAGCGCGCTACCACTTGAGCCACATCCCCAGCCCCAAAAGTTTTTAACTTTGATGATGTTCAGTGTATGTACTTTTTCTTTTGTTGCTCAGGCTTTTGGTGTCCTATCTATCTAAGAATCTGTTGCCAAATCCAGGATTATGAGGATTTATACTTGTGATGTCTTCTAACAGTTTTATGGTTTTAGCTTTTATATAAGTTTTTCAGCCATTTTCAGCCTATTTTTATAGTGGTAGGAGGTGGGATCCAGGTTCATTCTTTTGCATGTGGATATCCAGTTGTCCCAGGACCATTTGTTGAAGAATATCCTTTCTCCACTGAATGCTTTTGGTGCCCTTGTTGAAAATTATTTGGCCATATACACAAGGGTTTATTTTTGAACTTTGAATTTTGTTCCATTAGTCTGTATGCTATCCTTATGTCAGTACCACACTGTTTTGATCATTGCAGTAGATTTGTGTGTGTGAGTAGGGGGAGTTCTGGGGCAGCTCAGGGCCCCATCCACACTAGGCAAGTTCTGTACCACTGAGCTACACCCCTAGCCCTGTAGTAAGTTGGATATCAGGAAGCATGAGTCCTTCAGCTTTGTTCTTGTCTAAGATTCCTTTGGCTGTTTGTGGCCTCTTGCAATGCCCTGTGTTTTAGGATTGGCTACTGCAGTTCTAAGAAGGCTGTTGGAATTTTTGGTAAGGATCACATTGCATCTGTAGATTGGTTTGGGTGATATTGTCATCTCAACAGCATTAAGTCTTCAGACAACCCATGAACGTGGAAATGTCTCTCCATTTATGTGTGTCTTCTCTAATTTCTTTCAGCAAAATTTTGTACTTTGTTTGGGGGTGGGTACCAGTGATTTAACTCAAGGGCTCTTTATCACTGAGCTACATCGGCACCCCTTTTTATTTTTTAGTTGTAGTTGGACAACAATACCTTCATTTATTTATTTTTATGTGGTGCTGAGGATAGAATCCAGGGCCCTCACTTGCTAGGCGAGCGCTCTACTGCTGAGCCATGACCCCAGCCCCTTTATTTTTTATTTTGAGGCAGAGTCTTGCTAATTTGTTGAGGCTGGCCTTGAACTTGTGATCCTTTTGTCTTGGCCTCCCAAGCCACTGGACATTTTGTACTTTTCAGTGTTCATGTCCTTCACCTCCTAGGTGGTTTTTTTTTTTTTTTTTTTTTTTTTTTTGGTGTTTGTGGATGCTATTGTAAGCAGAAATGGTTAATTTTTTTTTTTTATTCATTGCTAGTACTCCCCCCCCCCCGCCCCCGGGGCAGGGACATGCTGGGAATCAAACCCAGAACCTTGTGCATGCTAGACAAGAACTCTACCACTGAGCCATACCCCAGTCTCATTGCTGATGTTTTTATCCTTATTTGTAATCACTTTTCAACATGTAATAACTGGGTTTCCAGAACCACACTTGTGCAGGGTGTTTATGCACATGCTGTGTGTGTATATTTAAGATGCCATGTGCCTCCTGCATGTCTGTGTGCTGTCTTTTTTTTTTTTTTTTTTTAACTGTGGATTGAACTCGGGAACTTTACCATTGAACTACATCCCTAGCCCCTTTACGTTTTATTTTGAGAAAGGATCTCACTAAGATGCCGATGCTGGTCTTGAACTTGTGATCCTTCTGCTTCAGCCTCTTGAGTTGCTGGGATTATAGGCATGTGCCACCATGCCTGATGCTATCTTCCTTTTTGACCATAAGCATTTGTCAACCCTCTCTGCCAGATGCAGGCATTTCTGCATGCATGTGGGATCCCTCTTGAACTGTGCTTGAGGGTCCTCTTGTACAGTCTCCATCTCCTTCCCCTGACCGCCATCCTCCCTGAGCCCTGCCTTTGTGGTTGGAGATTTGGTGGTGCCAGTCCTTGGCCTCCAGAGCTTGGGGTGAAGACAGTGAGCGATCTTGGAGCGGTGCTGGTGTTCCAGGTGGCAGCACACGGCCTCGTGGATCTCGATGCGGCATTGAGAGCTTGGCGGGTTATTCCCATGCCAACCAGCGCTCAGAGGGCTCAGCTGCCAGAGTCAATACGACAAAGTGGCAGGTCGGATGTGCAGTAGGCTACCCCAGTAGTACTCCTTCATTGGTAAAAGTGTCAGGAAGCTCCAAGACTAGCCAGGGGAGCCCACCAGGCTAGGAAGAGGACACCTGGAGTGTCCTGGGGTCAGGGATACCTGGAGCTAAAGCTGGGTGGGTCAGGAGGGGCAGATTGGCTAGGAGGTGGCAGAGGACCCTAGCCTGGCGTGGGTAGGGTATGCTCCTTTGGGTCCAGGGACCCAAGAAACTTGCAGGGAGGCCAGGAGGGAATGCTGAGGCCATGCAAAGCCTTGGGTTGGGGAGGGACCTGTGTCCTCTCCCGCTCCTTGTAATGTCCATCCAAAGACCACAGTAATGGTCAGGGAGGGGAGGTACCTGACTAGGTCCTTGCAGCCAGACCCAAGCAGGCTGTCAGAGGTCACATGGCCTGCAGGCGCTGGAGGGCCAGCAAATGAGAGCAAAGGTCACGAAAGCGTGACAGGGCCAGCAGAAAGAGAGCCTGCTGAGATATAGGCCTCCCTGCCTCATGGGGCCAGGAGGGAGGCCAGAGGGAGCCACCAAGGACAGTGGCTCAGGCCTTTGGAGCAGCCGTGTGCTGAGCAGGCTGTGTCTTAGGAGTCTCTGGCTGTGCGTGGTAAGGCTGACTCCTCCAAAGTGGGAGCACCGCTTTCTGATCCACACAGAATGCTTGGTGGCCAGCAGCAGCCCTGAGACTGTATAAAGCTCCCATTTTTGTGTGTGTGGTCTACTGACCAAACCCAGGGCCTTCCGGATGCCAGGGAAGCACTCTACCACCGAGCTACACCCCAACCCTCCTCCTTCATCTGGTCCCCGAAGGCTGTGGGCTGGGACAAGGGCAAGGGTCTGATTGGCCTTGGGGAGTGTTATGGGCCCAGGGTTTGGGATGAGGACTGACACACCCAGACCCTGGACAGCCAGACTTGAGCACAGAACTGGACCCCGGCCCGCTACCACTGCTGCTGACCGTTCCAAGTTCCTGGAGGACTGTCACAGACCAGTGGGCTGGACAGAAGATCGGCGTGTGGCTCTGTGACTGACCTCTGTCTGGTGGTTTTGGAGCTGCTGCCTGTAGTGGGGGGTTGTAGAGCCACACACAGGGAGGGGCTTCCTTGCCTGCAGTTTGTGCACAACCATCAGGCCCCTCCAATGCCACCCTGGGCCTTGAAGCAGCTCTGCAGTGGGCCCCCGACCTGAGGCTGCTCTGTAGGGACCCTCTGTGGGGAGGCCCAACTGCCAGCCAGGTACCCGGCCAATCATGAGGCCCTTACTCCTTCCATTCCAGCTCACACCCGGGCTAGATAGGGACAGGGAGGCTTTGTGCCACTCCTGGCTGTGCCTGGTGACTGCGTATCCCCCACCAGGCATACCTTGGTCTCAGGGCCCAAGCATCCTGCACAGACTGCACTGGGAGGCAGGAGGTGTGCGGGTGACTGGACGTGGGTCCTCATCTGTCTGTCCATCCAGCTGGCCACATTTGCTGAACTCCCTGGGGGGGGTGTCTATTAGCCACTGGGATGTGGCATGAGGAAGGCAGCAAGGTCCCTATGTTTATGGGTGGCACACACCAATAGTAGACTCCATTGAGGGACCATGGCTGGGAATGCACATCAGGCGGGCACATCTCTTGTTGCCAGCCACCCAGAAGTCTGTGCTAGGGAATCCCCTGAGGGGATAGCTGGCCCCAAGAGAGGGCACAGGCTGTGGGTGAGCCTGTAAGCCATGGGTGGGAGTTTGCATTTAATTTCCAATGCAAAAAAAGAGTAGGACCAGGACAGGGGCCCAACATTCTCTAGTTGGTGTTTTTACAAAGGTCTCTCAGAGGGTTGCCAGGATTGTAGACAAGATGGAGAGGGGCTGGGGCTGGGGCTCAGTGGCAGAGCGCTCGCCTAGCACGTGTGAGATCCTGGGTTCGATCCTCAGCACCGCATAAAAATAAATAAATCAAATAAAGTCATTGTGTCCATCTACAACTAAAAAAAAAGATGGAGAGAGACCAGAGGCCGGTTAGAAGCTGACAGTGTCAGGGGAGGAGCGGAAGATCCCTGGGGTGGCCCTGGAGTGACCCTGGGACGGGGAGTGGAGGAGCCCTGGCTGAGAGAACCCCCGGGTCCAGGGCGCAGGAGCTGGGGCTGGGCGAAGGTTGCCTGCCCCATGGAAGGTCTGCGTCTGCTCCTGCTCTGGGCTCCACCGGTGTCCACTCCACTAGAGGACAGAGACTAGCTGCCCTTGCCGTTGCCGTGCTGGGGAGCTAACACAGGCTCCTGGGTGCTAGCAGGCGCTTTACCATCCACCCCACCCCCAGTCCCAAGACAGCTGCCCTTGGCCTTGAGGTTTGCACAGTGCAGTCCTTATCTGTGTGGCTGACCCTCTGATCTGCCCCTGTGTGCTCATTGGCCTCTCTGTCCTGTCCCCCTGCGGTGGCCTTGTGCCATCTGAGTTGCTCCTGGGCCCTGGGTGTGGAGCCCGTGGTAGCCATTGGTGCTCACTGTCTCCTTGGTGGTCACCTACATGAGTCACCCGGGTGCCTGAGGCAGTCACGAGTTTGTGAGCCTGGGGGCTGCTCCCCTGCGTCAGGCTGCAGCTGTGGTGGCCTGGAGCTCTGAGGACCCATGTACCTGAGTTCCCATCTCCAGGTGCTGCTACAGATGCTCCCTTTCTGACCAGGGCCCTCTCAGGAGGGCGCCTTGGGCAGCCTGTGTCCTGCACATGTGACTGGGGCAGATCCCTTGCTCTTGTGGGTGTAACACTGGGATCCGGGAGGCTCTGCCTTTGTGTCCAGCATCATGTGATGGGGACCAGGGGGCGGAGGGTGGAGATGGACAGCAGCAGGTGAACTTGGTGCCAGCCTGGGTGCGGGCTCCGTTCTAGCCTGAGGGCCATGCGACACGCCCAGACCAGATACAACCTCTTAGAGTTAGGCACAAAGTTAGAGAAGTGATGAGAATAACTTGCTCTGCATGCACAACAAAGCCAAGCCAAGCCTTGCTGACTTCCCCCGAGTTCTTCCCCCAGGTCCCATAAAGTCCTTCTGAAGTGTCTGTGTGTGGCAAAGCCGGGAGTGACCCTCTGACTGCCTGTGGGTGATGGTGTGAAGGAGGGACAGCTTGAGGTCTGGGGACCTGGGTCTAGGCCTGCCCCGCCGCCCCTAGATGCCCTTCCTTTCTCTTGTTCCTTCTGCTGAGTGGGCACCCCGTTCACAGAGCCGGGGAGGAACCAGGGGAGGAGAAGGAAGATGGTCAGTAGGCACTTTGAGAAGCTTTCTAGTAATTGAAACTGGCCCCCAAGGGGACACTGTCTAGAGAAATGAGGTGTACGGGAGACCAAGTCTTCTCGGTCTCAGTGCTGTGGACACCCTGGGCTGGAGATTCTTGGTGGCAGGGCTGTCTTGTGTACTGCAGGATGGTTAATCCTGGTCTCCACCCCCCAGATGCCAGAAACAGCCCCCAACATCCCAGCTGTGACAACTAGTATCTCTAGATATTGCCAAATGTCCCACGGGAGACACGGTGAGGCCCAGCTGAGGCAAGAAGAGACTCACCTCTGCCGAATATACTGTTTTATCTGATGGAAAATCAAGCTCAGGGGCCGGGGTTGTGGCTCAGTGGCAGAGCGCTTGCCTGGCATGTGTGAGGCCCTGGGTTCAAATCCTCAGCACCACATACAATAAATAAAGCAAAGGTCCATTGACAACTAAAAGAAAAAAAGAAAAAAGAAAAGCTCAGTGGCACCGGGCTTTGCTTACATTTATTCACTTACCTAAGAGATCAGCTGCATTTGGGGCCAGGGTTGTGGCCCAGCGGTGGAGCGCTCTCCGAGTGCGTGTGAGGCCCTGGGTTCGAGCCTCAGCAACACAGAAAAATAAAAAATAAAGGTATTGTGTCCCACTACAACTAAATAAACAAAAATATTTTTTAAAAAAAACCAAAAAAATAAATAAAATTAAGGTATTGTGTCCAACTACCACTAAGGAAAAAAAAATTTAAAGAAAGAATCGCAGTGCCTCAGCTACCATCCCCTGTCCCCGCCCCCCGCCCCTGGAACCGACTCCATTCCCCCTTCAGAGGTCCCTGGTGGTGACAGCCTCCCCTTCACACTATGAGAGGCGAGGGGCGCTGTGAATGTGGCCCTGCAGGTGATGCAGGGTCCCCCCTCCCCTACCCCCTGGGCTGCAGCAAGATGCACTGGGCTCTCAGCTCTTTCCCATCGTGAGCCCCCACCCTGCCCAGCGCAGGTTGTGCCTGTGTTTCAAGAAGCAAGTGGCGGGGTTGAAGGGGACGGCGTTCAGGTGTTTCAGTTGCCGGAGAGGTGGTTCTGATTTCTCTACACGCGGGCAGCCTCCTTCAACCTTTGTCATTAACCTAGAAAAACAGTCTTCTCAGTGGTTTGCAGTTGTTTAACTCTTGAGCTCGCTCACATTTAACTTCCTCTTCCCCGGAGCTGTGCGTTCTGTCTGCTGTGGACAGAAGGAACAGGTCCAACCTGCGAAGCCAGAGGGCACAGGAGCCGTCCTCCCCTGGGTTGGGGACGACCCTTCTGCTCTGTTCTCCCTCTGCAGAGCTCCCCCAGGGCTGGGTGGCCGTCTGTCTCCTACCTGAGTGCTGACTGTTCCCCTTCCTGGTTTGAATCCTGCTGTGAGGTCCAAACTCACTGGTTTTCCTCCCTCATACACTTTTCAGTTTAGAATTATTTTACAGAAAAGTTGCAAATCTGGTGCGGAGCATCTCTGCACAGCCCTGGCCCAGTTTCCCGGGATACTCACATCTTGTCGCCACAGTAGGCGACAGTGTCCGTCGCCATCCATGAGGCCGTGGGCTTGCTTGGGGCCACAGCCCTTCCTGCAGGTCCTCCCTGTGCCAAGACCCACCCTGAAGGCCCCTTTGGGTTCTGGGACGACTTCCTGGACTCCCTGTGTTGGCCAGGCAGCACGGGTCAGACCAGAATATCCCTTTATGGCTGGTGCTCTGTCGAGGGGCTGCCTGTCCCCAGATACTCCAGCACACCTCCAGGTGGCTCTCCAGGTGGCAGACTGCTGTGACCCTGAGAGGGAGCTGGTGCCAGTTGGCGTGTGGTGACCAGATGTGGTGGTCTCATGACATGTGTTCTCACGGTCTGCTGGAACGCGGGTCCCTGTGGCTGCCCTCCATGCCAGTGTCTTCCTGGTCCTGACCGTGGCCCTGATGACCATGAATGCTCTTTCCTGTTCGTGGTGTCTTCTAGATTTCAAATGCATCATTTTGTTAAATTTCAAACTACTCTTTGGAAAGGAGAGAATCCATTACCTGGGTCTTCCGCATCTCATCTGTTAGGACTCTAGAAGGGTTTGGATTGGACCAGGCCCTCCTTAGGCAGAAGGTTTGCTGGGTTGCTTCCAGGGCTGTCTCCCTCTCTGGGCTTCCTCTGAACAGGGTGTGAGAGCTGAACAGGCCCAGGGAACATTGGGTCTCACCTCCTCCTTCTGCAAATGGGAAATGCGCTACCGTCACGTCTGGGGTGGACAGGGACCACGCTCCGCCTTCTCTCTGGGCCTTGGTGCCTTTTCTTCTCTGAAGGAAATCACTGTAACAGAACCAGCTGCCATCCCGAGAAGTCCCCAGGCCCTGGCAGCGTCTGGGTGGGCTGCCATCCCACCTGGGGGGGATGGCTGGGCTTAGGGACAAGACCTGGTTCTCGCAGCTGCCTGGGGAGATTCTCCGCCGGTTGTTCAGGGTCTTTCCCAAGCAGAGCTATGCTGCTGTCTGTCCATCCCTTGTGTGTCGGTGCCGGTTCCCTGAGGCGTGGCTGGGTGTCCAGGCTGGTCTGCTGCGTGCTGCCCGTCCTGGGAGGACTCCGAGGCTGCGGGCAGCTGGAGAGCCCCAGCAGGTGTGGCCCACGGTGGCGAGCCAGCTGGTGGGAGCTCTGGGCCTCTCCGTCTGCCTGGTCTCCTTGCTGTAGCTCTAGAGAAGCACAAAGCTGCTGGCCCCACCTGGTGCTGTCCCCTCTCATGGAAGGGCGCCCTTCAGGAGGTACTGGCCTCATCCTGGAGGACCGTGGCTCTGCCCCTGCTCCAGGCCCAGGTCCTGCAGCCAGATCCTCATGGGGTCAGGGGCAGGGTCTATCCGGAGGCCCCAGGAAGAGGGGCCCAAACTGCTTGTCTGCATCCACATTTCTGTTTCCTAGTCTGCCTTGTCCTTTATGACTGCACAACAACAACAGCTACAACGAAAAGGCCCAAGAACGGATGCCTGACTCTTCAGACAGGATGGGCCGTAGTCAGGTGCATAGCCGTGGGGGACCTCTAGGTCCCAGAGTTATCAGGAGGGTCTCCTAATTCTCACCTCATATTCTAATGTTGCCTGGAGAGCAACAGTGCAGAGATATCCCCCCTCTTCCCCTAACCCCACCACAGAACTGAGGACAGGGGTCTCACCTCCCTTGGTCTGGAGTCCCTATCTCTGTTAATAAGACTCTGGACCACATTTGTATACAAATCTGTAGTCAGATTTGTCTTGTCTCTGAGGATTTTATCCAGATCCCAGAGCTTCCTAGAAGAGATATTTGCTCTAAATCTGCATACAACTGGTTTCCTTAGAAACCGCTGGAGTGGATGTTCAGAATACCTGCTAATGATTTTCAAAGAGACCCTGCCCTTTATTGAGAATAGCTGGTAAAGATTCGTAGGATAAGTTTTAAAGTACATATGGAGGCAGTTTGAATCTTCATTTAATATACCAAGAATCCTACATGGTTGAAGGTTAAAGTAAATGACAGTGTATGCATACAACAGGAAATCATGCCGTCATCAATAGTGGTGTTCACAGCAGGTTGACCTGGGGGACTATTTATGATGTAATAAGTGAAACGATAGCGGGCTTTAATCAGTCGAGGTAAAAAATAGACTGAAAGATTAATTTTCAAATATTTTTGAGGTGCTGGGGGTGAAACCGAGGGCCTTAAGCAGGCAGAGCGAGTGCTCTATCCCTGAGCTACATCCTCAGCCTGAAAAACTGAAATGTTTAGAGCTTAAGAGACTGCTTTTTTCCTACCACTTTTACACTTCCCTACACTTTCCAACTGCTTCCCAGGCCCATTATATCACTTTTATAATCAGAAATAAAGCAGGCAAGGAAGTAAGGATGTCAGGGTTTAGAGGTCAGGTCACCTGGCCTCCCTTTACAGATTTTTATGGACGACTCTGGGGTTTGAGAAACTCCCTGTCCCAGAGCTGCTCACCCTAGGCCTCTTGATACTGAAGGCTGGGACTGGGGTGTCCCCCCTTTCCTGCACCACGTGCCCCCTCTTCTGCTGTGAGCCCCCCACCCCATTATGCACATGAGCCTGTCGATTCCTTTGGCCCCAGGGGGCTGCAGGTGAAGCCTTTAGTTCAGAAGAGCCTCCCCAGCCAGCCCCTCACCTCCTTTGAACTGTGCTGCGAGGTGTCCTAGTCCCAGAGGGCCAGCAGTGTCCTCCCACAGCCCGGAGCAGCAGGGCCACCCTGTCAGCGGCTGTGCTCTCTCACCCTGGGGGTCCACTCTAAGTGGGGACTCAAGTGCATGGCCAGCTGCAGAGGCCACCGTGGGCCTGCATGACCAAGCCCCTTCTGGCAGGTTCCCCTCCTGGGTGTGGGCAGCTGAGCTCCCGTTACTGCTCCTTTGACGACACAGGGGCAAGTTGGGACCTTGTGCTGCACACGTGGATTTCAGGGTGCACCGGGGTGAGCCCAGTGAGGGCCTGGGGGCAGCCCAACAAGCACCAGCCTCACCACACTGGCCGAGGGCACAGACCAGCGTAGATTAGTTCTGCTCTGCAGACATTAAACACGTGGATCCCTCCTGCATGGGGCTTCCCAGTAATGTTTACCGTTCCCCCGGGGCTTAGACACGAGGTGACTTCTAACATAGTTGGGGGTTACAGGTACCAAACGATTACAGCTCTTTAGGTGCTCACGTACGCTGAACCATTAGAGATGCTCAGGTACTTGTAAATACTAAATGACTACTTACAGGTACTCGAACACCTTCAGATGCTGAATGATTACCTGAACACAGGGGCACTTGCAGATACTGAATTTGTTTTTTAAGGTTTTTTTTTAATGCTTCTTTGTAGGCACATGGGTACTCACAGATGTTGGGAAGTTACTTTATAGGTACCAGGGTACCTATAGGTATCAACCCACTGTTGATGTTCAGGTCACGCAGATACTAAACAATTGCTTACAGATATTCGAACACTTACAGTTGCTAGGTGGTCACGTACAGATACTCCCCCTGGAAGTAGAAAGTAAGGTAACGCAAGGCCAAAATACCAGGAGCCACTTTGAATAGGATCTCTCTCCTTTCGGAACAACAGTAATGAATCTCTGAAAATGTAATGTTAGTAATTTAAGACTTGGGGTCACAGAAAACATTTGCTGGTCCCATTCATTGTGTGACCATTTGTGGACACAAAGCCCCGTTCTGAAATGCCTGTGAACACATCTGCCCGGGTGTTGTGCCCGGGTCCATTCCGAGTGTGCCAGACGCACCGTGCACAGCCCGAGAGGTGCTGACTGAGGCTGACGGCGGGTTGACGGTGGCCTCTATAAATCTGTGTGTGTGCACAGCTGGTTTGCTGCTGAATGTGCTCCTATCCAGAGGTGCCTTGGTCGCAGTGGCAGTTCCCTGAGGATGCACAGCTGCATTTCCTGAGCTGGTCTCATGAAACCAAAGTCCCCTTTCTCTGCTTCAGCCGAGCAGGCTCACTGACTCACGCGGGTTGGGGTCATGTCAGCTTCGCTCTTGGCTCCCGGCCTGGGGGATGCCGAGTTCAGATCTGGTGACTGGTCTTAGTGTGAATTCTCGTGTCCCCAGCAGCCAATTGCTCGCTTGCGTGAGGCCCTTGGGCTCCACCACACCTGGCCCTTCTGTGTGTGAGAGGCGGCTTCTCCTCCTGTGTGTTGGGTTGGGGGTGTTGGACAGGCCAGGTTGAGCAGGTGATGTCCCAAAAGCTGACTGTAGCCCAGGGTGACAACTTTGCCGAGCCTCGGGGAGGGAGGCCGTCTGGGAGGGGCTCCATCTGCACACTGCACAGGGAGTGGCCATTTTTCCTCTTCTTCTATTTCCCCTCCTCCTCCTCCCCTCCTGCCTCTCTCCCCTCTTTTTTTTTTTAATATTGATTTTTTAGTGACAGGTGGATACAATGTCTTTATTTTACTTTATGTGGTGCTGAGGATCGAACCCAGTGCCTCACTCATGCTAGGCGAGCACCTTCCACTGAGCCACAGCCCCAGCCCTCTTCCCTCTCTCCCCCCCTTGCACTGGGAATGAACCTGGGGTACTCTACCACTAAACTACACCCCAGCCCTTGGTAAATTTTTTTTGAGACAGCATCTTGCTAAGTTGCTGAAACTGGCCTCTTACTTGGGATCCTCCTGCCTCAGCCTCCTAAGTTGCTGGGACTAAAAGTGTGCCCCACAGCGCCTGAGGGACCGTTTTTTAAGAAAATATTTATTTTTTCAGTTTTGGGTGGACACATTACCTTTATTTTACATTTATGTGGTGCTGAGGATCGAACCCAGTGCCTCATGCATGCTAGGCGAGCGCTCTTCCACTGAGCCCCAGCCCCAGCCCAGGGACCATTCATTTTTGGCAAGTGAAAGTCAGACTTCTCGTTTAGTGATGATACTCTGGGCCGGCGGCCAGGCTCCCACCCTCCTGGAGACAGTGGTCAGGAGGGGGCAGGCGGTCTGCAGGGTAGTCAGGGCTGGGCATATGCTTCCAGAATGGCAGTTACAAGAAAATAAAGCCACCAGCCCCAGTGTGCTGAAGTGGGTCAAGCCCATGCTGGCCCTGGCCTCTGGGCACCTTGTCAGAGGGGGCAGGAAGAAGTCCCCAGAAGGGCGGTGGTGAGTGTTGGGAGGGGCTCCCGCTGGCTGGGGAGGCCTTAGCCGGCCCTCCCAAGGAGGGAATGTCCAGAGAGCCCTGAGCTGGGATGGGCTGGAGGCCACTTGGACCCTGGGCTTGTCTCCCCTCCCTGACCTTTGGCACAGGCCCTGGAGTGAGGGCCTTTCCTCTTTTTAGATTTAATTTTAAATCACTCCAAGTCAGTGAGAATCCATCCACTTACCTAGAAAACCTGCAGTCACATTCCGTGCGCCCCTTCCTCCGTTGGCTGGTCCTGGTCCCTGCACCTCAGGGACTTCCCACGGCCCCATTTTGGCGTGGGCTGGTGAGAGTCGTTCTGCGCTGGGCTGCTTCTCCTGGAGCCTGTTTCTTACGCTCTGCGCAAGTCTCATGGCCCCTCCGTCCAGTGGTGTCCCTGGGGATCCGCTGCAGGGAAGCAGGGCAGCTCCGGGTGGTCCTCTGTGCACCTGCAGGGGCTCCCCCAGGCGAGCTGTGGCCTCTCCGTGTGTGTCCACCATCAAGGGAGGTCAGCTCTCTTGGGCTGGCCCTTTGCACACGTTCACTGCCAACACCATGTTTATCTTCGAGGGGCAACGAGGACCAGGGACGAGGTGGCATCGGCTGGGCAGGAGGGTGGTGTGCGCGACAGAAGCGTCCCACCACACTCCACACTGCCCACACCCCTGCCCCTAGCAACCTGTTGCTCTGGCACGTTTAACAGGGGGGGGACCCAGTGAGACGCAGGCAGAAGTTCTAGAGAATTCCAGACGAGCCGTGGCAGGGGTGGGCAGGGGACAGGGTGTGGAGGGCAGAAGCCATGACTTTACAAGTCTGAGGGAAGAGATCCACAGCCGGTGACCCTCAGTGCTTCAGACTCAGGGTCGCCTGCCGGCTGGGGAGTCGCTGGGCACCTGAGGGGACCCCTGTGTTGGACCTCACTACGCCACAGTGCCACACTGGTCCAGCTCTGGTGACGCTCAGCTTTAACTGGGGTCCTGTATTTTTTTGCGAAGTCTGGTCCCCGAGTGCTGACCAGCTCTTTAGCTTTGCCCATGATGACATTGACGCCGGGAAAGGGGACACTTGGAGAGCCCTGAGCTGTTCGCGAAGATTCAGCCCTGGGGACTCCCCTGCCCCAAGCAGGCAGCAGACGCCTGGCCCCGTCAGAGGAGCGCCCTGGGGGGTGTGTGTGTGTGTGGGGTCTTTGTGCCTGTAGTATATGTCGGGTTGTGGTGTGTATGTCGTGTGCGTGGTGTTGTGCACGGTGTGTGTCTGCTCGTGGTGTACGGTGGGTGTGGTGTGGCGTGTGTGTGGCATGTGTGTGGCGTGTGTGTGGTGTGGCTGTGCCTGGCGATGGCACCGTGGGCCTCTTGTCACCTTTGTCTCGCTCTCTGAGAATCTGGGGGAGGCAGGTGTCACCTGCAGGCGCTGGAGCTACACATTTCTCTGGAGGGGAGGACGGTGCCCAGAGGGGTGGACGGGAGCCTGGCAGAGCTGCACCCCGTGCTCTCCATCTGGAGTGCGCTCACCTGTGAGGACCCGGCTGCCACCTCGTGTACCCACCGTGGTGCTGGCGTGAGCCCAGGTGACCCTTTCCTAAGCTGCCCCGCAGGAGGGGCCGGAGAGAGCCCCCACCCCAGGTGTGCTGTGACAGTGACTGGCCGCGGGCGGTGTCTGGGGAACTGAGGCTCCGGCGGTGCCCAGGGCAGGGTGGGGGGAGACCTGTGCTCACGCCGTCCCCCTGCCGAGCGCTCAGTCCTCCCGATGGCCCAGAGGGACTCAGCCCTAGGGGCCATGCCCAGGCCCCAACCCAGCCAGACTGCGGGCTCCCGGACTCCACGCTTCTGACGTGGGCGTCTGTCCAGCGCGTCGGGGGACAGTTAATGTGTGACCTGGTATTCCTGGGAATCTGTGAGTGTGAAGAGAGATCCCGGGGTCACCCGATAGACAGGGTGACATTGTGCGGAGTCGCTGCTCCTGTCCTAACTGACAAGCCGGCCACACACTGGTGGGAGGGGTTTCCTGGGGTCAGTTTAACTGGTGCCAGTAGCTTTGTCCCGCGGACCCTCACGGGCCTTGGGGGGAAGAGAAGGTGGATGGTCCCTGCTTCCCCTGAACGGTCCCATCCCAGTGTTTATGGGACTCTCTTTCCCTCCGCTGGAGCTGTGCTCTGGCTGGACCTCCGGGTTTGGTGGGTGGCTGAGTCCAGGTGGGGCGCTCGCGAGGCCCCCAGTGACCGAGTAGCCACACCTCAGGAAACAGTCACTGTTGCTTGGGCTCGGGAGCAAACCGCGGACAGCACGGTGGTGCTGTGTTAGCAGGTGGCCGTGGGCGGGTGGGGGCAGCCTGGGTCAGCCTCTCTCGTCTCAGTGTCTGTCTGAGGAAGACGAGGAGTTGGCCAGTGTGGACATAAAGGCCGAGGACCCGGGTGGCTTTAGAGGTGTTTCCTGTGTGCATGCCAAGCTCTGCCACCGCTGTCAGGGGTGTCTCTGGGACCCGTGAAAGCCTGGGCCTTGCCCCGGCTGCTCCTAGCTTCCGGGCTCCCTCTGCCTGCGACGGCCCCTCCTGTTTCTGCTCCAGCTCGCGGCTGGGCATCTGCACCTTCCCGCGGCCTCCTCCCGGCCTCACGCCTGGGTGATGTCTTCAGAGCTCTCTTCCGGCTCACCAGACCCTGGAAGTGTTGGAAGTCAGGAGCAAAAGTGTCCAAGCTGTTGTTTAAAGTGGCCACGAGTTTTGCATCGTAAAGCCCCTTTAGATCCGGAGGGCCTTGTTTTCCCAGTTTGACGGTCGTTCCCTTGTGTGTGAGAGTGCGCGCTGCCTGGCCTCCCATCTTGGCCTCCAATGATCTTTTCTCCCAGTCATTTAACACACCATGTTCCACTGTCTGTCAGGTGACGCGTCTGCTGACACTCACTGGGGCCCATCCTGTCTTCGGGGTTCGGCGCTACCCCACGGAGAGTGTGGCCCTGCAGCAAGGCGGGGTGTCTGCGAGGCTCCGCACCGTGGCTGTCTGCGCAGGAAGACTTTTTAATTCTTTTTGGTTATACATGAAGACTTTTGGTGGTGCTGTGTTTGGGGCTGATTTCCCGCCTGGGCCGACAGGGTGGTGCTGATGGGCGCCCTGCCTCCTGGAAAGTGGGTTTGGCCCATGGCTGCCCAAGGAGCCCCCTGTTTCTGCAGCCAGAGCTCCTGCTTGGACGGAGGCCATCTCTGCCATCTGCAGTGGGACTTTCCCCGAGGGCATGGTGCTCTGAAGGGCCTGGCCTCCCACAGGTGTGGGTGTGGGGATCATATTGCTGTTCTTCTGACTCACATCGATCTCAATACCTGAGATTTTGGCTCCGAGACTCCCCTCCCGCCCACCATGGACCCCAGAGCTCCTCTCTGCAGCCCCTTTGCTTCTTTGCCACTGAGCTACATTCCATCCCCAGCCCTTTTTATTTTTGATTTTGACATAGGGCCTTGCTAAGTTGCTGAGGCTGGCCTTGAGCCTGTGATCCTCCTGCCTCAGCCTCCCGCGTTGCTGAGATCGCATGGGTGCTCCACGGCACCCTGCAGGAACCTCCCGTCTTTATTGAGGATTGGCTGGGTATTTCAGGGGGTGTTTGCCATACCCCACCTGTGTCCCCTGGACTGTGCAGTTTGAGCCCATAGCTGGCAGGAGAGAGCCATTCCTGTAGAGCAGCCTGGCACACGCCACTCTGGGATCCTCTGCTGCCCGCGCCAAGCTTTGTGAGGCAAGGCCTGGCTCTGAGGCTCGTGGCGTTACACCTGGGGCCCACCCAGGTCTGGGTGAGGCCCTGCGCAAACCTGCCCCCAGATGTCGGGGCTCCTGCTCGCTGCTCTTCCCTCGCTCGACCTTCCCTCTGGCCCTCGTGGACCTGCTTTTCTGACGAGGCCCCTTGGAGCCTGGGCGTTAGGGGCTGAGCAGTGGCAGGATTGTGAAAAGAGGCATCGACAGTGAGGACACCACAGTGCCATCACCTAGGAGGAGAGGAGCCCCGGAACATTTCCCTGCACCAGACAGGGGGCTTTAGTTCTCAGACTGTCAACAGGAGAGCCTCAGACTTCCCCCAGGGCGGGGCAGGGTTGTGCTTCCTCTCAATCCCAGCCTCCTGCCTTCTCGCCCTGGGGCCCTGGAGTGCTGTAAACTGCCAGGAGCATTTAAAAATGTTGGTTGGAATCACTCTTAGGGGCAGGTTCTCAGCAGCTATGTCACCTGGACAGAGGGACAGTCTTGTCTGATGGTTCATTTGTTGTGATGTTGACCCTCCAAGGACCACCTTGAGCCAGGCTGGTGAGGCCCACCTGGGGTGGAATCCTCTAGTTTTCCCCAAGCCTGGGGCTGGGGCTCTGCGTGGGAGTCTTAGAAGACAGCAGGCAGAGGTGAGAGGCGTGGAGCTAGAGGGCGCTGGACGGCGGACCAGGGGCTGCAGGTGTGGGGGGCTGGGAGACGGGCTGGCTGTGCAGCTCTGCCCTCCCCTGTGGGGGCCCAGGGCTGCTGAGGCAGCTGGGCTGGATGGTCACATGGGTGCAGTGAGTCTCCTGGACCCTGTGGGTGCCCTGTGCACGGCTGTCCTGCGTGTCCATGGCGGAGAAGCACTGTGGGCTCCGAGCTCGGCCTGGTCTTAGCCGCAACTGGAGTACCCTCGGTGCCCTCAAGTGAGGACACAGTCTGTGTCCTTGTGTTGTTTTTTCAGGTGCTCCTGGGTCTTCCAAAGAACTGCTGGTGTTGGACAGGGGGATTAGGGACCAGCCACTTATTGGCCAGCCCTCCCTGTAACCCTCCACCACAGCTGGGGTCTGCCATGACATAGTGCAGATCCCTGTGGGGCTGACAGACACTCCGCTGTCTGCAGAGTCCAGCAGGGACCCCCATGCCTGGGGTCCGCACGTGCTGGATGCAGCCCTCTATCCTGCCAGGCCGTCCCCAGCAGGGACCATAGGTGGCACCTCCAGGTGTACCCCTGCTTGGTCCACTGGGCTCCTTACCTGTGCACTTGCCTGAGGAGGCCTCACCCAGCCCTCGGGACCAGCCCAGCGCAGGGCCTCCTTGGAGAAGCCATCAGATGGGGCCAGTGTTCTCTCCCCTGTGCCCTCCACATAAGGTTCTGTGGACCCTGGCCCAGCACTCACCCTCGTGGCCACTGTTGGTCTGAGCACCCAGGGGCTGTTGGCTTTCTCCTGATCACCCACCTGAGGCCAGCTGTGGTCTCAGCAGCATATGCCCCGGGTCAGAAGTGGCCTGTGTGCCCCACTGGCCAGCTGAGGGGCATTTCTGCTGAGTCAGACAGCAACCTGGGTTTGACCCTGGAAGCAGATGAGGTGACCCTGGGAGGAGGCACCCAGGGGACCTGAGATGAAGAGGCCCAGTCTACATGGGAAGGACAGGTCATCGAGTCGGTAGGGAAGAGACGTGTGGCTCTGGTCTATAGACAGGTCACACAGGGCAGGGCTGCACCTCTCCACTCTGCTCCTGCATGTCCAGGAGCCCTGGACAGGGGGGTGGGCTCTGGCAGGGGCAGGAGGCTTTGCCGTTTAGTTGAGCGAGTTGAGCATTCCGTGCGTTTGTGTAGGAGTGTAGGCTACCTAGCAGCAGACTCCAGGGTCTCCTGAGCCGATAAATCAGTATCCCTTACCTTCTCATCTTTGTCCCTTTGCTTGCTCACTCTTCGCTATTTTAAGTGATAAATAATGAATAATGAATGAATCATGAGATAGAATGGTTGCATTCCGAGTGTTTATTTAGCGTCACCTTCATGAGATTTTTCCCCTCTGGGTAGCTTTGCCCACATCTCCCGGCATTCCCACCATGACTACTGATGCTGCTGTGTGTTTCTCTGGGGGTTTTCAGTTAGGAATTATGTGCATTGTGATTATTTTTGACAGACTTAACTGTTAGACCACTTTTAGATTTACAGAAAGATGGAGTGAGAAGAACACACCCCTCTTCCCTCCACTAAGTTTCCCCATGATTTACATTTTGCATTGGGTGGTACATTTGTTGTGATGGTACCTTTGTTATGGTCTTTAGTCTGCATTAAAATCCACTCATTGTGTTAGACCACTTATGGCTTTGAACTCTAATGTCATGGATGCACCATTGCAGGGTCATACAGAATAGATTCTCCTAAAGTCCTCCGTGCTCCACCTGCTCGTCTCTCCCCTCTTCCCCGAATTCCCAGCAACGATAGATCTTTTGATTGTCTCCGTAGTTTTGCAGGATGTCATATAGTTGGGATCATCCAGCGCGTAGCCTTTTCAAACTGGCTTCTTTCCTGTAGTGATAGGCGTTCAAGTTTCCTCTGTGTCTTTTCGTGGTTTGATAGCTCATTTCTTTTTAGTGCTGAATAATATTCCCTTGTCTGGATCTGCCACAGTTTATTTATCTGTTCATCTACCAGAGAACATCTTGGTTGCTTCCACACTTTGGCATTTATGAATAAAGCTGCTATAAACACACATGTGCAGGTTTTTGCGGTGACATAAGTTTTCAGTTCCTTTGGGTAAATACCCAGGGGAGCAACTGCTGAATCATACGCTAAGAGCATGTTCAGTTTTGTAAGAAACTGCAAAAAAAGAGGCAGTGCCATTTTGCATTTCTGCCAGCAAGGAAGGAGAGTTCCCGTGGCTCCACAGCTTCATAGCATTTCCTGTTGTCAGTATCCCATCTAATAGATGTGCAGTGGGAGGTCCTTGTTGTTTCAATTTGCATTTCCCTGGTGACATACAACGCTGCCATCTTTTCAGATGCTTCTGTAATTGCCATCTGGCTATCTTCTTTGGTGAAGTGTCTGTCAAGGTCTGTGGCCCATTTTTAAGTTAGATTGTTTGTTTTCTTATTGTTGAATTTGAAGAGTTCTTTGCAAATCTTGGATGGATACCAGTCCTTTAACAAAAATGTTTTCAAATATTTTCTCCCAGTCTGTGGCTTGTCCCTCTCTCTCTCTCTCTCTCTCTCTCTCTCTCTCTCTCTCTCTCTCTCTCAACAGTGTCTTTTGCAGAGCAGGAATTTTAAATTTTAATTACGTCCAACTTGTCAATTCTTTCATGAGTCATGCCCACGGTGGCGTTGCATCTAAAAAGTCTTCAGCAAACCCGAGGCTGTCTACGTGTTCTGTGTCACCTTCTAGGAGTTAGTAGTTTCACATTTTTATATTTAGGTCTATTATGGAAAGTTAATTTTTGGGAAATTTATAAGTTCTGTGTCTAGATTCTTCTTCTTTTCCACCTCTTCCTCCTCTTTGTCCCTCCTCCACCTCATTCCTTTTCGTAGGAGATGTCTGGTTGTTTCAGCATCATTTGTTGAAAAGACGATTTTCTCCCTTGTATTGTCTTGGCTCCTCTGTCAAAAATCAGTTAATTATATTTGTGTGGGTCCACTTCTGGGTTCTTCCTGCTCTGTTGACCTCTTTTACTGTTAGTTCATCAACACACACACACCCCTTTTTTGATACTGGGAATTGAACCCAGGGATACTTTACCCTCCCTAGTCCTTTTTTGTTTTATATTTTGTGACAGGGTCTTGCTACGTTGCTAAGGCTGGCCTCCAACTTCTGATCCTCCTACCTCAGCCTCCCCAGTGACTGGGATTACAGGCATGCACCACCATGCCCTGTTTTTACCCCACTATTTTGATCATGGCTGTTTTATAGTAAGTTTTAGAGCCAGGTGGTGTTACCCCCTCTGACTTTGTTCCCCTTTAATACTGTGCTGGCTATTCTGGGCCTTTCGCTTGGCCACACATAAACTTTAGAGTCAGTTTGTTAATCTCCACAAAGTAACTGGCAGGCGTTGGTCTCATGTCAATTCTAAAGATCAAGTACTGTACCACTGAACTCAGGACCTTTAAAAACAGATATTTTGGAGACATGGTCTTGCTAATTGCTCAGGCTGGCCTTGAATTTAAAATCCTCTTGCCTCAACCTTCCAAGTAGTAGCTGGGTCAATGTAAACACTCTTGGCATTTATCCCATTTAATGTCCTCTGAGCTTTATGGCCTTGGAAGTTTCTGTGGACAGATGTTCAAGTTCCTTGTTTCTTCTATGGCCACGTTCCGTTTACTGATGAGCCCCTCAAAGGCATTCTCCATTTCTGTTATAGCATTTTTTATTTCTAGCATTTCCTTTTGGTTCTTTTATATATAACTTTATTTATTTTTTCAATGTAGTGCTGAGGATCAAACCCAGTGTGTCACATGTGCTAGGCAAGCGCTCTGAGCCACAACCCCAGCCCCCTTTTGGTTCTTTCTTAGAGTTTCCATCTCTTTCTTTACATTGAATCTGATCTTACAGTTTGTCTGCTAATTTCCTTAGCAAATGAATCATAGTTGTTTTATATTCCTGTTCTAATTCCAACTTCCCAGCCGTGTCTGGGTCTGGTTCTTTACACTTGCTTTGTGTCTTCAGACTCTGGGTTCTTTTGTTTGCTTTTGTTTTTAGTGAGCTTTGTGATTTTTGTTGCAACAATATTAAAAACAAGTCTAACCCCCTGTCCATTGCCATCCAGAGGGAGGTCACCTGTAAGATATCTGTATGTGTTTGCCTCATACTTTTAGTCTTCCCTGTGGATGTTGAGATCATGTGGAATCGCTGTTTCCCATTTGGAGCCCTGTGATTGTGGGGTCTCCGATGCTTTAGTCTCTGTGTTTCTTTGGAGTGGTATCTGAGAAGGCTTCTCCTTGTGCATGGGGCCTCTTCTCACAGTGCTGAGTGGTGCCTGGTTGAAGGTGAAATTGTCATGAGAAGTCTCCACTCTTGACTTTTGTGCCCTTGCCTCACAAACCAGAGGGAGAGACAGGATGAGAAGATTCTTGATCATTTCTTTTTTGTGCTCGAGAGCCTCAAGTTTTGACTTGCCGTTAGCTACTTAACCTGAAGGTTCTGAACAGTTCTGAACCAGTCCTTGCTTTTGACTTGCATTCTATACAGATCGATCTTTTAGGATTAGAAAGTATTTATTTTTTTAAAGTAAGTTTCTATATACTTTTAAATTCAAATAACTCTGATTGAAACCAAATCAATTTATTATGATTAAAAATATTTTTTTAGGGACTGAGGACGTAGCTCATTGGTGGAGTACTTGTCTAATATGTGCAAGGTCCTAAGTGATCCCTAGTCCTGGAGGCAAAAAGCCAAAGAAACAAACAAACAAAAAACACTTTAACATCTTCACTGGGTGGATAGCAATAGATACACACAGGGAAAAAATGCTACAGTTAAAACTTTGCTATGAAGAGTCTGTCCCTCCTTGCTACAGACTGCAGCTACCAGACCTCTCCAGAGATGTATCTTTCCAGAACATTGTGATCACAGAGAAGCATGTTTTTGGATTTCCTTCAGTTTCCCACCCCAACACACACAAAAAACTGGCTGTGGTTTTACACTGTTCTGCAACTTATGTTCTTTGCTGAACTGAACCTCCTAGAGATTGTCCAGATTAGCAAGTGTGGAGTTTGTAGTTCTTCATACTCCAGTATATTTACCTGTTTCCCATGGGGGGGGGGGACGCTTATGCTGGTTCTAACTTTGGCTGCTGCAATAGATGCCCTGTGCTCAGGTGTGCCACATGTCCACAGGTAGAGTCTCAGAAGAGGACATAGAACAGGTGTCTGTGTTTCAGATATTGGCTGCTCCCACCTAAGAGCTCACACTAATGCGGGTTCCTGCCAGGAATCAATGAGGATGCTTGTTGGTCTGTAGCATCAGTCTCAGAGTTCGGGTCTGGAATGTATCCCAAAGGCCCAGGTGTTGAAGGCACCATCTTCAGCCTGTGGCACTATTGAGAGGTGGTGGAATCTTTTGGAGATGGGACCTAGTGGGAGGTTTTAGGTCATTGGTGATGTGCCCTGGAATGAAATATTGGGACCCTGGCCCCTCTGCTCCCTCTTTCTTTGCTTTTTGGCTGCCATGGGGCAAACGGGGCTTCATCTGCTGTGTGCTCCCACCATGATGTACCATGCTGCCACAGGCCCAAAGCAACAGGGCCGAGTAGCCACTGATTCAAAGCTTTGAAACTGAGCCCAAATAAACCTTTCCTTTTTGTAAGTTGATTATCTCAGGTGTTTTGTCATAGTGATGAAAAGCTGCCGACACAAGCAGTACCACCAAGCACCCTCTGAAATTGTTGACCTTTACCAGCCCCATGGTGAGGAATCTCACTGCGGTTCCAGGGGGCATTTCTTCCTACCAGTGATGTTGCACATCTTTTCATATGTTAAATAGCCATTTGTATGTCCTTTTCTGTAAGCTATTTAGGTCACAGCTTCAATCAACAGTCAGATGTCTCAAAAGAAGAACTACAAATGGCCAAAAACTACATGAAAAAATGTTCAACATTTTTAGCAATCAGGGAAATGCAAAATCAAAGGTACACTGAGATTTCATCTCACCTTAGAATGGCAGCCTTCAAGAGTACAAATAAAGACCATTACTGGGGAAAAAGGTACTCTCATAGGTTGCTGCTGGTAGGACTGCAAATTAGTACAACCACTCTGGAAAGCACTGTGGACATTCCTCAAAAGACGAGGAATGGAACCACTATATGACCCAGCCATCCCACACCTTGATATATATCCCAAAGAACTAAAACCAACGTACTGTAACGACAGATGCAAAACAATGCTTATAGCAGCACAATTTACATTAACCAAGTCTTGGAACCAGCCCAGGTGCCCATCTGTAGCCAAATGGATCAAGAAAATGTGGTGTAGATACATAATGGAGTTTTACTGAGCCATAAAGAAGAATGAAATGATGTCATTTGCTGGTAAACGGATGGAACTGGGGAACATCATGCTAAGCAGAAGAAGCCAGACTCAGAAAGTCAAGGGTTGAATGTTTTCTTTCATATATGAAAGCTAGAGAGAAAAAAATACATAAAAAAGGGGATCTTATGACAATAGAAAGGAGATTCGCTAAGTAGAAGCAGGGGACCAAGGGTGAGGGTGGAGGGAAGGCAAAGGGGAAGAACTGGGTAATAAAGTTGACCAGATTATGCCACTTTATATATAATTATAATGCACCAATTAAAAATAAATAGAGGGCAGCTGTTCCCTTGTCCTGGATTATCTTGATTTTTGCATCCACAATGTGGTGGAGCTCCAAGGGTCTCAGGAGAGGAGCCCCCCCACCCCCATCACTATGGAGGTGCAAGAAGGTCTAGTTCACCTGCACATACACTCCACAGCCATCCCTGATGTGGCTTCAATTAGAGCAATAGGCCAGTGTGCCCCGCTGACGTCTCTCCCACGTATATTTATTTTAAATAAACCTACAGTGGTGTTTTTGCACTTTTAAATGCCCTAGAGGTCTCACTTTCAACAGGCTGCCCCAGAATGTCGTATTTCAGCTGAGTTACCTAGAGCGACTTGGGCCTTTATGCCTTGGCCACTCTGGCCTGCCCTTCCTGGTTCCTGTTTGCCTCTGGACTTGGGGATATCTCCTGATGGAACCTGAGCACTTCCCTGCTTCCTCTGGGAGTGCTCAAGCCTGGGGCAGGTTTTTCAGGTTTCTTGGTCATGGAACATTAGCTGTCACAGGGACTTCTGAGATGAGCCCAGCAAAGCCCTCGGCTTTAGAGCTCGGTAACTGGGCCTTGTCACACTAAGTAATGCACCTCTGGAGTTTAGGGGAGGTCTGCTCTGGCCTGATTTCCACCAGCCATGCTTGGGGTTTTCTTTAAGCAAACCATTCTAGAAATGTGGCTAAGAAGGGAATTCCCAGATAAGCCAGCCAAAGCCAGCACCTTGGCACGGGCTGCATGGCTGGGTGCAACGATGCCAGAGGGAAAGCAAGGGTGGCATGTGGGTCGGCACGTGTCTGGGCTAGTCCCAATGGCGCATGAGAAATTCATCGAGGAGGCCTGGTGTGACTTTAGGGACAGGCTCTGACCCAGCAGGACCTGGGGGCAGGGTGGAAGTTGGTGTCCAGATTTCTTAACCCTTCCCGGATGTCTCTGTGACCTGGTGTGGAATGACTTCCAGGACCCATTGCCAAGTGCAAAGCCCCTGAGGCTACCGTGGGTCTAGCAGGACCACCCTGAGCCCCCAAATCAGAGCTTCTTCACATCCTGACAGTAGAGGGATTGGGAGGCTCACCTCAACCAAGAGACCCCAATCCTGTCCCCATCCGGGGCAGCCTGGCCTGTGCCTGCAGTTGGCATATGCAGCACCACGCAGCGCCTGCTCTAGAAATGCACAGCTTGGCACAATCACGTGGAAACACCAGAGAAACCCAGACAGTGGTCTCTGCATCAGACCAGCAGCCCAGGGCCCTCAGGAGGCCAGGCTGTGAAGGACAAGAACCTGCCCCAGTTTAAGGAGCTCGGAGACCTGGAGGCTGAGTACTGCATGTGATCTTGGAGCAAATGCACCGATGTCTACACTGACCACTGTGGGGACCCCTGGGAAAATCTGAAGACGTAGATATCTAGAGGAGGGAGCTCATCCCAGGGTGTCACTTTGTCTGATGTTGCATTGTGGTTGGGGTGGACAGTGTCCTTGTGCTTAGGAGGCTACCAGCTGGTCAATTAGGGGGATGGTCCCCTAATCAGTGAAAGACCCAGCACCTCAGGAGACTGAGTGACAAGTTTGAGGCCAGCCTCAGCAACTTAGGGGGGCCCTATTAAAAAAAAAAAGAAAAAAAATGACTGGGGTGCAACTCAGTGGTGAAAGTCCCTCTGGGCTTGATCCCCAATACAGGAAGAAACAAACCAAAATAAAGCAAAACCAAAATCAGAGAGAAAGCAAATAAAGCTGAATGTTAGCATCTGAGGGAAATGATGAGTATTCCTCATACTAATCTTTCTACATTTCTGTAGATTTTAAAGTTTCAAAATAAAAAGTGGAACAAAGAGTCCTCTTGGAGGCCATTGACACAGAGAACTGTCACCCGTCTGTCCGTGGCCACCTCCTCCTCTGCCTCACACTTCACCAGTGCCAGATCAGGGCCCAGGTCCTGCCTGACCCCATGTGGCTTCTGCTTGTCCACACCGAAGGGAGAGTCTGGGGGAGTTGGGGTCCATCCCTGCCTGCTGCCAACCTTGTGTGCCGCACCTTCCATACAAGGGGGAACTGTCCTGGGCTGTCAGGAGGACTTGGGGAATGGTGCCGGGGTCGGGTGACTTCTTGCCTGGCATCTGACCTGAGAGAATGAGGGGCACTGTCCACCCCACACCCAGGGCCACTCCACGCTGCTCACACTGTCTTGCAGCGGCCTGTCCAGTGGCTGCCAGGCAGGCTTGATACCTCAGTGCTAGAAACACCAGAGAAACCCAGACAGTGGTCTCTGCAGGAGACCACCAGCCCAGGGCCCTCAGGAGGCCAGGCTGTGAAGGACAAGAACCTGTCAGTTTAAGGAGCTTGGAGACCTGGAGGCTGAGTACTGCATGTGATCTGAGCAAATGCACAGATGTCTGCACTGACCACTGTGGGGACCCCTGGGAAAATCTGAAGACCTACCAGGTCCTCTTCTCATGATTTAGTCCTCACAGCCACTTTGGAGTAGGTGGTGCTGTGGCCCCTTTCCAGGTGAAGGAGCCAAGTCACCTGCCCCAGGGCTGCCAGCAGAAGAGGCACAGGGGTCAGATCATGCCCTCCAGTGCCAGGTCGTGTCCACTAAGGAGAGAGGACGTTGGCTCACAGGGCCGTCACCCAGCATGTGTACCCACTGACCTAGAAGAGAAGAGCAGCCTCCCGGGGCCTGTCCCTGGGTGTTGGCGTCTCTCGTGCGTGGACCCGAGTGCTGCTCAACATGCAAAACGTGCTTCGCTTGGTTGTGACACCGTGAGAACTTGAAGATGCACACAGGCTCCCTGGGCCCAGCTTCTTCCCTTTCCACAGGGATTTTCTCCCTTCTTCCCTGCCTGTGGCTTCTGTTCCCCCGGCCACCCTGTCCTGCTGAAGAGAAGCACTGCAGAGTTCACGTGAAGTCAGCACTCCAGGAAGCAGCTGTTGCCCTACCCCTCCATCTTCTCCTAGGAGTGAGAAAGAGGCTGGGCTGGGCTCCATCAACTCAGGGTTCTGGAAGAGTGCACTTGGCACACCTGGTAACAGGGAAGAGATGTTGGCTTTCTTCCCACCCAGATTCTGTTTCCCTGTGGAGTTTTGCCCTTTTTTAGCCACTCACTACCAGAAATGAAAGTTATTGTAATGTTCTGTCAGCCCAGCAGGAGAAAATGATGACGGTGAGAGTGATGGGGATGATGGGGATGATGGTGGTGCTTGGTTTGTATGGATACTAGTAGTAGTGATCCTGATGGTGATGGTGGTGATGGTGGTGGTGGTGGTACTGATGGTGGTGATGGTGGTGATGATGATGGTGGTGGTACTGATGGTGGTGATGATAATGGAGGTGGTGATCCTAATGGTGATGATCCTAACGGTGATGTGTTGGTAATGATGGTGGTGATGGTGATGGTAGTGATGGTGATGGTGGTGATGGTGGTGCTGATGGTGGTGATGATAATGGAGGTGCTGCCCGTGGTGATCCTAATGGTGATGATCCTAATGGTGATGTGATGGTGATAATGGTGGTGATGGTGATGGTGGTGATGGTGATGGTGCTGATGGTGGTGCTGATGGTGGTGATGATAATGGAGGTGCTGGCGGTGGTGATCCTAATGGTGATGTGATGGTGATAATGGTGGTGATGGTGATGGTGGTGATGGTGATGGTGCTGATGGTGGTGCTGATGGTGGTGATGATAATGGAGGTGCTGGCGGTGGTGATCCTAATGGTGATGTGATGGTGATGATGGCGGTGATGGTGATGACTATGACAAGCAGTGAACTATCTTTTCAGGCACCTGCTGTGTGCTAGGCACTGTGGTTGGTGTGGTACATACAATCCCTCCTGTAATTCTCTCATCAACTCTATTAAGATCTGATGGTCTATTCTTTGTGGTAAAGAATCTGAGACTCACTGTGGCTCAATACGTCTGGTGGTCACCAAGTTGGTGATGGCAATCACAGCCCAGGGTTTCTACATGCTCTGGGTGTCACTGGACCTGAGATACCCCAGGTGCTGTGCTAGGGGCCAGACCACTGGACCTCCTGACATCTTGGTAGCCTCTTCATGCCTACTTCTGCCCCATCACCACTGGGATCCTTTTGATACCCAGGGCATCTTGAGCAGCAGGAACCTGTCTATACCACGATTCGTCCTGAGACAGGTCCCCAGACTCACTCCAGGCTGGATGGCTCAGGAGGTGTTCTATGAGGGCACAGAGCACAGGAAAGAGGGAGGAGATGACTAGGAAGATGGCTGTCCTTAAGCAGGGTTTCTTTTGCTAGATATAAAAACCCGGTATTTTTGGTGATTTAGTAAAGTGTAGGGGGTATGCTGTCATGTTTAGTGTGTTGCATTGAAACTTAAACTTCTCAACTCAGACACTCAGAGGACCACAGTTTTATTTATGTATTGACAGTGCTGGGGATCAAAGCCTGGGACTTATGCCTGCTAGGCAAGCTCTCTACCACTGAGCCACACCTCCACCCAAGACCTGTTGTCTTAACTACTGTGTCGTTTGAGCACAGCGTGACCTGGTTACCTGACGGTTGCTGGCTGGAGATGTACATTATCCCCAACTTTTGTGATTTTAAAATAACCACGAGTCTTTGTGTGCATGTCTGCTCTTTGCCTAAGGTCTGTAGATGTGGAGTTACTGACCTAAAAGACACAAATCTATTACAACTCTTGCCACATGTGGCTGGAGCTTAGGAGGCTCCTTGCCAATTTACCACCCTGCCTGGGAGGACCAGAGCACCCACCCTGCGCTCCCACTTGGGTCACGAGTTGGTGTTTTTAAAGATGAACTTTGCCAAGGGCCATTCCCAGTGGTGGTCGCTGCCTTAATGCACACCTGCCACCCGGGGAGCTTCTGTGGTCCTGCCAGCGATGCTGCGGAAGGGCCAAAGGTCGGTGAGAGCTCGGCCTCTCCCCCCTCCTTGGGGATTAAAAGAGGATCTGAGATTCTTCCTATAATTAAAACAAAACAAAACAAAACAAAAAACTGTCAGAGCAAGGTTACAAGAACTGAGGTTAACGGAAGTCAGTGCTTTTAACAGCAGGAGGAAAAGCTTGACTGCTGTCCAGTTGTGTTGCTCACAAACTAATTCCATTCTGGGTTTTAAAGCATTAAGGAATGCGACATGGTGACGGGTGCCCTGCTGTGGGCCAGGATCAGGACCCAGTCTTCCCTCCCTGGGCTACTGTGCTGGACCCTTGACTCTGCTTGGAGGGAGCCCAAGACAACGTGAAGCCCTCCAGGGGTCTCTGCCCTGTGGTTGACTGCTGACCGTGGCCTTGGGCACCTGTCATTGCTCAGTGTTGTACCCTGACACACTTGAAGCTGGGATTCCATGTCACCCTCAAGAAAGCCGCTGCACCATCTGCAGAGCAGGGATTCCTGCAGGACAATGGGACACTCTCTCAAAAATCACTTCCTCTCTGGGGCCCCCCTTGCTTGTCCTATGGAGAGGGTCTTAGAGCCGTGCCGAGTGGCAGAGTCTGGTGTTCACCCAAGGAACTGCGTGAAGGCTTCCTGGGAACTGACAAGCTCCGTGAGCCATCTAAATGGGGGTTTCATGGTCCCTGCAAGTCACCGAATCCAGCCCTCCTGCCTCATCCCCGTTCAGTTTCCTTGATCTTGGCCATTTTCTCTTGGGTCGCATCCCCCACCCCATCCATCTCTGGATTTGGAAATTCTACCATCTTTCTGGTTACTGAACTCCTGGCCCTCAATTTGCTTTAGTTTTCTTTGGAGTCCACTCAGTTTGTAGTGCTGGGGTCATAGTTGGCTCAGGTGAGACCGGTCGGCCTCCCTAGTGGTACGATCACACCCGTGCCACTGGAACGCGGCTGCCTCCACCCTGTCCTCTCCACAGGGCCCTCCTCAGGGCCAAGGTGAGTGTGATGGACCGAATCCCACATATGACATGAGTATGGGTACACGTGTGCACCGGCATGCGTACACCCAGAACTGGACACGTGTGCATGCACACACAAGCCAGCACATCTGCCCGCATTCCCAGGCACACACTCATCCCTGGGCACACGCACACACAGACGCAAGGTACGCACAAGGCACTCATGCCCACACCAGGCACTCATGCACGCACATGGCCACACATAGCACGTAGATATACACGGATTCTCACACACGCGTGGCATATCCTCATTTTAAAAGGGATCGGGCCGCTTTTCTCCTCTAACCCGCGTCTTTGCACTTACTGTATTGTGGCGCTCTCATCAGCATGGAAAAGTGACTTCATTCTTTTTGTTGTAAATTAGTTTAGCAGCACTGTGGTCTGCTTGTCTGCCTGTATGTGTGTCTGTCTGTGTGTACAGTGTGTGTCTGTGTGGGGCGTGTGCCAGTGTGAGTGTGAAGCCACATCATGGATTGGTGCTTGGATGCCTATTCGTGGCCATGTGGGCCTCAGCGTCCTTCTGTGGTGACATTTTGAGAGCTGCCTCTCCTGTCATCACGGTGGTACTTTGCTGGGACCTGCAGAACTGGGCTCCCTGTGCCCTGTGCCCACACCCACCCCTCCTCACCCTGTGCCCCATTGGCTTCTCCTTTCTCAGGGCCCCGGTGGACCCTCCCCATCACGTTGACTGCAGGGCAGGTGTTCTGTTTTCTCCCCACAGCTCTGAGGTCTGAGTCTGTGTTTGGTCCTTGTCCCATGCCCCTCAGCCATCACAGGTGTGGACACCCCTGCGGAGCCATCTCCCAGCCCCTTGGAGCCCCACACCTGAGACCCAGACTCGGGGCCTGGGCAAACCTCATTCCTCCGCTTGTGCCTCTCCCTGGGGACTGAGCTGCTCAGATGCTCCCAGGGCAGGGAAGGAAGTTTCGACTGGTCTGAGCTGGTGCCCGGGAGCAGCATGTGCTGGCATCACCAAAGTATGGGGCTGGTCCTTCCTAGTTTTCGAAGGATGGAGTTGTGCAGGTGGCAGTGGCTGGGGGGAGAGTCCCAGCAGGATCAGTTCTTAGGTGGCCCCAGTGGCCTGTGCTCTGGGCTCTCCCCGTAACCAAGCCTGCTCTGTGGCTCTCCTCCAGGCCCGAGGGGGGAGGACCGCTGCGGCTGTCCGGCGGGCGCGACCCTGCCGGGTTTGCACAGCGGCAGTGTGTTCTCTTGTGGAGCCGGTGTCCTGGGCCCTCCCTGCCTCCGAGGTCTCTGACTCCCCTGGGGTCAGATCCTGCCTCTCCCAGCTCCAGGTCTCTCCCCTCTCCCCCAGGTCTGGAGAGGCAGAGGGCTCTCAGCAAGGCTGAAGGAGGCGGTCAGGCCCGGGGCCACCCCTGAGGCTCCGTGTCTCTGCTCTTTCCCAGGGACTACAGCTCATCTGCCTTGGCTTGTCAGAGGGGAGGGCAGCCGAGGCCCGAGGACCCTGCTGCAGGGCACAGGTGACCAGTGGGCCCTGTGCTCGGAGCCATGCGCCTCCTGTGAGGTCCTGTTGGGGGCTCATTCTTCACCTGAGCCAGCTTTTCCCCAAGGGGGTGGCATTAAAATTAGCTAAATCTGGCCGTTGAAACGTCAGGTGGCCTACAAGGGGTGTCTTTTGGAGGGCACGGTGGGCGAGGGCCACTAGGAGTGTCCACAGAGCAGTACCGCTGAGTGACATTTCCTGTTACTCAGTGAATGGTGTTAAACTCACACCAGGAGTGCAGGGACTATGGAATCCTAAAGCCACCAAGCCCCCTTCAGAATGCCAGCGTCATTTGCTCCTGGCTTAGGAAACTCTTTCCCTCTGTGCTGTGGCTATTGTTCTTCATGATTTCTTAGGGGCACTTGGAAAGCTTTAACTTTGGGATAATAAAATAAAGTGACCAGTGTCGGCAAATCGCCTGCCTGTGAGGATGGTGGTGGCCACAGTGGGACCTGGCTCACAGCAGGTCCCTGGGTTCTTCCGTGGCCCTCTGCTCCTGAGCCTCGTTTAGGTAGCTTGGATTTTACCCCTAGGTGGCTGTGGTCAGGGTTGGAGGCCCGGGCAGTAGGGCCTGGCGTAGTGACTCGAGGTTAGGGCCTGTAGGGAGCCCACCCGGGTTCCCTTAGCAGGTCTGCTCCTTCAGTGTGGCAGGTGACAGGGAGGCCCCTGTGGTCACCCCTGGGCCAGCCCTGCACGTTCTGTGCCCCCTCTGGCCCAGGCCCTGGCTGGCTCAGGTTGAGAGGGCACCAAGGCCCTCAGTTCTGTGAGCTTATTTGGAGCAGAAGCAGAGAGACCAACCTGCGACAACCACCTCTCTCTCTCTCTCTCTCTCTCTCTCTCTCTCTCTCTCTCTCTCAATTAGAGCTTCATGGTTATACATGGTGGTCAGGTTCATCCAGGCAAACTCAGACCTGCTAACCACCTCTCTTTCTCTGGAGCTCAGGGTGGCCATTCTGGCCGAGGACAGGCTGCCCCGTCACTGTGCCGTCAGTTCATTCCCTGGCTGCGTGGCGTGGGGTGGCAGGCCTGGATGCCCCGTTGTGTGGGTGGACCCTCCTGTGGATCCTTCTGTGGCTGGTGCTCACCCGCAGTGCAGAGCACAGGGACACTGTGTGGAGGACCCAGAGGTTGTGGCCCGGTGAGCGTCAACGCCCCTGCCCTTTATGCCCTGAGGTGCTTGGAACCTGGTCATGCACTGACTCCCTGGACAGTGCTCCCAGTCGGGGTGCTGGCTGCCACGGGGGTGTGCCCTTGGCCTTGGCTTCCTCGCCTGTGAGCTGGGCTCACGCTCTCTGCTCCCTTGGCGTCAGGATGAGGAGCCAGGGATCTGCTGGCAGAGCCAGGACAGGCATGGTGGGTGCTCCCAGGCCCCGTGCTGGTCCTCCGATGCTTTAGTGGGAGGTGAATTTGAAGAACCTGTTGGTTTCCGTCCGTGAGGATTGGCCTGCAGCCCAAGCTCCACTGTGGCTTTGCGACAGGGTGGATCCCCCACGCGCTTAGATTCGCCTGTGGAAACCCCCTCCACTGCTCCCGGGGCGCAGCTGGTCCTGGGCTGAGGCAGACATGTTGCTTGCTGGGGCATCGCCTGCTCTCTGGGGCGTCTGGGGGCTTTCCACAGACCAAGGTGGTCCCAGCTCTGAAACCAGCAGGATGCAGCCCGTCCCCCTGCCAGGTGACTTGGCTTGTTTCGTCATTATGAATTATGGCAGTCATGACAAAGGTGCTGTTCCGAGCCTGCTCCCTGTCTGGTCCCACAAAAGCCTTTGGGCCTGCTGAGGCCCAGGGTCACTGTGAAGGGGAGGTGTGCAGAGTGCCACCGGGTGTCATGCTGCACCTGCACCTCCCGGCTCCACCTGCTGGCTACATTTCTGTCCCCGCCCTCCTGTGTCGTGGCATGGTCTGTTGGGGAGATCCCCGAGTCTAGTGGCCTCAGGGCGATCCTGACATTGCGTGGGAAACGTCCTCCGCAGGCTCGTTTTCTGTTTTGATGGTTGGGAGCACTGTGTGAATCCTGGGCGTTCTCTTCGCTTCCTTCCCAACTTCTGTTTGTTTACCCAGCCACTTGCCTTCCTGGGAGCAGACGAAGGTCCCTCACTCTGCTCTAGCTGGTTTTGTCTTTTGCTGGACTTTTTAGGCTACCTGGACTGCACTTCGGTTTCGGTCTGAGATAGAGGAACGCTGTATGTCTAAACGTTTCCAAGGTCTGTTTCTGGGCTTTGGGCTCTCTCGCTCAGACTCACGGCCGTGACAGCTCTGGCAGAGCCACCTGCACAGGGACAAGGCCCTGGTGCCTGGGAGGGTTGGTCGGGTACCTTGGGCAGTGGCAGTGACCACTCCATCTATGGAGCACTCACCCCGGGTCAGGCCCATCCGTCCGTTTGCCTCCTGGATCTGCACCTGCAAATGCCCCAAAGGCAAGGGCAATACTGACCCCATGAACCAACAAGAACCACGTTTAACCCCGTGGGCCCAGTTTCTCTGTTCTGATAAGTAGGGCTGATGAAATAATATCCCCATCATTGAAGCACTGCTTCACAATTGCATTTAGGGTTCTTGGCAGTGATGGGGTTCTGATAGTGAAGAAGGTGATGATGATGGTGGTGGGGATGATGGTGAAGAAGGTGATGATGACGGTGGAGATAGTGATGATGGTGGTGGGGATGATGGTGATGATGATGGTGGAGATGATGGTGATGATGATGGTGGGGATGATGGTGATGATGACGGTGGAGATGATGGTGATGATGATGATGGTGGTGGAGATGATGATGATGATGGTGGTGGAGATGATGATGATGATGGTGGTGGAGATGATGATGATGATGCTGGTGGAGATGATGGTGATGATGATGGTGGGGATGATGGTGATGATGATGTTGGTGGTGGGGATGATGGTGATGATGATGGTGAAGCTGGTGATGATGGTGATGATGATGATGGTGGGGATGATGGTGATGATGACGGTGGAGACAGTGATGATGGTGGTGGAGATGATGGTGATGATGATGGTGGGGATGATGGTGATGATGATGATGGTGGTGGGGATGATGGTGATGATGATGTTGGTGGTGGGGATGATGGTGATGATGATGGTGGTGGTGGGGATGATGGTGATGATGATGTTGGTGGTGGAGATGATGGTGATGATGATGGTGAAGCTGGTGATGATGGTGACAAAAGGATGGTGATTATGAGGGGGATGATGATGAGGATGGTGGGGATGAAGATGATGGTGATGAGGGAGATCATGCTGGTGGTGATGTCACTCAGGCAGAGTCAGGTCTTTATTTTTTTTCTCTCTTTTTTATTGAGCTAAAATTCATATAACTTGAAATTAACTGTTTTAACGTGAACAAGTCAGCAGCACTTCGTACATTCAGTCCGTGTAACCATTGCCTGTATCTGGTTCCAGAACAGATCCCAAAGGAAGCTCCACAGCCACTACATAGTAGCCTCCCATTCCCTCGACTTGCTCCCGGCCTACGCACCACTCTGTGTCTCTCTAGATGGACCTGTTATGGACATTTCTTATCAGTAGAATCACACGGTGTCAGTGCAGGTGTGTGTGACATTTTCCACTGACATAGTTTTGAGATTCATCCACATTCTCGGACATACTCAAACTTCATTCCTTTTTTAGGGCTCAATGATATTCCACTGTATGTAGGACCACGTATTGTTTATCTGTTCTTTGTCATTGGCTGTTTGGGTTGTTTTCACCTTGTGGTTTTTGTGAATACCCTTATTACTTGTATTCAAAGATTTTTTTTTGAAGCCTATATTCAGTTTTCTTGGGTATATACCCATGAGTAGTAATTGCTGGGACACATTGTAATTTTATGTGTATTTTCTGAGGAAACATCAAACTTTTTCCCCAAGGTGCCTGTGCCATTTTATATTCCCTCCATTGAGGAATTGGAAGAGGGTTACAATTATCCCATACCCTTGTAAATACTTACTTTTCTAAAAAAAAATTATAAAAGCGAATTTATAGCCATTCTAGTGGGTACGAAGTGATACGTCATTTAGTTTTGATTTGCACTTTAATAACAATGGTGAACATTTTTTCATGTGCTTGTCAGCCATTTACCAATCTTTGGAAAAGTGTTTAAACCATTTGTCCATTTTTAAATTGGATTATTTGTCTTTATTGTTGAGCTGTAAGCGTTCTTCATATGGACGCCTGGTCCTTATCTGGTATATGATTGGCAAATATTTCCTTTCATTCTCTCAGTGCTGTTTCTCCTCCTCCAACTCCTTTTTTTTTTTTTAGTACTGGGAATTGAACCCAAGGGCACTCTACCATTCAGTTGTGTCCCCAGTCTTTTTGTTTTTTACTTGAGGCTGGGTCTTGCTGAGTTGCTAAGGCTATCCCCCAACTTGTGATCCTCCTTCCTCAGCCTCCTGAGTCCCTGAGATGACAGGCGCCAGCCATCCTCACGGTGTTCTTTGATGCACAAAGAACATTTAATTTCCATGAGGCCAGTTTATCTATTTTTTCTCTTGTTGCTCATGGTTTTGGTGTCATATCTAGGAATCCGTTGACAAATACAAAGCCACAGAGATTTTTCTCCATTTTTTTTTTCTTCTAAGAGTTTTATAATTTTACATCTTACATTTAGGCCGTTTTCATTTTCAGCTAATTTTTGTATAGGGAGCAAGGTAGGCATCCAAGTCCGTTCTTTTGCATGAGGCTGTCTTTTGTTGAAGAGATTATCCTTTCCGCCATCGAATGGTCTGGTAACCCTTGTCAAAAATGACTTTTTTATGTTTAAGTGTGAAGTTTTGAAATTGGGAAGTGTAAGTCCTCTTTATTTTTCTTTTTGGAGGTTGTTTTGGCTCTTTGTGGTTCTTTATTATTCCATACGAATTTAAGGATAAGCTTTTCCATTTCTGAGAACAAAGGTGTTGGGATTTTGTAGGGATGGCATTGGATCTCTCATCACTTTCGATATTATTGCTATCTTGACATTAAGTCTTCTGACCTGTGAACATGGGATGTATTTTCATGTATTTCTGCCTTTTAAAATTTCAGTGTTGCATAGCTTAGGTTAAGTTTATTTCTAAATATTTTATTTATTTATTTTTTTCCAGAAGTAGGGCTTGAACCCAGTGCCTTATGTGTGTTAGGAAAGTGCTCTACCACTGAGCTTCAACCCCAGCCCTTTTTTTTTTAATACTTATTTTTTAGTTGTAGTTGGACACAATATCTTTATTTTATTTATTTTTATGTGGTGCTAAGGATCGAATGAACCCAGGGCCTCCCACGTGCTAGGCGAGTGCTCTACTGCTGAGCCACATCCCCAGCTCAACCCCAGCCCTTTCTATTTTATTGTGAGACAGTATCTTGCTAAGTTGCTGAGGCTGGCCTTAAACTTGGGATCCTCCTACCTCCGCTTCCCAAGTGGCTTGGGATTACAGGCATGCACCACTATGCCTGGTTCTAAATATTTTATTCCTTTTATGTGATCATAATTGCTTTCTTGATTTTATTTTTGGATTATTCCTTTCTAGTGTATGGAAATACAGCTAGTTTTTGTGTGTTGATCTTGCATTCTACAACTTCTGAATTTATTAGCTCTAGCATTTTTTTTTTTTTTTTGTGTGTGTGTGTGTGGATTCTTTAGGAATTTTTGTAGGATTATGTCATTCAAATAAAGATCATTTTACATCTTCCTTTCCAGTTTGGATGCTTTTAATTTCATTTCCTTTCTCTGAATAGGACTTCTAGCACTGTGTTGAATAGAAGTGGCAACAGCAGACATCCTGTCCCCTGCCTGATCTTCTAGGGAACGCTTTCAGCCTTTTATCGATGTGTATAATGTCACCCTTGTGTATGATGTTAGCCGTGGGTTTTCACGTATGGCCTTTATCATCTGAAGACGTTCCCTTCTATTTAGAGTTTGTGGAGTTGTTGTTGTTGCTGTTTTTTAATCACGAAGGGTGTTGGATTATGTCAAGTGGCTTTCTCTGTATCAGTCTAGAGCCACAGAAGTGGCGTGTGGTTTTCTTCATTACGTTGATGTGGGGTGTGGTGTGGAAGGAAGGAGACCAGGAGAGGACTGGGAGAGAGGGAGCAGAGGGCGAGGCAGAGGCTGTGCCGCCCCAGAGAAAGGGCCAGGTGAGCCACACTCCCCCGTCAGACCTCTGTCTTCTTGAGTAGGGGAAAGAGAAGCAGAAATCTGCTGTCCCAGCCTCCAGGGAGGGCTCAGGGACACTTGCCTTCCTAGCAGGCAGCTGTGATGCCTCGGGGATTGCAGCATTGGCTCATTTCCCGTGTGGAATGACCCTTGCATTCCTGTGATAAATCTCACTTGTTTGTGGTATGTGGTCCCCTTAAGGTGCTGCTGGGTTTTATTCGCTAGTATTTTGCTGAGGATTTTATACCAGTGTTCATAAGGGTTGTTGGTGGGTAGTTTTCTTGTAGCGTTTGCCTGACTTTAGAGTCAGGATGATGCTGAATTTTTATAATGGACTAGGAAATATTCCTTCCACTTCTAACTTTCTGCACAGTTTGAGAGAATTGGTGGTGCTGAATTATTTTTGGCTCAGCCCAGGTTTGGTATTATTCATCTTTAAATATTTGATAGAATCCACTAGTGGTGATTTGGAATTTTGTTTTTAGGAAGGTTTTTCAATGACTGATTCCATCTCTTTATTTCTTATGGATATGTTTAAAGTTTCTATTTTTTTTTTAAATTTCGATAGTTTGTGTGTTCCTAGGAATCTGTCCATTTCACCTCGGTTGTATAATTTATTGGCCTGTGCTTTTTCATATTATTCTTTCAGAATCCTTTTTGGTTTCCTTAAGGTCAGTAGTAATTTCTGGTTTTAGTAATTTGAGTCTCCTCTTCTTTTTTTTTTTTTTTTTGGTCGGTCTATCTAAAGACTTGTCAAAGAACCAGCTTTTGGTTTGGTTGATCCTCTTTTAAAGTCGCTGAGTTCATTTTTACATAGGTTACTACATTCCCCTCCCAACACTTAACATTGGAGGGCCCCCCATTCAGGGGAGAAAACAAGTTCAGAGATAGATATGATGTTCCATCATCAAAGAAAGCTCAGGGCTATAAGACGTCAGGAAAAGTATCCAGTGGCTCAGACCCAGAAGAGCACGGGTTCCCCTGGAGGTGAGTCCAGCTGCCCTGAGCTTCCCTCTCCAGGGACCCGTGTGCCCTGTGGCTCCAGCAGCCCTCCTGGCATTGCCAAGGTGACTGAGTGGGCTGGGGAATGCAGCCTGTGTCCTTAGCAGGTGTAGGAGAAGAATGACAAGCTCAGAGCCAGGTGTGAGACCAGGCCCAGCATCTGCACTGAAATATGCTGCTTTCCCTGTGGTTCAAGCGTAGGCAGTCTGCAAGGGGAACTGTCACCCTCTCCCACCCTGACGTAGCCTGTCAACTCCCAGTGGTAACTCACCTGTCCCCACATGGTCTTGTCATTCATCACTCTTAATGGTCACTGATGATTCCATTAGGGGGAGGGACACTAGATGGCAAAGTTTGTCTCTGAAGAGAAAATTTAAGCTGTTTCTAATCTTCTTCTAACACAGAATGCTGAACAAGCGTCGCAGTGCATACAGTGCTTTCCTCTCGGGATGTTCCCATGTCCACCTGTTGGGGTGTGTGTCCTGCCCAGGGCTTCGCCAGTATGCCCTGCCCACAGGAGCCGTCGTGTCCCTATTTCCCAGTCTCATCACCTTTACGTTTTAGTGTTTTAAAAGATTCCTACTAATTTTGATAGCTATGAATCTCTATCGGCCCCCAAATAAAAAAAAATAAACAAAAGAAAACATTTAAAAGGTCATTCTAAATGTGACTGAAAATGGTTTAGGAAACTTGGCTTTAATTGTTTGGGAGTGCCTGCCCTCCATCAAAACCATCTGCTTGGTGGACATCGGTGGCTTCTGGATAGCTTGTTCCTCTGAACTCCTCCTACACAGAAATTCTGGATGTGCCCCTGGGGAAAAATGTCATTTTTAAAAAATGTCTGGTCAGTTTTCTTTACACTTCTTGGCTCACGAGAAGGAAACGCTGAAGCGTGTTCCCAGCCCATCGACTGCTTTTCCTTGTGGGGGTAGATTTCCCCACGTCCCGCCCTTCATCAGCTCGATTCCCATTTATTGCATGGTACAGATGGCCACTTTTCTGTCACTTTTAACCAAAAAAGTAGAAGCCATCGGCATGGAGCCATGTCTTTCCATCTTGCTGGGTTTGATACTCTAGAAGCTTTTGATGTTTTGGGTCGTAGCCTTTGGTGCTCACTGTCCTCATTCCCTAAGTGGTTTTGGCCTGTGACCAGGCCAGTGTCTGCTCAGCGGGCAGCTCTCTCCTGGGCTGAGTTCTCAGCAGGAACTCAGGGAGGGAGGTTGGAGAGGTCATGATTCCTGTGACCCAGGTGTCATCCTGAGCCCTCTGGGGTTGAGCTGGGCAGGTGGCCGTGGTATGTCCTGCATGGGGTGCTCCTGGCTGTTGCTGGTATGTTCTGTCCTCACGGGCTGCTCCGGGGAAAGACCTGGGGGTGACCTGGCTCTGAGATCCCCCCTCATCTTCTCTGAACCCTGGGGGACAGGGTGGAGGTGGCCTTGTGGAGACAGGCCTGCTGGATGTGAGGCCCAGCCCATCCAGTGGGTCCACATGGTGGTCATGTCCAACACTGTCTGCGTCTGGGCTGCAGATCCACTCTAGGAGGGCAGCCCTGCAGCCCCCCTGCCCTCCAAGGACCCTGTCCCTGTGCAACTCTACTCCATCTGGCCTCAGTCCTCAAGTGGTGAGCTGGGACCCTACCTCAGAGTTGGTGGATGAAAGTCACCTGAGGGGGCTCCAATGAGAAGGTAACGATCTGTTTCCTCCTGTTTCAGCTGTGTTGGGGTGGAAGAGGAGGAGGCGCCAGACATTGACATCTACCACTGCCCAAACTGCGAGAAAACCCACGGGAAGTCTACCCGTAAGTACCCAGAAGGCCGCCTCTTGCCATCTGGAGTGGCCAATGCTCGCCTTGGTTGCAGGGAGGGCCGGGGCTCTGCTAGGCCTGAAATGCCCTGGGTAGCACCAAATGGCAGTGTCACAGCCTCAGGACTCCAAAGCTGGGAACCCCTCAGGCCTCACCTGCCCCTTCTGATTGGCTCCTGCCCTCAAGAGCTATGCAAAAACCCCACTAGATTTAAGGCCCAGGGCTGCATAATTAACTCTGGTAGTGGCCACAATAGCCTGAGTCTGGGGTGCAGACTTGGGAATTCAGGTAAATGGCGATGACGGTGCATCAGGGCCCCTAGCTCAGCCTATCCCTGCTGCACTGTCCATTGCCACGGGTGGGCCCAGGTCGTCCGTATGTGTTTGTGGGTGGGCTCTGCATGCTCCTCCAGCAATAGCACCCCCCTTCCCAGGGAATCTCGGAGGGCCTGTGTCTCTCAGAGCTTGCTGTTTGTGTGTGCTGAGGCCTCCCCTTTCCTCTGGTCCCTCTCAGGTTCAGTGGGTCCTGGGGGGCTCCCAAGGCACAGGCTCAGTCATGCTTGGCAGGTTCACCCAAGTAGGTTTTCAGCTCCAAGGCCAAGCCTGGGTAGCAGGTGGGGGTCAGAGCCATGTTCTGCAGAGACCTCAGGAGAGAAGGGGCCTGGAGACTGGACCCGTGTCACAAGTGTGCAAGTGTGGCCTCCGGGCTCCTGCCTGGGTTTGTACTCACAGAAACTGAGGCTGATCGTAGCCTTGGCTGGCTGGCTGATCACACTCCCATTCCTGGCCCTGGGCTGGCTGGGCTGAGTGGGATGGTACCCTGGGATAGGGCTGGGGCGTCAGTCTCCTTCAAGAGAGTTCCCTCCGGGTCCCTGTTGCAAGTCCCAGGGGCCAGACCCTCAGGCTCCGTGGGCAGAGCCCTGTAGACCCAGTGGGATTGGAGGGAGGAGGCAGAGGTGGGAGAAGCCCCAGCGCTCTTGTTCTCGGAGTCCAGCCTGATCCAGGGGAGCTTTGGCTGGCCTGGTGCTTGGTGAAGCTGGCGCTGTAGAGTGAGGTCTCCCTACTCTGGGGACCTCACTGCTGTCTCTTGGCCTCTCTAGGGCTTGGCCTGTGTGTTAGTCAGCTTTTTGCTTCTGTCACCAAAATACCTGAGATAAACAACTTAAAGAAGGAAAAGTTGATTTGGGCTCATAATTTCTGTCCACTGCTCTGGGCCCCAGGTGAGACAGAGCATCATGATGGAAGGAGTGACAGAGGGGCACTGCTCAGCTCTTGGCAGCCAGGAAGCAGAGGTGGGGGAGGGTAAGGGGCCAGGGACAAGATATACTCCCATGGGCAAACCCAGTGACCAGGTGTCCAACCATGCCCCACCTGCCTGCAGTTTCCACCTGCTCCCAATAATCTATTCAGCCTTCAGTGGACTAACCGTTGAGGTCACAGTCGTCCTTCTGATCCAAGCACCTCCCCAAAATCCCAACTCTGGACATTGCTACATTGGAAACCTAGTCTTCAAGACGTGAGCTTTGGGGCACATTCCAGATCCAAACCGTTAACTGCCTGTGTCCATTGCTCTGAAGGTGGGGGCTGCACCTGTTCCAGATTTTGTCCCTTGCTCCCTAGCACATTCTCAGCCCCGTCAAATGCCACCAAATATGTGGGTGGGTGAAGATGAGAAGTCTGGTGGTGCTTTCTGAGCTTTCTAGGCTGAGGCTGTGCCTGGGGGAAGTTACCTTCCTAGCCCCTCCCCAGCCATTGGCAACCCTGGGGACAAACGATGACCCTACATTCTGGTGACTGCTTCAAATCAGAATTAGGGGAGGAAGAATTTCTCCTGGGTCCAGATACCTCGCCGAGCACACCTGGAGATCTCAGGGCCTCCTTATCTTTGCAACAGGACCCAGGCAAATGAGGCAGAGCTTCTGGGCGGATCCAGGGCTGCACCATGGGACCTGGGAGGTGGCCAGGGCAGAGCAGGGCTGGCGTAAGGAGGTCCCAAGAAGTGTTTCCTTGGGGTGGAGGATCCACCTTTCACTCAGGGGCCGCTGGTCAGAGGATTTTGGGGGCAGCACTGCTCTGTGTGGTTTATGCCACAGGTGCACATGAGTGTCACCTGAGAAGAGGTTCTAGACTTAGAGGTCTTGGAAAGCACAGGCTGCGGCTCCTGCTTTGACAGTCAGCACGTGTTCCAGGTGTCTTTGCCTGGGGACTCTTGTGAGTCTGGCTGGGTTGGGGTGGGGGGTGCGTAGCTGAACAGGTTACCCACATTGACGAGCACATGGTGTTGATGTCTTTAGTGCCCCTGGATGTCCTCTGAAACACTCAGTGTGACAACCCACGTGCTGTGGGATGCATGTGTACCCACCCCACCCAGGCCCCACCCCTGTGCTTGGGGAGAGTTTGGGCCAAGGTTTGGCCATCAGCTAAGAGCTCACATGCAAGTTCCCCATCCCATCTCCTATAGCCCAGCCCCTAGGGAGCAATGTGTGTGTGTGTGTGTGTGTGTGCGCGCACGTGTGCATGTGTGCGTTTGCTTGCTTGCGTCTTTGTTTGTGTGTGTGTGTGGGTGGGGGGTGGGTGTATTAGTCCATTTGAGCTGCTGTAACAAAATACCAGAGACTGGATGGCTTAAATGACATCAAATTTATTTCCCACCACTCTGGAGACTGGGAAGTTCAAGAAACAGGCTCTGGCAGATCCTGTGTCTGGTGAGGGTCCTGTTCCTGGTGCAGCCTGTGGCCTGTGGAGCCCTCTGGAGGCCCCAGGCCTGCCTCCTGCCTTCCTGCCCTTGCTGTTCTGGCCTGGACTGGGGCTTTCAATGGACATGGCGAGGACAAGAGGGACCCATGCCTGTGGCCAAGCATCACCTTCTCTTTATGGAGGCCACAGTGGTGGGATTGCAGGGCCCTTCCCCGAGCTGTCCCGTGTCCTGATAGTTCCTTGGACTGATTTTGAACCATGGGCCCCACAGTTTGTCTGACCAACATAAGGCAGGTGTAGGCCTCAGGTTCCTAGACTGAATCTTGGCAAGGTGTCCTGTGTGACAAAGGCACAGGAGAAGCAGGAAGCAGCAGCTCTGGGTTGCAGCTCTGTGACAAGCACAGTCACCAAATGCTCAGACTTACTTTCCCTTCTCTGTCACCGTCAGGTTCTGAGGACGGGGGTGAGAGCCTGCTTGTCCAGGCTCCATCCTCCCCTGCTCAGAGCGGTGCAGCGGGCTCCGTGCTGGGCCTGGGGGACACCTGCACCCCATGCCCCAAGCCACCTTCAGGGGTGTTACGGGGAAGGAGGTGGAGAGAAGAGGGCCACCTGTGGTGGTGGCTATCAGGTGCCAAAGGTCCCAGCAAGGAGGTGTCGGGGTCTTGATATGGAGGGCAGGCGGAAGGCGTCATCCAGCTCTGGGATGGTGGTTCCCGTGGCTAGGGACCTTGCAGGAGGTGACTCTGGTGATCTTGGCAGATTTGGTGCCTGAAGGAAGAGGAGTCCTGGGAGACCCCAGGTTCTGCGTCAGAGTGTTGGACGGTGATGACACTTTAGTTGGTGACACCAGAGGCTGGGGAGGAAGGGTGGGGTCCGAGTTCCTCTGTGTGTGTGTGTGTGTGTGTGTGGTAAGGGTGAGGAGGTGCTGGGTGTGAGGGTTGGGGTTTCAGGAGGTCTGAGTACTCACAGGCTCCCCAGATTCTTCCCACCCTTCGAAGGCCTTGCTGGGTCCCCCTGCAGGGCAGCAGGTATGAGGGCCCCGGAGGAGGGGTTGCACTTGATGACATTCCCCACCTCCTGTCCCCCACCTCCTGTCCCCCCCCCCGCCCCCCTGCAGTGAAGAAGAAGCGGACGTGGCACAAGCACGGCCCGGGGCAGACGCCCGACGTGAAGCCCGTGCAGAACGGCAGCCAGCTCTTCATCAAGGAGTTGCGGAGCCGGACCTTCCCCAGGTGGGGCCAGGAAGGGGTGGGGGGCCCCCGCAGAGTCTGGTCCTCACCCTGTGGCCCTGCCCTCTCCCTTCATCTTTCACCCCCTGCAGCCAGTGGCCATGTGCTCTGCCCCCATGGGCTCCCTCTTCCAGGAGAGGGGGGAGTGGTCATGCTGTGCTGGAGGTCACAGAGCCCCCACTGCAGCCCCAGGGTGATGGCCAGGGGGACGAGCACAACCCCTGCTCCCCTGGGTGGAGGGCACCCTTCCTGCCAAGTGCCTCACCTTTATGTCGTTCCTGTGGGTTCCTTTCTTTCTCTTTTTGGTGTAGGGATGGAACCCAGGGTGCTTTAGCACGGAGCTACATCCCAGCCCTTCTTGTATTTTCTTTTGAGACAGGGTTTCGCTAAATTGCAGGGGGCCTCAGCCTCCTGAGTCGCTGGGAGAGAGGTGTGCGCCGCGGAGCCTGGCTCCCTGGTTTCCTCAGCCCTCCTGGGAGTCCTCTTGCCTCCCACATGGCCAAGAGGCCAGCGCCTTGAGGAGGTGGCATGGAATGGCCCCCGGTGAGAAAGGGCATTCACCAGAGGCCCCCCTGAGCTACCCGCGGCTGAGAGCTCCTTTCTGTTTGTCTGACAAGATCTTTTTCCTTCTTCTTTATTTTGGAAGGATGATTTCACTGGAAAAAGAGTTTTACGTTGTGGATTTTTCTTTTGACACTTGAAGTATTTCCGCCAACTCCTTTCTTGCTTCTGGGATTTCTGATGAGAAATAGAATGTCACCTTGTCCTTACTCCCCTCTGTGGAAGTGCTTTTCTCTTCGGACTTCTTTCTTTTTTTCTTTTTCCCCCCCTTGTTGAGTGAGGGGTAATTCACAGACCAAAATTCATCCACTTAAAGTGCACAGTTCAGTGGTTTGTGGTGTGTTCACAGACATGTGCACCTTCACCAGTCAGTTTTAGAACATTTTCATCCCCCCAAAAAGAAATCCCACGTGTTTATTGTCACCCTTATCTTCTATCCCCCGCCCACAGCCCTAAGCAACTACTGTCACTTTCTTTTATTCATACATTTGCTTACTATGGACATTTTATATCAATAGAATTGTACAGTATATGACTGGCTGCTTGTGTCCTGTGTCACGCCTTCGAGGTTCACCACGTTGTATCGAGGGTCAGTGCTTTTTTCTTTTTAATGATTGGATAATATTCCACTGGTGCCTAAACCACATTCTGTTTATGCATTCACCGGGGAGGGGCATTTGGGTTGTTTCTGCATGTACAAGTTTTTGTGAGGTCATGTTTTCATTTTTTTAAGAATGGAATTGCTAGGTTGTATGGTAACTCTGTGTTTAATTGTTTGAGAAATTGCTAGACCATTTCCCAAAGCAGCTGTACCATTTTACATTCCTGCAAGCAGTATATGAGGCTTCTCATTTTTCTACATCCTCCTCACTAGGGTCTTGTTATTATTTAACATTTTGATCCTGACTGTCCTAGTGGGTGTGATTTGGTATGTCATTGTATTTTGATTTGCATGACCAAATGACCAAAGATGTTGAGAATCTTTTTCTGTGATTATGCAACTTTCTAAGAGTTTTGTCCTTGTAGCATTTACAGTTTATTCTTTATTATATCTTAATTAATTTTTTTTTGTATATGGTGGGAGGCAAAGATCTAACTTTATTTTTTTTTACATGTGGCTATCCATTTGTCCCAGTATCTTTTGTTGAAAAGATTATTCTTTTACTGTTTATTTTTATGTGTTGCTGAGGATCAAACATAGTGCATGCCAGGCAAGCACTCCACCACTGAGCCTATTCTTTTACTACTGAGTGGTCTTGGAGCCTGTATCAAAATCAGTTTGCCATAGATGTACATGTTTATTTCTGGATGCTAATTCAATTTCACTGGTCTATTGTTGTCCTTATGCCAATACCACACAGTCTTTTTTTTTTCTTCTTCTTCTGATTATTTTTTATTGGTACATGCCATTGTGACATATTTCACATACATAAAAACATAATTTGATCAATTTCATTATCCCTCTTCCCCCTTCCCTCCTCCCTTCCTCCACCCCCATATCGATTACTGAAGTCATAGTAAGTTTTAAAATCAAGAGGTGTGAAGCAAAGTCTAACGTTGCTTTTCTTTTTCAAGATTATTTTGGTTCTTCTGGGTCCTTACCTGTTCCTTGCATTTTACTAAGATCAACTTGTCGATTTCTACAAAGAAGTCATCTCGAATTCTGAATGTTTTTGATCTATAGATTATGATAGAGTTTTTCCATCTTAACCACGTTAAGTCTTCTGGTGCATGAACTTGGGATGTTTTTCCACTTATTTGGATCTTTTAAAATTTCTTTCAACAACGATTTATAATTTTCTGAGTTTTGGACTGCTTTGGTTGAATTTATTTGTGTTTTATTCTTTTTGATGCTCCTGTAAATGGAATCATTCATTTTATTTTCAGATTGTTCAGTGCATAGACATATATTTGGTTTTTGTGTATCAGTCTTGTGTCCTGCAACCTGCAGACTAGTGTGTTAGCTCTAATTTTTAATGAATCCCTTAGGATTTTCTCTATAAAAGATCATGTGACTTGAAAGTAGAGATGGTTTTACTTCTTTCTTTACTTTTCTGTCTGGATGACTGGTATTTCTTTTTCTTGCCTAATTGCTTTGGCTTTAGAACCTCCCTATGATGCTGAGTAGAAGGGGCAGGGCAGCGGTGATCAGGGCTCCACCCAGTGCTGTGAGCATGCCACTTGAGGGGGGAGCTTCAATTCCACATGTGGCCCCCCTGCAAGAAGGCAGCCTCCACTTCCTGGCAGTACTTACCCAGGGCTTAGCCTCAGCCACAGAGACTGGGACAGTCAGGGTTTCAGAAAGAAGCCCTGGAGTGGGAACAGGCAATGGAGCCTATGTTCTTGGCTGTAGGTGTCTAGAGTGGAGTCTGCATCCTGCTGAGCAGTGGGAGGTGGAGTGAGAGAATGCTCTGTATTGAAGTATCACAGCCTTTCTGAATGATTTTTTATACATTTTCTTCATTCGTGAATGAACCGGCTTTGAAGAATTGCTTTGTAAATAATTTCCCCCAGTTCCACTCTCATGCTAGGAATTTCTCTCTCTCGTCTGGATTCTTTCAAAACATTACCTTTGTCTTTGGTTTTCTGCAGTTGGAATGTGATATGCCTTGGCGTAGATGTCTTCTGGGCCCTCTGGATATGGGCTGTCTTGTCTGCAATTTAGTAAAATTTCCAGCCTTTACTCCTTTTTTTTACAATTGATTTTATTTTTTTATATACACGACAGTGGAGCCTTTACTCCTTTAAATATTTTCCTGCTTCTTTGTCTCTTTTCCTTCTGATATCCCCATTGTGCATATGCCATGCTTTTGCATAGAGTATACTTTGTAATTTGGGGTTGAAAGCTGGGCGTGATGTGTTGTGTAAGAGGAACTGAGGTGACTGGCTTTCCGTGTGGCGTTAGGTTAATCTGGCTAGGACGGGGCCATGTTAAGTTTGCTATAGCTCTAGGTGCCAGAGACTTCACTTCTTCGAGTTTCACTGTTTAATTACCTCCCCCCATTTTCTTTGATTTCCTGATTAAATAGAATCTGTGTCTTGCAGCTGTTATAACCAACTTGTTATCCTAATGTGCTCTTTGTCACTGGACCCAGGTGTATTTGCTCTTTACTCAAAAGCCAGTAGTTGAGAGGAAAGTTGGAAAAGAGGAAGTCAGGTTTATTCAAGGACCAGGCCTGAGAAGATAGAGGGGGCTGTCTCCCTTGGCACTCTGTCTTGGGGACCTCAAGTACTCAGAATGACTTTTATGGAGGAATGGAAGGATGTGCATTGGGACAGTGGGCAGAGAGGTCACATGCTGAGCAGGGTCTTCATCAGGTTACATGTCTCCTGGCCGACGCCCCCCTCCCCCACTGAAAAGTTGCAATTGACCTTGACTACCGAGGTCTAGTTACAACCATATTTTCTACAAGTTGAACATACAATTGACTGTGTTAGTGATGCACAGAATTAAAGAATAAGGAGGGCCTTGTTACACACGCAGATCTTATCTGAAAGTCTTATCTGAAAGTCGACAGATGTTCTGGGTTCTGTAAATGTAGTTACAGTTATAGTTCACTGTAACCCTAAAGTTACAGTTGTGTCACTCTGTGTTCACCGTAACTGTAAAGTTAGGTGCTGCTCCTCTTTAGAATTTAGAATGCTCAGCACAGGGAAGAGAAGGGACTCCGCGGAGGGACAACTCCCAAAGGAGTGGCCACCGTTGTGGTCTGTCGACTTAAGAAATCACGACCAAGGTGTTTTTATTCAGGTGCAGAATAGATTTGCAAATCAGAGAATAGAAGAAGTTCCGTTTGATCACGCTGTCATTCCTCCGAGGGAAAGTTGGTCTGGGCTTTTATAACAAGGAGAAGTGGCACATGCAACTTGGGGTTGGAGGAGGTCAGCTGGACCCAGGACCACGCAGTGGGTGGAAACCACCACCTCAGGGTGCTCGTGCACCTTGTTGTCCACTGGAATGCCCAGGTCAGGGGCAAAGACTGGTCACTCTGGTATTTCTCAAACCTTGCAAGCGAAGTGTTGCTAGGTTCTGGGAAATTTTTCTTTCTAGTGGATTCAGTTCCTGACCTCTCTTGTGGCAGGTATCCCGCCCCTATCAGTGCATCTCTAAGGCCAAGAGAGGAGTCTTGTCTCGTTTTATCCATTCTAAGCCTTTTGGACTTCTATTTTACCAGGTGGTCAGGCTGTGGGGAAGGGAGTGTTCTGGGATTTCATGGTTAATTCTCAGTGCTTTAGTTGGCCTGAGTTTCTGGGCCGTGACCTTTGGAAGCATTTCCCTTACCTGAGACCTGAGACGGCATGGCTGGAGGGGGCTGGACTTGGCTTATTTCCCTTCTTCCTGTCATAGAAAGGTCTGGTAAAGTGATTTCCCCTGGATGGTAGACCTTGGTTATGGAGAACATTCTAGGTGTATTTAAAAATGATTTATTTTCCCTTTCCCCAGCCTAGGTCAAGAGGGATCTTTGTTTTCTGTTTTGTTTTTGTTACCAGGGATTGAACCCATGTGCACTTAACCACTGAACCACATCACCAGCCCCTTTCTAAAATTTTTTATTTAGAGAGGGTCTCACTAAGTTTCTTAGGGCCTTGCTAAATTGCTTAGGCTGGCTTTGAATTTGAGATCCTCCACTCTCAGCCTCCCAAGCTGCTGGGATTACAGGCAAGTGCCACTGTGCCCTGCTAAGAGGGATCTTGACCTTGAGTACTTGGTGGTTTCTGAATTGATGAAAGTATGCCCCCCCACCCCCACACCACCACCCTGGGTGGGGACTTTTTAACTCATAAGCTGGTCTATACTCAACTTCCAACTGTTTGTCCAAAAAGGTTACCATTTAAAATTCCCATCAGCTTCTGCTCCAAGTGAGGCAAGTCTTGCCTGTGATTTTCTTTATTTTCCTGTTTCCTCAGATTTGGTGATGGTTGTTTGTCCTGTAACCCCAATTCCCTGATGAATCTGAGAAAAGTTGTTGATTATTGGTTTATTTGGCTTTTTTATTGTGAGGATGGGAGTGTCAGCTTTCAAGCTCTTTGTGTGTTGGAGTTGAAACCAGAAGTCAAGTTCCACACTGTTCCAAGCACCTCACGTTAATCGGGTTATTTATCTTTTCATAATTAAGTTGTAGGAGTTCTTTACATATTCCAGCAGGGCGTGGTGGCACATGCCTGTAATCCCAGCAGCTCCAGAGGCTGAGGCAGGATTTCGAATTGAAAGCCAGCCCCAGCAACTTTGGAGCCCCTAAGCAGCTCAGCAAGACCCTGTCTCAAAAATAAAAAAGGGATGGGGATATGATTCAGTGGCTGAGCGCCCATGGGTTCAATTCCTGGCCCAGAGGGGGGAAAAATCTCTTTACATATTCCAGATACTCATTCCTTTTCAGATTTTCTCCCCCATCCTACAGGTTCTCTTTTTGATTTCTTGATAGTATCCTTTGAAGCACTAAAGTTTTGATTTTGGTGAAGTCCAATTTTTCTATGGTTTGTGCTTTTAGTGCCACTTCTGTGAAAGCATCACCTAATACAAGATCTTGAGCATTTATGCTTTGCTCTTCTACAGTTTTTGTAGTCTTAGCTTTTTACTTAGGTCTTTGACTCATTTTGCTTTAATTTGTATATGTTTTGAGGTGGGGGCTGTGCCATTCTTCAGCAGGTAGATCTCCAGTGTCCCAGCACCTCTCACTGGGAAGGCTGCCCTCTCCCCATTGGTCTGTCTTGGCACTGTGGTTGAAAAGCACTTCACCATGGATGTGAGGGTTGACTTCTGGACTCTCTGTTGTGTTCCATTGCTCTGCATGTCTCTGCTTATGCTTGGGCTGTCTGGTCTTGATTGTCATAAGCTTTGAAGTGAATTTAGAAGTTGCGAGGTGTCCTGCGGGTGCCTTGCATTCCGTTCAGCATTCCACGTTTTGGTAGGAATTGTGTGGACTGCAGATCAACATTCCATCATTTGTTTTTTCTTTCTTCTTTTTTTTTTTTTTAATTTTCTTTCTCTCTCTCTCTCTCTCTCTCTCTCAAGCACTGGGGATTGAACCCAGGGACACTCTACCACTAAACTACATGCCCACCCTTTTATTTTTCTTTTGAGAAAAGTTCACACAAGGTTGCCCAAGCTGGCCTCAAACTTGTGATCCTCCTGCCTCCGCCTCCTAAGACGCTCCTAATGCCTGGCTCCGTTGTTTCTTGAATCCTACTCCTTCCTTCTAGTTTTGATTTCCCTCTTGTTGAATAATAGCCTTTACTACTTCTTTTAGCAAAAGCCTATGAAAAATAGACTCTTTCTGTCTGATAGTGTTTTCATTTCATCCTTATTCTTGAATGATTCTAATATCCTGAAATTGATCTCTAGTTCTAGAGTTAAAGTTATTTTCCTTTTACTCCTTGAAGATACTATTTTATTATCTTTTGACATCTCTTGTTGCTCATGATGTCTGCTGTCAGTCTCGTGGCTGGGGTTTTTGTTTTTTTCCTGGTAAATAATGTGGTATTTCCCCGCTCCTTTGAAAACACTGAAGATAGTCTGGTCTTTGATGTACCGTAGTGGACGCTGATAACTCTATGTTTGCGGGGTTTTTTTTGTTGTTGTTGTTTATCCTGATTGGAACTCTGTACACATTTTTAATCTGAGAAGTCATTTCTGAATTCTGAAAAGTATTCTTATTTTCTCTTTCAGTAGCATTTCTCCAACATGACCTTTGTCATTTTTCAAATCTTTCTTCAAATTCACTTTCTTCTGTTCAGCAAATTGCCATTGAATGCATCCATTGGGCTTGGAAAATTTCAGTCATATTTCTATTTTTAGAATTTCTATGAAGTTCCTTTTCAGTGTCCTTTTCTGTTCTTTTTTCACACTCCCTGTTCTTTACCAGATCCTTTCATTTTCCTACTTGTAATGTGTTGGATGTGTTTTAAAATTCCTTTTTCAGCCGTTCTGTTTCCCTCAGTTCCTGGGATTTCCTCTTGCCTGGTGTCTCTGTGGACTCCCTCCTGGTGTTCACTTGCTTCTGTGGGGCTTGGATCTTCATAGGGGTGGTTTTCCAGGGTCGCTGGCATGTCCCAAGCTGCTACTTGGTTTTGTAAGTGCCGTTTACTGTGGCCCCGTGAACTTCATAGCTCCTGATCCCATTTGGGCTTCCTGCTCTGTGGATTACTGTGAATTTGGAATTCTCCCCAGTGATAAAAGAGGTTTAGATTATCAAGGGCAGCTTTCCACCTATGACCCTGTAGAGGAGACATTTCTCTTGGCTTCCAAAGCTTCCTTGCGTGACCTTGGTGTTCCCCAGCCGCCCCACAGCAGTCTCCGTACATTTTCTTCTTTCTCACCTTCCTCTTACTCCTGCTGGTTTATCTTTAGCACTGTTACCATGTGGTCCAGCCAGTGGGCCCTCTTTCATCCTGACCTTAACTGACTTCTGGGCAAAACTGGGCCGGGAGCAGTGGCACACACCTGTAATTCCAGTGACTTGGGAGGCTGAGGCAGGAGGATCACAAGTTCAAAGCCAGCCTCTGCAACTTAGTGAGGCCCCAAACAATTTAGCAAGACCTTGTCTCAAAAAATTAAAAAGGCTGCAGATGTAACTCAGTGGTTAAGCACCCCTGGGATCAATCCCCAGTACCCAGACAAACCAACCAACCAACAAACCCCCCAACACTGGAGGCTGCCGCCCTCTTCTCACTGGAGCCCTGTGCTTTCTTGGGTCTTCCTCCCCCACCTGCTTTCTCTCCTGCTGACTCCCCTCCCTGTGGCATCAACTGCCAGGGGCTCTGTTCCTGGCCCCGCCCTGAGGCTCCACACCTGTCTCCGTCTTCTAGCTGTTCTGAGCTCTTGACCTGTAGCTCCACTGCAGGATCCGACACACACCTCAGACCAGACATGTCCCCAGCTCAGCAAGGTCTGCTCCTTGCTCCCCACTCCGGCCCCTTCTCCATGGTCCCTCCTCTCCCACCAGTCCCCTGCCACCCACTTGGCCGCGTCCTCTTCCCTCACCCCTGTGTGATGGAGCAGTGGTCGTTGGCATCTCCTGAGCCCCCTCGTTCCCGCCTGCTCACTATCCAGGCACCCGCTGAGGTTCTGAGCCTCCTCCTGCTCCTGTCTTGGTTCTGCTATAGTCCCCTGTCCCCCCAGCGGTGTACAGAACCGCAGGCTGTCACCACCCTGCTGAAACTTGTCCACGCTCTGTGCCTGCAACACGAGCCCTGGCCAGGTGGACGGGCCCTCCAGTCCCCAGCCCCCTGTCTTTCCTCACACCTGCCCTCTCCTCTACGCCCCGAGGCCTTGATGGCGCAACTTCTGTCCCCGCTCCTTAGGCCCCTTCAGGCCTCTGCCTGATTGCTGCTGTCTCCCATGGAGCCTGTTCTCAGGATCTCCAACAGGGGCTCCTCCAGCACAGCCTGGACCCAGGACAGTGCCCACACACAGGGGTGGGGTGGGGAAGGCATCCACGGTGTGGTGGCCGAGGAACCCACATGCTCTTTGGGCTCCCGCTTCCCCTGGAAGATTGTCAGGGCCTGTCCAGGCTCTGAGACTGTCATTGGACCCCTCTGCCTGTGGATCTCCTCATGCCTCTGGCCGTGTGGTGGCAGCAGTGTCCAGTAGGGGGCAGGCCAGGATTGGATACCCTTGTGAAGGTCACAGTGGCCATCCGGGTGGATGCCTGGTCCTGGCCCTGCCACCTTTTCTGGGCCAGGAGTGTGGGGCAGATGGGGCTGGGCAGTGTAGGAGGTGGAAGAGGCCTGATTTTTACAGCCGCCTCCCATGGAGCCTCTTCTGGGTCCCTTCTGGGGTCATGGACTCTGTCCACCGTTTTGGTGGCTCCTTCCCTTGTCAGTGCTGACCCTGGTGGCCACTATTTTAGCTGGGTTGAGTCCGGCTCCCTGGAGCTTGGCAAGTCCTGTCAAGGTGATGGGGAAACCAGGTCCCAAGGCGGGTGAGGGAGAGGCTGCGAGTGCCTTCTGTGTGGCCGCACTGGGCAGCTCCCAGGCTCTGGTGAGGGATCCCAGACCAGGGCGAGGAGGTGGTGGTCCCAAAGCATTGTGTTATCACACCTTGTCCCAGGGCTATGGTGGGAGGTGGGAATGGGCTTCAGGCCGGGGCTCACTGAGTCCTGCTTGATGGAGCTCTCCCTGGACACTACTCCCGTGTGGCTCATCCTGTTGGGGCCTCCTGGCCCAGGCCACCCAGAGGCCGTGGGAGAACCTGCTCTTGTCCTCACCCTTTGGGCTGGAGCTGGGCAGTCAGAGGGGGATCCCCCCAGGCTGTGGGGATAACAGGAAGGGCAGTGGTATGCAGGGATGTGGCAGTCTCAGTGTCCCTTGTCACCATGGGCCCTGATCTCAATGATGGGAGCAGGGTACCTGGTGGTGGGGGTACAAGAGCTGGCACCATGTCTGCCTGTGACTGCGCTGGTGGCCCCAGAGAGGTGCTTGGCCTCTCCTGCCGGGGCCCGTCCAGACCTGTCTGGTGCTGGCAGCTGTGACAGGGCCTCTGACCTGCCCTTCCCCTGCAGTGCTGAAGATGTGGTGTCCCGTGTGCCCGGCAGCCAGCTCACCCTGGGTTACATGGAGGAACATGGCTTCACTGAACCCATCCTTGTCCCTAAGAAAGATGGGCTGGGCCTGGCTGTCCCCGCCCCCACGTTCTATGTCAGTGACGTTGAGAACTATGTGGGTAAGTGCTGTCCCCTTCCCATCTCATGGGGGTCTGAAGTTGTGAGGCACTGGGGTCATCCACTGCCTGACCTCCCCAGCACCGTGGACACATCTTGGACAGAGGAGCCTGGCAGGCCCAGTTCCTTCCGCATGACCCTGGCTACAAAATGGGGCTCGTCGGGGGGCCCCCTGATTCTCCCAGTCTTGAATCCCACTGTTGCTGGGTATCAGGTGGTGGGAACTTGGGTCCCTCCCTGCCCTGGCTGCCAGCTGGGTCCAGGCCTGCTTTCCCTACGCCATGACCTGCTTCCCCAGTGCCAGGGCCACCTACCTCTCCTGGATGCTGCTAGTTCCTGCTGATGCGGGTGGTAGCTGCCTTGCGTGTCCATATATAGCTGCAGCTTGTGACACTCTGTCAGGGCATGTGCAGGTGGAGGAGGGTGTCTGTGTGGCAGACATGAGGCAGCACACCTGGGGTAACTCTGGCAGGGTGGGCTCCTCGGTTGCTGGACTCAGGTGTTCATGGGAGGGGGGTCCTGGGAATGGCTGGTGGGGAAGGAGGAGAAATCCTGGAAACACAGCACCCAGCATGGGAAAGGGTGCGGGTGTGGGCGAGGCCCTGCAGCCCAGCAGCTCCTTCGCTCTGACCTTGACGTCTGTGAAGCCCACGGTCAGGGGTGTTGGGGGCTAAAGTGAGATCATCTGTGAAAGCCACCAGGCACACGGAAGCACCCCCAGGAAGCTGCCACGTTCCATTTTGGCAGTGGACAGGGGCCACATGTGCACACTGGGGCTTCCCAGGACGGGCCCTCAGATTCACGCAGGGAGGAGAACATGCCCCGAGGGAGCCGCAGGGGAGTCTCAGAGAGGGGTCAGGGAGGCCTCCTCCCTGGCTGCCGGTTGGCGGTTTTGGGGTCTGTGGAAGAGGCTTATTCTGTGCAGTCCTCCTCAAGAGGGAGGGCAGACAGCGGGCCACTGGGTCACTGTGTACGCAGCCATGCGTAGACAGGGACATTGGCAGTTCACAGCCGCCTTGCTCCACCATGCTGGAGAGTGGCCTCGTCTTGGCCGTCTCTGGGCGTATTTGTCCTACCAGGCACAGGAGGCCAGTCTGCCTGTCAGAGCTGCCTTCCTCTTTCTAACACCAGGCCTGGCTGTCCTGCTGGGCATGGAGCGCAGTGGGAGCGCCGGCATCCAGTGTGCACTGCCCAGCACCAGGCCCTGTCCAGGCTCCTCCCACGTAGGAGCAGCTTTCATCCTGCTGGCAGCCCTGAGAAGTGTGGACCCGCAAGGGCCCTGGCCCCTCCATGGGTGTCCCTGCGGGGGCAGGAAGAAGTGGTCCTTAGTGGTATTTATTGCTTCCTACAGTCTTTCTTTTTCCCCTTAATTTAAAAAAAAAAAAATTGTGGAATTTTTAAAAAACACATCCAGAGTGACAGTGAGCCCTGTGCACCTGGCACTGGCCACGAGCCCCCAGATCTCTGTTCATTTTCTGCCAACCCCACTCTCCTCATCACTGGAGGGTTTTAAAGCAAATCTCCACATACATCTTTTTGCCCATAAAAACTTCAGTGCGTGGCTGTAACAGGTTTTTAAAAATGTGTAATCACAATTTCATCCTCACACTCCGTAGTGCTAATGATAACTCCTCAATAGTATTGAAGACCCAGGTTAGTTCCCCCCAGTTCTCTCCAAAGAGCCTCCTTCCATTTGGCTGTTGGCATCCGAATTCAAACAACATCCACACGGTGCCTTGCATTTTTGTGCCCTCGAAGTCTCTTCTCCTCTCCGATGGCTCCTACCCGCTCCCATTGTTTTGGTTTATTGGAGAAAGGGGTTGTGGGTCGGCAGAACTTCTCACATCTGGGAGTTGGTGGTCAGTGTCCCTGTGGTGTGGCTCACTGGGTCTCTCTGTCCCTGGTGCTTCCTGTAAACTCAGGCTCAGGGTCCTGTGGAGATGGAGCTCAGGCTGGGCACATCTCCTTCTGGATGGGTGTGCCGCCATCTGTGAGGACACCTGTAACCTGCCATACACCTCTGGTGATGCTACCCTGGAGGTCCCCCCAGTGGCCTTCAGCTCGCTTCCAACTATCCGCTGTGCCCTGGCAAGGGGCCAGCTTGCTAGTTCCCTCTGTTCTCCTCCCTCTCTTGATCATGGATCTTCCATAAAGAACTTTTCCTCTTCAGTTATCTGGTAATCCTGGAGAAGACATGGCACACACCTACACTTTAGAAATTAGAAAGTCAGGAATCCTGCACTCTGGGAACACTGCTATGGTTTATATCAATGTCCCCCAAAGGCTCATGTATTAAAGACTTGGTCCCCAGCCTGTGGCACTGTTGGGAGATGGTGGAACCTTTAAAAGATAGAAACTCCATCACAACCTCGGAAAAGGCAGGATCAATGTTTTTCCCCTAATTTTTCAATTGATTGATTTTTAGAATAGTGAAGTACCTATATTAGTCAGCTGTCACTAGAACAAAATGCCTGAGCAATAACTTAAAAAGGAAAAAGGTTTATGTTTTAGTCAGCTTTTTGGCAGCTGTGACTAAATGACCTTGCCTGCACAACTGTAGAGGAGGAAGAGTTTATTTGAGGGCCCACACTTTCGGAGGTCTCAATCCATAGACAGCTGGCTCCATTCTTCAGGGCCCCAGGTGAGGCAGGAACAACATGGCGGAAGAGTGTGGCAGAGGGGAGTGGCTTTCATGGTGATCAGAAAGCAGAGAGAGAAACTCCACTGGCAGATGCAAATATATCCCCAAAGCCACCCCCCAATTCCCACTTCCTGCAGCCACCCCCCAATTCCCACCTCCTCCAGCCACCTCCCAATTCCCACCTCCTCCAGCCACACCCCATTTCCCACCTCCTCCAGCCACCTCCCAATTCCCACCTCCTCCAGCCACACCCCAATTCCCACCTCCTCCAGCCACACCCCATTTCCCACCTCCTCCAGCCACCTCCCAATTCCCACCTCCTCCAGCCACACCCCAATTCCCACCTCCTCCAGCCACCTCCCAATTCCCACCTCCTCCAGCCACCTCCCAATTCCCACCTCCTCCAGCCACACCCCAATTCCCACCTCCTCCAGCCACCTCCCAATTCCCACCTCCTCCAGCCACACCCCATTTCCCACCTCCTCCAGCCACCTCCCAATTCCCACCTCCTCCAGCCACACCCCAATTCCCACCTCCTCCAGCCACCTCCCAATTCCCACCTCCTCCAGCCACCTCCCAATTCCCACCTCCTCCAGCCACACCCCAATTCCCACCTCCTCCAGCCACCTCCCAATTCCCACCTCCTGCAGCCACCTCCCAATTCCCACCTCCTGCAGCCACCTCCCAATTCCCACCTCCTCCAGCCACCTCCCAATTCCCACCTCCTGCAGCCACCTTCCAATTCCCACCTCCTCCAGCCACACCCCAATTCCCACCTCCTGCAGCCACACCCCAATTCCCACCTCCTCCAGCCACACCCCAATTCCCACCTCCTCCAGCCACACCCCATTTCCCACCTCCTGCAGCCACCTTCCAATTCCCACCTCCTCCAGCCACCTCCCAATTCCCACCTCCTCCAGCCACCTCCCAATTCCCACCTCCTCCAGCCACACCCCATTTCCCACCTCCTCCAGCCACTCCCCAATTCCCACCTCCTCCAGCCACTCCCCAATTCCCACCTCCTCTAGCCACTCCCCACCACTTCAGTTACCACTCAGTTAATCCCTATCAGGTTAAGACTCTTACAACCCAATCGTTTTTTTCCTCTGAACCTTCTTGTGTGGTCTCTCACGTGAGCTTTTGGGGACACCACATCTAACCCTAACAGTTTATTTTGGTTTGGTCCCATAGCTTTGGACCTCTGATGAGTGTGCCAGGTCACGGTGGGTAGAACAAGCTGCTATGTCACGAGCCAGGAAAAGAGGAAGAAGGAAGGACCAGAGTCCCATAGTCCTCTTCAAGGGCATGACCTAAGGACCTCTCACAAGGCTCCTCCTTTTAGAGGTTCTGCCATCTCCCAGTGGCACCACAGGCTGAGGACCAAACCTCATGGGCCTTGGGGGACACTTATCCAAACCTTGGCGTGGCCCTCCAACTGAAGGGTTTTGACTTCTTAGTCCTTAAAGTCCAGAACTAACGTGCCCCGAGTGGCGTTCAGGGTGTGCTTACACTGAAACGCACTGTCGGTCTGAGATGCAAGTTGACTCGGCATCTGCATGCTCACCAGGGGACCTGGCTGCCCTGCCTGAGGCCCAACGTTCACCACCTCACAGCGTCTCTGGGTCCTGTGACAGGGGGAAGGGAGCGCTGGGCACTTTGAATCCAGGGGAATGGCAGGCAGGAGTGTTCAGCACCCAGAGCCTCAGGGCCAGGCCCACCCACGCCACATACAAGGCACCGAGGGTGTGTGTCCACCCTGAGTTCAAGGGGGGCCACATCACTTCCTTGGTGTTCTCATGTCCTCCTGCGGCTTCCCAGGGCCAGAGCGGAGCGTGGACGTGACAGACGTCACCAAGCAGAAGGACTGCAAGATGAAGCTGAAGGAGTTCGTGGACTATTACTACAGCACCAACCGCAAGCGGGTCCTCAACGTCACCAACCTCGAGTTCTCTGACACCAGGTGACCGGGCCACCCTGGAAGTGGGGGCTAGAGGGGCCTGCCTTGGGTTCCGACCCCTGCTGCGGGGCAAACATCACGGGAGTGTGACTTGCTGGCCGCGGCACATGCTGGTCCTTCCTGTTTCTCTTTTCAAGTATGGAAGTGTGAATAGTGTGGATAAGAGAGCAAGCAGAGGAGGCCCGTCCCCGGCCAGGGACCCTTGGTGAGGTGTGGAGTGGTCTCTTCCAGGATGAACACAGTGACACACTCCTGACACGCCAATGTATGACACGCTCACCAACACACTCATGACACACACACAACCACAGGCACGCTCACCACATGTCTACCCATATGTCACTGAGATGCTGAATCACTGTCACACTCACCCATTGACACACCCACTACGCATCCCTGGCACACTTACACCTTCAAATACATACGCAGACACTTGCATTCACAGGAAGTCCCACTGCTCACCTACCCTGCACCCTGCCTCCCCAGGCCTGGCTCCCCTCGCTGCTTAGATGATGAGGTCCCACACAGGTGGCCCTGTGGACCTCGTCCCACGGTTCCAGAGTTCCAGGTAGTGGTTTTGGTTTTGTTGGAGACGCTGGGGCTGGAACCCAGGGCCTCCTTGCTGGGCAGGAGCTGCACACAGTCCTCGGGCCACGCAGTCCCCAGCCCAGAGCCACTGAGCTGGCAACGTCTCTATCCGCTGGTCGCATGCGGCCTCCGTCCTCTCCTTAGGACCCTGCTCGCCTCCAGGACTGTGTACTTGGCTGTGTTCAGAGCCTGCCCTGCCCACCCCCCACCCTCAGTTCCACTGCCCTCCAGCTGGCCCCTTGGGAAAGACCTGGAACACCCGTCACCATGGGCAGGAGTGGCTAGGAGGGATTTTATTCTTGCATCATTCCCACCATGTCTGCTTCCAAAAAGCACCTGAGGTGACCCATGTGCATATAGGATGTGGGGAAAAATCAAAGAAAACCACACCAAGGGAGAATACAGGCCTGGACCCAGGGCCACAGAAGGAAGGGGACTGGACACTGGGTTTGGTTTGAGCCTCCTGACAGCAAAGGCACAAAGGGGTGGCCTTTGGTCACAGAGAGGGCAGCTGCCTGTATGAGACTCTTCCCAAGGCTGCTCTCGGAGCGTGTGTTGCGTTGGTCCCTGGGACACACTGAGTCATTTCTCCAGCCTGCTCTTGGGGTCCTTCCCCAGAGACACCTGGTGACAGACAGAACTCGATGGTGCTTTGGCCTGGAGCTTCTCCTTGGGCCTCTCAGGGACGTGTTTTGCCACCTGTGTCCCCAGGCGCAGTCTGAGGCTCTTATCGAGCACTCGTGCACCTGAGTGTTCTCCTGGTGTGGGCCAGGGCTGCGGCAAGACTGGGAGGGCAGCAGTGTGCCATGTCTGGCTGGCCAGTCATCCTCCAGAGGTTGGCCAGGCCACCAAGATGAGGCCCAAGCCCACGGGCATCTGGGGCAGCCCTCAGGGCCTGTGGTGACCAGTGTGCACCACCCCTCCAGATGCCCATGGTGCAGTGGGTTGAGTGCCGTGGGCCAGCTGCCTGTCCTCTAAGCGCATGCCTCACACCACGGCAGCCTCGGGGGCCCACAGGAGCGCTGGGATCCTCTCCAGCTCAGAGGAAGGGCCGACTGGATACCCGAGGGGCCAAGCCAAAGAGAGGACTTCCGGGCTGTGTCAGGACGTGGAGTCAGCAGGCACTTCCAGTGTGCCCTGTGTGAAAGGCCAGGCCAGATCCCAATGAGGAAGACCCAGGTTGCCGAAGCAGGGACCCTTTCCTGCAGGCAGCACCTTTCACTGGGGGCAGGGAACCCTCTTACAGGCCAGGGACCCCCTCCTGAGTGCAGCAGTATGCTCAGGGCATGGACTGGGGACCTGAGAACTCTCATGGGGGGTGGTCATGAGAAGGTTGCTGGAGATTTAAGGGTGAGGGTCTGTGGCTGAAACTGTTGAGGCCAGGGTGGCAGGACCAGGCTTGGGATTGTGGCAGTGTTTTGATTTAGGGTCTTTAAGATAGAGAACTTGCTGGGTGCGATGGTACACACCCGTAATCCCAGAAACTCAGGAGACTGAGGCAGGAGGATTGTGAGTTCAAAGCCAGCCTCCGCGAAAGTGAGACCCTAAGCAACGGGATGTGGCTCAGTGGTAAAATGCCCCTGGGCTCAATCCCTGGTAGGAAAAAAAAAAGAAAAGAAAAAGAAAAAAGAGAACTCCCTTCCACTGATTAGGAGAAACACAGATGAAAATAAAGATTTTATTTCTTCTCGGTCCTGGGGCTATAGCATCTGCTTAGAAGAGTCACACATGGAGGTCAGGGAGCACTGGAGGGGAGAGAGGGGGCAAGAGCCAGTGACCTTAGGGGTCCAGGTCTAATTCCAGCCGGCTTCCTGTGTGGAGTTGGAGTTGGTGGCTTCCAGCAGGCAGGCCTGGGCTCCACAGAGTCACACTGTCACCAAGAGGTGATCGTGGTAGCAGACGTGCATAGTCCAGACCAGTAGAGAGGCCACCAGGGCCAGTCAAGCATGTTGTATGCCACTCTCCCATGGGGAGGTGGTCACCAGGGCAGACATCTGGACCAACCACATTGAGGAAGTGGGAGGAGGCTGGGAATGGAGACTGTGAGGGGTGACTGAGTGCGACTTGTGGTGTGGGAAAGTCCAGCCTTTGTTTAAAGAGGATGTCATCAGAGTGCGCGTGGCTTCACACTGAGGTGGAGAGGGGGATGTGGGGGGCTGGGAAGGAACTTCAGATGGAGCAAAGGGGACAGGAGAACCCTGTATGGCCTGAGGCAGTTAAAAAGCTCCGAGACCTGGTTCTCCAGGGTGGCCAAAATGTCACCATCCAGTTGCTGCTGGCCTTGACATTTTGACGCAGTATTATGCAGTGTATGCCAGACGTTGACATTCAGTGGAATCAAGGCTCTCTTCACCTTCCCCCACACCCCATGGGTGTGAGTAAGCGGGATCTGGCTGTGCCCTGGTGTGCAGGGAGGGTTGCCGGTGAGAAACCTGGACCCTCAGGCCCTTTTAGGAACATGGACGTGGGCTGACGTGGAGTAGTGGACGGCTTTCCAGTTCCCCTGGGAAGGGGTCCTCCTCCTGGGGTGGTGGGTTCCCAGGCCTTCTCCTGCCTCTTGTGCATGTGGAGAACAGCATTCTTGGCCTGCGTGGCCACAGCCAGGTGGCTCAATTCACCCTCTGCCATCTTCAGTTTGCCTGTCCGTGAAATGGGAGCAATGCCACGTGGCCCATGGGCTGGTGACACAGTGGGTGACATGCTCCTTGCCTGCCCCAAGCTTAAAAAAAACGGAAGCACTGGTTCCCATCACCACTGACTCTCTTCTCCTGCCCCCAGAATGTCCAGCTTCGTGGAGCCGCCTGACATTGTGAAGAAACTGTCCTGGGTAGAAAACTATTGGCCTGATGACGCTCTGCTGGCCAAGCCCAAAGTGACCAAGTACTGCCTGATCTGTGTGAAGGACAGCTACACAGACTTCCACATCGACTCTGGGGGAGCCTCTGCCTGGTACCACGTGCTCAAGGTGAGCCCCGCCCCGCCCCACTCAGGGCACGCCTTGCCTGCATGCACCCGGGTCCATGCAGTTCCCCCAGAAGTTACCCCACAAGAGGGACCCTGGACTCTCGGGCCCTGGGACAGGAGGCTGTGGAGATATATCTGGGTAGAGGGGCAGGGGTGCACTGAGACTGGTGACATGCTTGTGTCTCCTCTTCCTATGGGACTGAGGCTCACTGACAGTTGGGTGAGACCACTGGGGGTCCCGTGTGCAGAGAAGGTAGAGGTGTTGGGGAGCCTTCCCGGAAGGGAATTAGCCACAGCCCGGACTCCCATGGCAGCCAGCCCAGCAGGAGCCTCTCACTAGAGGAAGCCAGAAGAAAAGCCAGATGCCAGTGACAGCAGAGTCCCTAAGCTTAGTTTTTCCAGATCACCCGGGGCTGGGGTTGGGGGTGATGGCCTTGAGCCAGTTGCCACAGTGTCCTCTGGCCCACCTTTGACCCAGTACACAAAGTCTCGGGTCTCACTGCTCTGTGCAGAGCCCTGCCTGGTGGCTGTCCTGCGGGTAGGAATGACGCGCCTGTCAGGGTGCTTTCCAAGTCAGGACTCGTCACAGCAGCACCAGGGCATCTTTGCTCTCCGGTCCCCCAGTGTCCCCAGCACTGGGTGGACACTGCTTCCCCGTGTTCTGTCATCTCCAGCACCAGGGGGCTCTGTCCCTTTGTCTCCCATTGTACCCAGCACCGGGAGGGCTCTGCAACCCTGTGTTTCAGTGTCCCCAACACCAGGCAGGCTCTGCCCGTCCCACAGCATCCTCAGCCCCGGGTGGGAGCTGCCCCCTGCCCCTGGTATTGTGGCTCTGCCAACGGGCTCTCTTGACAGGGGGAGAAGATCTTCTATCTCATCAGGCCGGCCTCGGCCAACATCTCCCTGTATGAGCGCTGGCGGTCGGCCTCCAACCACAGCGAGATGTTCTTTGCCGACCAGGTGGACAAGTGCTACCGGTGCACCGTCAAGCAGGGCCAGACTCTCTTCATCCCCTCAGGTGAGCACGTTGGCTCCGGGAACACGGAGCTTGGGCTTGCCAGCCCTTCTCCTGGTCCCTGCTCTGTCCCCTGTGCTGTGTCCCAGCCACCGGCTGCCTGTTCCACCCAGTCCTTAGAGAGGAAGAGCAGCAGGCTCTGTGGTAGCCGGGGGCCTGGGTGCCAATCCCGTTTGGTCAACACTGGGACTGCCTCTGGGCTGTGTGGCTCGACTCCCTGTGGCTGAGCCACCAGCCTGGGAGACCTGGCTCAGAAGGTGGCAGAAGCAGCCGCGCATCAAAGACACCGAGACCAGTGCTGAGGAAGGAGGGCAGGTAGCTGCCGATTTGGATGTTTGTTAAGGGATGTGTTGACCGAGTGCAGGAGAAAGCAGGTCCCGAGCAGCTGAGTGTCCCCCAGATTCTTCTGTGAGAGTAAATGCCAGACCTTTTAGCTCCATGGTCTCACCCATAAGTAGTCCGCCATCTGAAAGACTTCATTCCCTTTAAGGTAACACAGTTATAATCCTGGGTCCTGTCTTTAAAAGTGAACAATTAATCACAAGTTCACGGTATCATCAAATAGCCAGAGTGTTCAGATTTTCTAGCGGTGATATTTCTTTTTCCATTTAAATTCAGGATCCAGATGTCCTCTGAGTTTGACTGGTTTCCAAGCCTCTGAATCTTTGTACTCTCCAGGGCCCCTCTTTCCCTCCCCGTCTTCCTCACAGTCACAGTTATTTTAGGAAGAGCTGCGGATTTCCCGGGGTTTGGCCCTGGCTCCATCCCCAAGGATGACCTGGGGACCGATGCCAGCTCTCAGGGAGAGCAGAACCAAGTTCAGGTTTCTCCTGCCCCTGCATATGGAGGCCTGGGACCTAGCTCATGCTCTGTGTGGTGCAAGGCTCAATCCAGCCGCCTGGGCTGGCTCAGTCACGTTCTGTCCCCAGTCCCCTCAGAGGGGGTAAGCAGCCAGGATGGGCTGATAGGACCTGGGCAGGGGAGGCCAGCACCGGTCTGCAGCCTGGACAGGCAGCTGCTGAGTGCACAGAGCAAGGTGGAGCCCCGTGTGTCTCTCGCAGGCTGGATTTACGCCACGCTCACCCCTGTGGACTGCCTGGCCTTCGCGGGACACTTTCTCCACAGCCTGAGTGTGGAGATGCAGATGAGGTAGTGCCAGCAGTGCCATCTGCCCTCGGCGGGGTTCCCCCGGCTGGGTTGGTGTGACGGACATCTTGGCCCGAGCCGGCTGGGCCCAACCTGTGGATGGTTCTGGGCACCACTGTTGGCCTTGCTGGGCTGGCGGGAGGGCACAGGAGCTCCATGGTCTCACAGTCCCTGAGGGGCTGGGGGTGGGCAGGCTAGTGATGGTTTGAGGTCATTAAAAGCTGCTGCCACCTCTCCCGGGCTTTGGCTGAGGTCCCAGGAACTGCAGCCCACTGCATCCTCCTGATGTGGTCGGTCCTCCCAGTGTGTTCCTCTGGGTCATTGTGGCTGTGGCGTGGCTTGGGTAGCGTGGCCGTGGCCTGTATTCGCCCTCTAGTGTGGTAACTTGTTATTCCTTGCACTAAATGTTTTTTTGCTGTGGCTTCCAGGGCATATGAGGTGGAAAGGAGGTTGAAATTGGGCAGCCTGACTCAGTTTCCCAACTTTGAAACTGCCTGCTGGTACATGGGGAAGCACCTGCTGGAGGCTTTCAAAGGTACCGGCTGTCCCAGGGCAGGCACTGAGCCGTGCCTTTGGCTGTGGGGTGGACAGACCTGGGATGGGGCTCTCTGTCCGGGTCTGGGTACTGCTTTTGTGTAGCTTGATCACAGCCCCTTGGGAATAAGAAGGCGCTTGGGGCTGCTTGGTGCAGGACCGTGGGGACAACCCATGGCCTATCTCCTGGCACTCCCACAGTCCTTTGCTGGGGCAGGGCTGGGATACTGGGTGGAGAGGGCAAGCCAGCTGGCCTGTTTCAGGAGCCTGGTGGGCGAGCCGCGGGTAAGGTAGCAGGAGGCTGTGGAGGGCCGACCCTTCCCCTTGCAGGAAAGGCCACCAGGTGGGTGGGCACCCCAGGTTCCAAGAGGAACCGTTGGCAGTTGGGCAGGTGGCTGTGGGCGGAGGCCTCTGGAAGGCAGGGCCCTGGGCGCCCTCCAGCCTGCTGCTGGGCTGGGTGCCCACCCAAGCTAATGAGCTGTCTCCTCTCCAGGTTCTCACAAGTCTGGAAAACAGCTGCCCCCTCATTTAGTCCAAGGAGCTAAAATTCTCAATGGTGCTTTCAGGTCATGGACAAAGAAGCAGGTAGGTAGCAGGCCACTTGTGTTCTTGGACAGGGGAGTGGGTGACAGGCAGGGGCAACACCCAGGTATGTCCTACTCAGTGGGTGACAGGTGGGTGGCCCAGTCTGGCCCAGGGAGTACTTTTACATCACTCACAGACAGCTGTCTCCTGCCCACTGATGGAACCATCTGGGACTCCTGAGGGGGTAAGACATAGGAAGATTGAGAGTGCCCCCCCATCTGGGGCTATGGTGGGGACAGCACCATGAACCTGGAGAGGACAGGAGGACCTGGGAGCAGCTGGCCCAATGACCAGGCATCTGGATCTGGACAGGGAGTGCTAGGGACACTGTTGGACCCTCCTACTTAGGAGCCGCACTACCTGGTGCAGGCACCTAACCAACTTGCAGTGGCCTGGGCTCTGCACCAGCTGTGCCTTCCCCATGACCCCATGGTGCTGGCCCCCTGGAGCAGCGGACACTGTTTCTCAAACAGGGCCCAGAGGACCCCGCTTCCTGTTTGCATTCTCATTGCCTGGGTTGTGGCTACAGAGAAGGGGGCGGGTCTGGCTCAGCCTTGGGCCCCCTTGGAACCTTGTCTCCTCCTGGGGCTGTCATTGTGCAGAGCTACCTGGCCATCTGCAGCCTGAGGGAGGAGGGCTGCCTCCCAGGGCTGGGGTCGCCAGCAAGTCCACAGGGACTTTCACAAGGTGGAGTCCACGCAGGGAGCCCAGTGCAGCTGACTTGCTCATGGGTGAGGCAAGTGGGGAGAGCGCAGCTGGTGTCCTCCCGGGGCCGTCCTGGGGCCACCATCTCTTTTGGGCCTTATGACTGGGGTAGTCCGGGGGCCCCTGCACCTCACTGCAGCCGCCTGGCCAGGCAGAAGGCTCAGGTCCACAGCTGCCCACCGGCTGCTCACAGGAGCCTCAGGTGGGGTCCTAGCCCTGGGCAGCGCCTCTGGAGTGGGGCGCACAGGCAGGTTCCAGGACCCAGTGCTCCATGGCAGCCTCTCGCCCCAGGACAGTTGGGTGGTCCTGGTCCTGTCTGGGTGGGAAGGAAGGGAGTAGATCGGAGGGACGGGGCAGGGGGCGAGGAGCCGCAGACGGCAGAGCTGGCGCTGACCCCGGGTCCCACAGGCCCTGGCGGAGCACGAGGATGAACTCCCTGAGCACCTCAGGCCCTCCCAGCTCATCAAGGACCTGGCCAGAGAGATCCGGCTCAGTGAGGTGAGGACGCGCCTGGGGCTCTGCGCTGGCCCCGGGATGAGGGTGGGCTGACCTCTCCTCCGGGTCTGTGAGCCAGCTAGACCGGAGCTGCCCCTCCAGGTGGCTCCCCTGCCTGAGGGTCCACTCCCAGGCCTGGAGCTGGGCTGGGCTCTGGTGGTGGCATCCAGGGACTGAGAGGTGGATGGGCCTCGCAGCTCCCACATGGCGGGGCGTCCAGCAGGGGAACCCCCTGCGTCCAGCCTCTTGGTGCCCGCCCCTGTGAGCCTGGCAGAGCCTGGCAGAGCCTGGCAGCCTCCCTGCTCAGGGAGGACTGAGGAGCCCGAGTGGGTGAGGATCTGGTGCCGATGGCGACGAAGGATGTGGGGGTGCTGAGTGTCTTGATGGCCCAGGACAGTGGAGCTCATCACAGGGTGGTGTGGGGTGGGCGGCTGTCACGTGTTGGCATGGAGTGTTATGAGCAGATCATAGGGTGGTGTGGGATGGGTGGGCCTCTCTCTGCCTCTCCTGAGTCCTGTGGGGACCCTCCTGGCCATGGTCTAGGGACCTGCGCGACCCTGTCCTTTTTCCCATCCCAGAATGCCTCCAAAACCGTCCGACCAGAAGTGAATGTTGTCGCCTCCTCTGATGAGGTCTGTGACGGGGACAAGGAGAAGGAGGAGCCCCCGTCTCCCCTCGAGGCCACCCCACCTCGGTCCCTCTTGGAGAAAGTGTCCAAAAAAAAGACTCCCAAGACTGTGAAGATGCCCAAGCCATCCAAAATCCCCAAGCCCCCGAAGCCCCCCAAGCCCCCCAAGCCCCCCAAAACTCTGAAGCTCAAGGATGGAAGCAAGAAGAAAGGGAAGAAGTGCCGGGAGTCATCCTCGCCCACCATCCCCAACCTGGACCTGCTCGAGGCCCACACCAAGGAGGCGCTGACCAAGATGGAGCCGCCCAAGAAGGGCAAGGTGGGCCTGCTGGGTGCCGGGCCGGCGGTCCGGCTGGGGCCGCGGTGTCCTTGCCCTCCAGGGGCTTGTGCCTGTGCAGGGAGGGGGCAGCCATGAGGTGGTGTCCCAGAGCGTGCCAGGGTCGTGCTGTGGCAGTCTTCCTGCTGACACTCGGACTGTGTGTCAGGCCCAGACGGTGCCCCGGCCAGCAGTGGCACAGAGGGAGGTGGCACTGTTGGTGTCGGGCAGGGGCTGCGCTCAGGAGGGCCAAGCAGCACAGGGAGAGGGGTGGTCTTCCGGGAGGGTGGCCCAGCTGGGAATCGAGGAGCTGTTCCTGGGGCTGAGACCTGAGGGTGGAGGAAGCGTCCATGCAGAAGCAGCGTGGACAGCACTGGAGCCCGGAGAGGGACAGACCCAGCTGGGGCACCCACTCTGACTCCAGGGTCTTAGGTCTGGGCTTCAGGAACCTGCGCCCTGAGACCAGGCACCACCGAGGGTGAATGACCTCCAGGGGGAGGCTGTCACCGGCTTCTTGGGGGCCCTCCTCCAGGGTCACAGTGGGACACACTGGTAGTTTCTTTCTCAGGATAAGCGTGGATGAATGGATGGATGGAGGGATGGATGGAGGGAGGGATGGATGGATGGATGAAGGAGGGATGGATGGATGATGGAGGGATGAACAGATGAATGATGGACAGATAGGTGGAGGAGAGGTGGCTGAGCCACATGCGGGCAGCAGGAGGCGGGGCCTTGTGGAGCCAGGAGGCCAGGGCTTGGGGGCCAGGCTTCAATGGTGTAAACCAAGGGAGCCCTGCTCATCCTCCACGTCTGCCTCTGAGTCACGAATGCCGTGCTTTCTAGGCTCCAAAGAGCGTCCTGAGTGTTCCCAACAAGGACATGGTCCACACACAGAACGACGTGGAGCGGCTAGAGATCCGCGAGCAGACCAAGAGCAAGTCGGAGGCCAAGTGGAAGTACAAGGTGCGGTTGTGTGTGTGTGAGTGAGTGTGAGCTGAGGTCGGTCCATGACTCCCTGCATGCGTGAGGGTGGTGAGGTACCGGACAGGCGGTGCCCTGAGGCACCTCTGCAGGTCTGGAGGGCGCGCAACCCCCCCTGAGAGTCACCTGCTGTGGGGCAGCATGGATGCAGAGCCCACGTGCCACGCTGGGTGGGTGGAGTTTCACTGTCTTCGCCATCAGTGCCCTGGTGTGTGTCGCTGCTCCCTGGGAGCCAGGAGGGCCCTGCAGGCTCGGGGCTGAGCAGCCGTCGGAGCCGTGAGTGACTTTCCAGGCCTGTGCCTCTGCCCCCGCCCCGGGGCTCAGCAACGGCCCCGCTCTTGCTTTCAGAACAGCAAACCCGACTCCCTACTGAAGATGGAGGAGGAGCAGAAGCTGGAGAAGTCGCCCCTGGCTGGGAACAAGGACAAGTTTTCCTTTTCTTTCTCCAACAAGAAACTCCTGGGGTATGTGAGGGGGCTCAGGTCGGGGGGTGACCCCACAGGCCGCACCACACACACCGCACACGCCACACAGGGACCGCGTCACGCACGTGCAGATGCTGTGCAGACATCCTGTGCCTCACACACCCTACACAGGCACACGCAGCACACTTCTGCACACTGCAGCACGTCCGTCACACCTGGGGAAACCCAGTGGACACTCCCTGGCCAGCACGTGCACACAGCTCCCCGCACGGACAGACCCCACTCTCTACCAACACGTGTACACTGCATCATAACCCCACCCACACCCACGTACACATACACGCCACACGTGCATTTCACACCACACGCACACACGCACACACACACTCACAGCCTTTGACCGATGCACCCTCAGCTGAGCTCTTCTGCCTCCAGGCTGCTGACCTTACGCACTGCAGCTCTGTGCATAGCGCGCCTTGGTCAGGGCCAGGCCTCAGGAAAGCTGAGCCTCTGCTTCCAGCAAGCTGGGCCCGTGGGGCAGCTGGGAGGAGGGATCCTGCAGCGGGCAGGGAGGGAGCCCCAGTTGACTGCCTGGCTGTCATGAAGGCACTGAGGTGGTGAGCAGGGGAGCCCAGTGGCCAGTGGGATGGGGCAGTGTGAACCCGGCAGTCTCCTAAGTGCACCTGAAATCGTGACTGTGAGGGGCACCACGGGGAAGGGTTTGCGGGCCCCTAGGTGTGGAGGCCTGTCCTCCGTGGGAGCCAGGAGGGCTTTCCAGAGAAGGCGGAGGGCACCAGCCTCGGAGCTCAGATGGGAGCCAGGGGTGCTGTGGTGTGAATCAGGCTGTAGACTTCCAAGCTCCGGCTGCAGGGTCTGCCTGTCCTGGGCACAGACATGTCCCCGAGATGTCCCCATTGCCTGCTGAATCAGACAGGTCCTGGTGGGAGTGGTGGCCACTTTTCTGCAGTGGCCACTGAGTGACATGGTTGGATCTCAGGTTCCTCACCCAGGAGATGGGAGGAGGCCCCCTGGGGTGGTGAAGAAACAGGCAGGTGCCAGGGCTGAGCCTGGTGAGAGGCTGCGTCCTTTCCTGGGTGAGCCCACAGTTGCTCAGCAGGTGGTAGCTTGCATGGTCTGGTCTTGGTGCCCTGACCCGATGGCCCCGGGCTTGCCCCTTATGTGCACTGCCTGCAGGTCTCGGGAGGCTTTTCAGTGGGATTGGTTCCTTGATTGCACCTAGAGTTTAGAGATGGGATGAGAAAGGTGGGCGTGACTCTGGCTACGCGTGCCCCTGTGCGCATGCGCGTGTTGGATGCGCAGCTCTAAGGCCGCAGTCTGGATGCTGCCCTTCTCCGAGAGCCCTGGAAGCAGCGGCTGCCCCACGCACTGTCCGCGCACCAGCCTCCCCTTCACTTAGAACTCAGCTGCGCCTGTTTGAAGTTCCAGGCATTTCTGCTTCTCCCTGCTGTCCCCGCCATTGATTGAGTCCTCAGGCCCCGGGGCCCAGGCTGGAGCTGCGAGGGCTGAGCACGTGGGTGCGTCTTGCCTGGAACAGCCTTCCTGGCCCCAGCAGAGATGAGTTACGTATTTCTTAGGCCAGGGAGCGTACACTGTGGCCCTGAAGGTATCTTTCCAAAACAGCTTGCAGAAAAAGACAGGAGGGTTGGCTAGTTCCCCATCTAAGACCGGATTCAGTGTGTGTCGGGATTGTCTAGCAGGCTGGCAGAGGGCCTGTGTGTGTGTTTGGGGGCCCTGTTCTCAGAAGGACTTTCTCTGTACCACATGAGCTGCGTATCAGGACCACACGCCAGGCTACCGGGCATTGAGGAGGTGGCCGTGGGCTTGGGGAGTATCTCCTCTCTGTGGACAGGTGACCTCCTACAATGCAGTCTTGTCTTCTGCCACCAACTGCTTCCAAGGGATGCTGGGACCAGGGTTTCAGGGGAGATCCTCATAGCCTGCTGACCTGCGTCCTTCTGCCCCCTAGCTCCAAGGCCCTCAGGCCCCCGACGAGCCCTGGTGTGTTTGGGGCCCTGCAGAACTTCAAGGAGGACAAGGCCAAGCCCGTGCGGGATGAGTATGAGTACGTGTCAGATGACGGGGAGCTTAAGATCGATGAGTTTCCCATCAGGAGGAAGAAGAACGCCCCGAAAAGGGACTTGTCCTGTGAGTGCAGCGTGGGCGTGGGCGGGGGCTCGGGCGGCCCATCCTGGCCGGGCGAGAGGTCAGTACCTGGCCAGCTCCATGCAGGAGGACTCACATCTGCTCTGCTTTCAGTCTTGTTGGACAAGAAGGAGGTTCTTCCCACGCCTGTCACGAAGCCAAAGCTGGAGTCGGCAGTGTACAAGGTGAGCCCCCTTCTGGGGCCAGCTCGGGGGCTCAGTGGGATGGTCCTTGTGTCTCTGCTTGAGGCGACCAGGGGCCTCCGCCCTCTCCCTGCCCTTTCCTCAGCGTTCTTACAGAGAGGCTGTGGGTTGGGCTCAGATGTGGGGTTGGCACAGGAGGCACAAGTGCCTGCCTGAGCCCTTGGCCACCTGAAGAGCCACCCCCCTCGCCCCAGTCAGAGCCACCACTGGGGAGATAGGTGCAATAAGATGCCCCGGGGTGGAAGTCTGCGGGAGGGGACTGTGGTCAGGAGGGGGTTTGTACTCAGATGACCTCCAAGACCACCATGCAGAGGCCCTCTCTGAGGATCTGGGGTCTCTGCCCCAGGAGCCACTTGCCCGGGGGCTGATCTGGAGCTGAGGCTGCTGCCCAGGGCCTGGAGCTCTGGGGGACTGCAGGTTCTCCCCCATGCCCTGCTCCTCCTGCCGTGGCAGCCTCACACTGGGCTCTCTCATGTGAGACCTTTGCTGTAGAAATGGTGTAGGTGGCCCTGGGGTCCTGGAGACAGCCCGGCACCCTTGCCAGCCCCGCATGTCTGGCTGGCTCCTCCCTCAGCTCGGAGGCCTTGGGCAGACCCTGGCAATGTTCATTAGAAAGAGAGGGCTCTATAAGAACTTTCTTATGTTTCTCCCTGAAGGGAAAAAGTGATCCCCCACCCTCCTGCCACGCCCCTGCGCTGACCAGCACCTTTGTCCCCATGTAGCACAGTGACGACTCCTCGGATGAGGGCTCTCTGCACATTGACACGGACACCAAGCCTGGACGCAACGCCAAAGTCAAGAAGGAGAGTGGCTCGGCAGCTGGCATCCTGGACCTGCTGCAGGCTAGTGAGGAGGTCGGGGCGCTCGAGTACAACCCCAACAGGTGGGCCCCGGCTACGTCCTGCAGCATCCAGGCAGCGGCCGCTCTCGGGCGCACGGCCAGACCCTAGGCTCGGGCAGCGAGGCGTGCCACGGGGTAGAGACTCTGGGAACTGGGCTGTACCTAGTCTCAGGACAGCGCAGAGTCCCTCACAGTTGGGGAAACGGAGGCTCAGCGAGCTCAACCCTCTTGCCTGACTACAGCTCCAAGGTAGCAGACAGGCCTAGGGTCACGTCTGCTTGATTTGAGAACCAGAGCTTTGGGGGTTCCTGAAGTATTGTCTGGTACTGGGCTCTGTTGTCCTGGAGTGAGCCCTGATCCCTTGTCACACTTTGGCCTGAGGAAGGCAGGGCCCTTGCGACCTGTTGGGCGCTCTCTCCATTTCCCAGATCTGCGTTTTAGTCTCTGGTTTCTGGAGGTGACCACTTAGATGAAACTACTGACAGCTCAGCATGGCCCTTGGGGCTGCTCCAGGGCAGGTGGACGCTGAAGGCCCCGCCTGCTCTTAGATGGCGGAGGGGCTCTGGAAAGGCGGATTAAGAGCTTGATTGAGAAGGTTTGGCTAAATCAGTCGGCTGGGTTTTGTTTCATAAATGGCTGTTTGCGTGCAGTATCACATTCACCCCTCCAGCTGCAGGCCCTGTCTTTCAGCGGGAGTGAAGCATGACTAGAGGGGTCCACAGCACCTTGGGGGACAGATTTCCTGCTTGGCATGAGGTCATTTCTGTTCTGTCCTTACTGCAGAGATGATTGTAGCCAGGAGGTGAAGGCTGGCCGCCTGGCCCTCCCCAGTGGAGGCTGCAGCCCTGCGCGGGGCTCCCCGCAGCCTGGCAGGGGCTGCTTGCCTTCCAGGAGGAGGTACGTGCTGGCTGAGCCTCCGTGACTGACCCTGGGGACACCCTGGAGCCCCCATGGCCTCCATAGAGAGGACTAAAGGCCAGGGGCTGGGGTGAGACTGAGGTCTCCCAGGATGTGGTCAGATGGAGCTGAGAGCCTTGGCCTGGGTCACCAGGTACCTTGCTGTGGATGCTGTATAGAGGGGACTCTCAAGGGCAGAGTGGGGACAGAGATGGGGAGGTTCTGTGTCTGAGCCCAGGACGGGAGGCCCATCTGCTAAGGAGGCACCCAGAGCTGCCCCAGCCCCTGTGCCTTTAGGGGATGGGCCCTGAAGACACCGCATGTGACCTCCTGCATGTGCATGCACAAGCACACGTGCCCACGGGGGCCTCCAGGGCCAGCTGGCCCCCACAGCCTGCTGCAGGCAGTTCCTCTCCTGCAGTCCCCCATTTGGAGTGTAGGTCAGTTTTTGATGGTCCATTTGCTCTGCTGTAAGTACTAGCTGTTTGGAAAAAAAAAAAAAAAACAGCTAAAGAAAACTGGAGGAAAATATGTTAATTTCTGTGGATGGTTTGCTTAGTGTTTACCGCTGTGGAAGAAAGGAGAGGATTCGGGTATGATAATTGGAGGATTAAAGTATTATTTTCCATGCTGACTGGTTAAACTTTGCTCATTGATTCACCAGTGACTGTGGACGGACAGGCTGGGCGTGAGGTCCCCACCCTCTGGGGTCGCCCTCTGGGTGGACAGATCACTTCTGCACTGGCTCCAGTGGGGGCCCCTCCCCCTGTGTTGGGGAACCTCATGGTGGGTGTCTCGGCATCCCCCTGTGGCCCAGGTCGGGGACAGGATAGGGCCTAGTGCAGAGGGTTCAAGAGCAAATAGCTCCTAGTGGTGGCCTGTCCCTGCTCAGAGAGGTCAGTGAGGATGGTACAGTGGTGACAGAGCACGGGCAGCTGCTGGCCTTGGCACCGCAGCCAGGCAGCGTGACAGCGCAGCCCTGGGGGGCAGTGGACGGGCAGCTCCCGGAGCACCTCCCAGGGAGCTCAGCTCCGTCGTCTTTCTTGATGTTTCACGGCCGTGGTGGGGGCCTGCGAGGCAGCTCTCATGGAGGGCTGTGGAGACTGGTGGCTCAGGAAAAGGACCCTCAGAGGGCTGTGGGCCTGGGCCTCCCACAGGTCCCTTGAAGGGGGGTCTCCTGCAGGTTTGCCAGGTTTGCCTTTGCAGGGTGTGGCCAGATCGCTCCGCCACCCTCTGTCAGACCCCGTTCTTGGGGACTCACTTGCTTCTGAGCAGCGACGTCTCCAGGTCCCTGGGTGCTTCAGCCTGTGTCTGGGCAGCACGCCCCCCACTGCCCTGGCCCCTCTCCTCTCATGTGTGCTCTGCCTCCCGTGAGGGGCTTGAGGTGCACGAGCCTCTCTCCCCCACGCAGAAGTCCTGTCCTGGGCCTGACACCCCTTCCGCGCCCTGCTCACCCCCCTCTCAGCAGCTTGTCCTGCCTTCACATCTCAGGGGCTGGGGGAAAGGGGAGGCCGAGGCTGGAGAGACGATGCTGTCGCACAACAAGCCTCCTTAGCAGCGGGCTCGGGAGGGAGGGGGGCAGGGTACTGTGTGCCTCTGGTCGGGGCGGGGCTGACCCCCACTGGTGGCGGGACTACTCTGCAGGCTAGAGTGGGCCATCCCGCCCTGGGTTGGAGGAGTGCAGGGCAGTGGACAGGAGGCCCGCATAGAGCTGCGGGGAAATGCAGGCTCTCCGTCCCGGCCACCTGTGGTGTCTGGAGCCTGAGCCTGACTCACCGTCTCCAGAAGGGGCGGGGCGTCTCCAGAATGGGCGGGGCGTCTCCAGAAGGGGCGGGGCGTCTCCAGAAGGGGCCGGGCGTCTCCAGAAGGGGCGGGGCGTCTCCAGAAGGGGCCGGGCGCTGGCATTTTTAAGCTGCTCAGGCATTTCTGAGGCACACAGGTGGGGGTTCTTGTTGGGGCAGGGCATGGCCTGGGCGGGGCAAGGCCCCACAAGGACACTGGGGCTGGGCTCCATGGTGCGGATGGTGGGAGGCTCCCCACGAATCCCAGAACTTGGCCTCAAGGGGCCTTGCCGTCCAGCAGCTTCCAGCCCCAGCTCTGCGGAGTGACCATGGTCATCCCGTCCCACCTTTCCCTGAGCCTGGCTTTGGAAGCTGCATCTGGAAGGAGGGACACCAGTGCAGCCAAGAAGGCACAGGCACAGGAATGGGCAGGGGACGAGGAGCTGGCCAGAATGCCAGCTGGCTGCTGTGGGCGGCCAGGCCTGGAGCTAGAGGGCAGCAGAGGACTGGGGAGCAAGGGGCCCCCAGAAAGCCTGGGAGTCTGCGTGGAAGCTACCAGAGACGGGGAGTGTGGGTTGGACAGAGGTGCAGCTGTGCCTCTCCAGGTGGGCACAGGAACAGGAGCATGTCTGATGCAGGTGGGGGTGTGGATGCAGGTGTGGGCATAGGTGTGGATGCAGGTGTAGGTGTGGGTACAGGTGTGGATGCAGGTATGGGCAAAGGTGCAGGTGGGGGTGTGGATGCAGGTGTGGGCGTAGGTGCAGGTGGGGGTGTGGATGCAGGTGTGGGCGTAGGTGCAGGTGGGGGTGTGGATGCAGGTGTGGGCGTAGGTGCAGGTGGGGGTGTGGATGCAGGTGTGGGCGTAGGTGCAGATGTGGGGACAGGTGTGGATGCAGGTATGGGCGTAGGTGCAGGTGGGGGTGTGGATGCAGGTGTGGGCGTAGGTGCAGATGTGGGGACAGGTGTGGATGCAGGTGTGGGCGTAGGTGCAGATGTGGGGACAGGTGTGGATGCAGGTGTGGGCGTAGGTGCAGATGTGGGGACAGGTATGGATGCAGGTGTGGGCATAGGCGCAGATGTGGGGACAGGTGTGGATGCAGGTGTGGGCGTAGGTGCAGATGGGGGGACAGGTGTGGATGCAGGTGCACATGCAAGCAGATATGTAGGTGTAGGTGTGGGGAGAGTCTATGCCTGAGAGGGGAGTGCTATTCTTTCTGGGTACCGTGCTGAGTGGGAGGTGCCGGGAAGGAATGTCCTCAGTGAGGCTGAGGTTGGGGGTCTGTGGTGGGGAGAGCAGCCCAGGGTGCCCTGAGGGGTGCACAGGGCTGGCAGGAGTGCAGGAGGGGGAGGGCTGCTCCTGCTGGCCAGCCTTGAGGTGGCAAAGCCTGGGGCATGATCATGCAGGACCTGGCCCTACCCCGTCCCCCTGTGTGTCTCCCTTCTGTGACCCATTTCTGACCCAAGGCCTCCAGCCCTCCCCAGAGTGGGGCTGGGTGAGCAGAGGGGCTTCCTGACCTCTGTCCACGGGAAGTCATCAGCCACACCACCTCTCCGCCCCATGCCCTCTGCTTGTCACCCAGGCCAGTGACTGTGTGGCCCCTGGGCTGTGGGCTGTTGGAAGTCCAAGCGTCCTGGGCTGCAGGCTGCAGGCTGCAGGCTCGGTCGTGTCCTGGGCTGAGGACCACTGTGTACAGTGAGCTGTGGGCTGATGCTCTGGGCTGTGGACCTGGGGCTGTGGCTGAGTCCCTGTCTCTCTGTGTCCCCAGCCAGCCGCCGGCGTCCCCCAGCACACAGGAAGCCATTCAGGGAATGCTGTCCATGGCCAACCTGCAGGCCTCTGACTCCTGCCTGCAGGCCACGTGGGGCGCTGGCCAGGCCAAGGGCAGCTCACTGGCAGCCCATGGTGGCCGGAAAAACGGAGGTGGCAGCAAGAGCTCGGGCAAGCGGCTGCTCAAGAGGTCGGCCAAGAACCGCGTGGACCTGGACGACTACGAGGAGGAGCAGGACCACCTGGACGCCTGCTTCAAGGACTCGGACTACGGTGTGTGGTGCTGCCGGGGATGGGGCCGGTGCCCGTGGCGGGCAGGAACCTCGCATCCGGGGCTGTGCCCACCGGGAGCTCTTCCTGGAGCTGAGCCCTTTTTGATTTTGAGATGTCACTTACACGTCATAAAAGCCACCCTTAAAGGTTGGCAGTTCAGTGGGCTTTGTTGTCCTCAGAGGTGTGTGCGTCCACAGCCACCTTCATCACATCTCCCGGAGAAAACCCTGACCTCTAACAGTCGCCCCTCCCACTTCCCTGCCCCGGGCAGCCCCTGATGTGCCGTGGGGCTCTGTGGCCCGCCTGCTCTGGACTCGTCACACACCTGGATCCTGCATGTCACCTTTGTGTCCTGAAGATCCCCCCATTGCCAGGGCCTGTGCCAGGGTTCCTTCCCTCTTTGAGGCTGACTCTTCCTCCAGATGTAGCCCACGTTTGTCTGTCCATCCGGGGACCCTTGTGTGGCTCCTGCACATGCCTGTGCGTGCTCCCCCCCTGCCCCACACCCTCGTTCCTAGGAGGGCGGGCGGGGTCGTAGGTCACTGTGTGCTCAGCTCTCTAGGACCTGCCCAAGGGCTTCCCATGCAGCTCTACCATTTTGTAGTGGCAGGACTTTGAGATCATTGTGTCCACCCTGCCTCTGTGTGAGACCCCAGGTGGCACTGTGGCCACATCGGAGGTGTGGCAGGTAGTTAGAAATGGGCTGTAGCTCTGGCCCCCTGCCGTGACAGAGCCTCCATCTCCCACCAGACACGTGGTCAGGCTGCATAGCGCTGTCTCCAGCCCTGTCCAGAGGGCCAGAGAGCAAGGAGCCTGTCCGCGTGCCTCGGAGAAGGTTCCGGGTGTGGGGTGCTGGGGCAGGCCCACTGTTCCCGGGGCCGGACATGCCTTGCTTAGTCCAGAACTTTCTCCCAACACGCGTACTACTGGCCAGAGGCTGGGGCCTTGCCCAGCTGGGCCGCCGTGAGTTGGAGAGCTCCCACACACCAGGCTGGCCGAGCCCCACATCTGGTGGACAGATCTGGGCCTGCAGCGGGGCCCGCCCTGTTGACAGGCAGACTGACAGCTCGGCCGACTCCTGTTTTCTGCACTCCTTCGGGGTGTGGAGTGTGGGCTCCTGCTGCTGCCTCCCGAGTCACAGGCCTGGGGTTCCTCTGCAGGCCTTGGAGGCTGAGGGACCACGACCCACAGTGCAAGGGTCCCCGGCAAGTCACAGTCCAGGGGCAGCTCCTGCTGGCCACTGTACTGCTATGCCCGGCCCCTCCTCTGAGATTCACTGCAGAGCCCACCCAGCTCCTGGCCTTGGATGGTGGACGGTTCACAAGGAAGCTGGAGACCCAGAATTCTGTCCCCAGAGCCGGGTGCCCTGCTGGGGGCCCGTCCCTCCCTGGTCTTCCCACCTCTGCCACAGCTAGCCTCAAGGTGGGGCCTCCCGAGGTCCCGGGCTCTGTGGACAGCTGTGTGGACGGCGGTCCCGAGAGCAGGAGGCCGGGTGGGGCAGACGTGGCTGGTCAGGCGGATGCAGGCGCCTTCTCGTCTGTGCCCACGCTTGGGGTGGTCACTGTGTGGCAGGCCTGGGGCTGGGCTCCGGGGCACCAGTCAGGGAGGTCTGTTGCGCCGCAGCCCAGCTGCGTCCAGCTGCTCAGGGGCCCAACCTCCTTTCGCCTCCCTCAGTTTACCCCTCACTGGAGTCTGACGAGGACAACCCCGTCTTCAAGTCCCGGTCGAAGAAGAGGAAAGGCTCGGACGACGCCCCCTACAGCCCCACAGGTAGTGCCGGGGGGGGGCCACGGACACTGACGTGGACGGCTGTGTCCTCGTCTGCCATCCCTCTGGCCACTGGGAATGTGGGCTTTGCTCTGTGCTAGCCCTGTCCCATGGTTGGGGGGCCTGTCCTGAGGGACTGGTCAGCTGCCTGCAAGAGCATGACTGGGGCTCTGCTTTGGGTCCCAGGCCCCAGGCCAGGCACTGGGAAGCCCCTGGGGTGGGCCCTCTTTCCACGTGAGGGGACCTGCTCGTGGAGGGACGCCTGCCGAGGTGGCTGGTGGGCGCAGCCCTGCCCACCTCCCAGGTGGCCCCCGCTGGCCTGCCTGACTCACAGGCTTGGCCTGGGAAACCTGATGTGGTGCCCACTGTGGACAGGCCAGTGCCCTGTCTCCTCCCTGGCGAGGCCCGGTGCTCGGGGTCCTGTGGACTCGGGGATGGGCCGGGGTGAGGGGTGGACGGACTGTGGCTGAAAGCTCAGGGGCCGGCCCTTGTCTTCCACAGCCAGGGTCGGCCCGTCGGTGCCAAGACAGGACAGGCCTGTGCGGGAGGGGACGAGAGTGGCCTCTATTGAGACGGGGCTGGCGGCGGCTGCGGCCAAGCTATCCCAGCAGGTGAGGAGGGGCTGGGGGAGAGGCTCCCTGAGGCTGGGCCCAACACCCTGACCCCAGATGTCCCCATCCTCCGTCCCCACACACAGACCACCTGGGCTGGGGGGGTCAGGCTTGGGGACGTTTACTTACAGGGTGGCCCATCCCGTCCGAGCCCAGATCCTGGGGGGAGACGGGGAGCCAGCGTTGAAGGCCTCGGCCCCTCGCCCTGGGCCCCTCGCCCTGGATGGGTGCCTCTGGCTGAGGCTGGGCTGTTCTGGTGCCGGGGGTGCCCCGGAGGGACCTGCATGGCTCTCACCCTTGGCGCCCCTGGGAGGGGCCCTTCCGCTCCCCTGGGGCCCTGGCCCTTCCCCTCCCCTGGGCCCTGACTTTTCCAGCTGTCCACGTGGAGACGGATGGTGGCCTGTCCACTCGGGCTCTGCTCTCCCAGCCCACACAGGGTCCTGGAGCCCAGGTACCCAGTCCACCAGGCCTGACTCCATCCGGGTACCACCCACAGAAGTCAGTAGGACCAAAGTGAATGTCCCTTCAGAACTGAGGGGCCTGTGGCAGCTCAGAGTGCCCGGCCCCTGTGCCCACGCACCAGGGGAGTGCACACCGTGTGGGGGGCCCGCAGTGGCCGCATGTCCCAGCTGGGCCAGGCTCAGGACCGGAGCCCTTCCTGCTCAGCACGCTGTGACGAGTGTGGTGGCCCCTCCCCAGGCCCAGCACTGGTGTGCGGGGCCCGGCCCCCTGGGTTCTGACGGGACGTGTGTCCGAAGCTGCCCTGCGGGTAACACACCTGCATATTTTGTTCAAAGGAGGAGCAGAAAAGCAGGAAGAAAAAGAGCACTAAAAGGAAACTGACCCCCAGCACCGCCTCTCCCTCCGCCTCTGCCTCGGCCGGCACCACCTCGGCCTCCACCACGCCGGCCTCCACCACCCCAGCCTCCACTACCCCAGCCTCCACTACCCCGGCCTCCACCAGCACGGCCAGCAGCCAGGCCTCTCAGGAGGGCAGCTCACCTGAGCCCCCGCCTGAGTCACACAGCAGTAGCCTGGCTGACCACGAGTACACAGCGGCCGGCGCCTTCGCGGGGGCCCCGGCTGGCCGCGCCTCCCAGCCCATGGCCCCTGGAGTCTTTCTCACACAGAGGCGGCCCTCTGCGTCGTCCCCCAACAACAACACTGCTGCCAAAGGTAGCCCCGTCCTGCCTGCCCCTGCTGGGCCCCGGGGCAGCCCCAGACTTGCAGCCCCTGTCCCTCGATAGAGGACGCTACATGGCCAGGGCAGGTTCTGGCCTCAGGACGGCAGACACTGGGGTCTGAGCTAGTTCCCGTCTGGGCATCTGCATGCCCCCGTGGCAAGGCACACAAAAGTTTGCAGCCAGCCTGCTCAGTGTTGATGTGGGGAAGAGCTGGCCTCCGTGGAGACCAGGGGAGAGGGCTGCTCATCAGATCGGGGCCAGGACTGCCTCTGGGCCTGTGGATGAGGCTCAAGTCTGAAGCTCTGGGGTCCGACAGAGCTGCGGTGTGGTCGGCCATTTGCCAAGGGTGGGGCTGGGACTGACCTGGTACGCACCGGGCTGCTTGCAGGGTCACCAGCCCCTCTGTGTGGGCTGGACATCGTGTCAGCCAGGTCCCCTGCCACCCCCTGTGTCTTCATCTCCTGCTCCTGCCGGGCCTCCCTAGCTGCCCCCTGGTCACGGACCCCGCTGGCTATGGGGACCTGGGTGTGTATGGTACCAGGCCCAGGGTGACCTCGAGTCCCCGAGCCTGAGTCCACCCACTCACCATGGCCCCTGTGGACGCAGCGGCCTCTGAGCTGGGTGCTGTAACTTGGCTGGACTCGGAGCTCAGAGCTGTGGCCACAGAGGCCCATTTTTGCAGAGAAAGGTGGGGCTCAGGGGCTGCAAGCTGACCCAGTGTCGGGGGGCCCCGTGCCCCGGCTCGCCGCCCCCTTTGCCATCTCACCCTTGTGTTTTGTGTCCCCTCCCCCACCCTCTTAGGAAAACGTACTAAAAAGGGTATGGCCACGGCCAAGCAGCGGCTCGGAAAGATCCTGAAGATCCATCGGAACGGCAAGTTGCTCCTTTAAAGCTCGGAAGCCAGGATCCTTCTGCTCTGCTCAGGACCCCGGAGCCCCGCCAGAACATCCGCCCCCCGGGAGGGTGGTCGAGCTGCCTCACCCAGGGAGGGCCTCGCTTCCTCCCAGCCACCACACCCCCAAACGAGCGTCTGTCCCTTGAGCAGGCGGAGCGAGCCAAGCATGGCCGTCCCTCGTTTTGAATACGGACATCCTTTCTCAAGTTGCTTAGAGTGACCAGTTCCTGAAAAGCGGCCCTGCCAGTTTGAGGATCATTCCAATTTCAGGACAGCCTCCAGGCACCCGGAGCATGGGTGTGATTGCGGGGGCCTCCGCAGCTCTGCTGGGAGCACGAGTCCTTCGAGGAAGGTAGAGTGAGCCAATGCTCACCAGCCCCAGAGTCTGAGCTGGCCACAGGCTGGTAGCCTCCAGAGGCTTAAAAAAAGGCAAAGAACACAGAGAGAATGAGGAGGAGCAGGCGGGATGTTTACGTGCCCCCTTCGCTTCTCTTCCCGAGCGATTTCTCAGACAAGTCCAGAGAGCGCTCGGCCGGCAAGGAGAGGTCTGCCCCAGCTGGCAGGTGGCAGTCTAGAGAGTGGGTGTTGCGCCCAAAATGCCCAGGGGCGTTTCTCTGGGGTGACTAGGACCAGCAGCTGGGTTGGTGTGTGAGCGGGTGGGGGAGCCACCGTAGGATCCCCAGGGGAGGGCGAGGGCCCGGCCACGTCTCCCACGTCTCGGGGCCCCGGGGGCCCAGGCTAAGCCTCGTGGAGGGGCCCCACCGACTCTGCCGGCTGCACCCGGGAGAAGCACTTCTCGGCCGAGGCCCCTGCCCCGAGACTGGCGGGCTGGAGGGCGGCCAGGTGGCTGGGGGCCGCGGGATGGCACTTCTCTGTTCTCCCGGGCTGGCTGGCGCGGGGTGTCGCGGGCACGGCCGTCCCCGGATGGCTGGCTGCCCCGCGTCGCAGAGGGTCTGGATTTGTTTCTCAGGCAATCCTGTATTTTAATTTTAGATGTATTTCCTGAAGCATATTTTTCATAGAATGTAGCGTGTAAATAGCTTTTTAAACGACTTCTTTTTTACAAGAGCAAAAGTATCTTTAGGAATTTCTTTCTATAGAGTCCTTCATTAACCTTTATACGAGTTTTTTGCCGACTCTGATGGACAGTTGGGTTCCAGTGCTTTCTTTTTTTCTTTTTCTTTTTTTTTTTTTTGATTCTTTTTCCTTCTTTCCTTTTGTTCTCCTCCTTCTTCTTCTTCTTTTTTTCTTTTAGGAACTAAGGTATTGCCTGAAAAACAAGTCTGTCTGTGCAGCCTTACACTCTGTCTTCACAGAAGCAAACAGTACACAAAAGATGGACTTCAGACACATTCTGAAGACGACTCCTCGGCTTTCATACCAGCTCTTTGTTTTCCTTCTTGTATGACGAGGGGGTCGGGGGACAGTTATTTTACTAGCACCTTGTGAAGTGTTTTCTGTGTTTTGTGACGCTGTAATTTATTAATGTTTGTAGCTTTTTATATTTGTACATTTCTTATGAGCTTTGTTTATATACCCATCACCTGGATGTTTCGTCCACGGGGAGAAGCAACTTGGCGGAGGCCTTATCCACCCCCACTGTCCTGTTAGGAGGGACGCCGAGGGACGCCGTCCCCAGGGCCCGAGGCTGGGAGAGGGGAAGTCTCACAGGGCCCCAGGCTTACTCAGAACTGGCGTTTTTAAAGTTTCCTTTCCCTGTCCTTGTTGAACATTTATATAATCTAACCCGGGCATCAAGCTGTGTTCTCTCTCTCTCTCTCTCTCTCCTCTCTCTTTCCTTCTCTCCCTCTCTTTTTAATTTTATTATTATTTTGGCAACATGTACATTTCTAACAAAGTTTATCGTGGCTATTAAAGTGTTTTATTTCCCGATTCATATTACTCTTGTATCGAGTCCATGAGGTCTAAGGCAACTTAGACCAAAGTTTTAAAAAAGTAAAAATATTTCAGGTTTTGTACAGAACCACGTCTGTGTCATTACTGCCTCGTTCGCCGCCCCCCCCCCCTGTCCTCCAGTGACTGCCCCGCCTGAGGCTGTCCGTGATCCCCGGGGAAAGCCTTGGACTGTTCCACCAAGCCACAGCGCCCCAAGCTCGCTGGCAGGAAAGGACAGGAGAGATCCTAGAGGACCCTGGGGTGGCGGCCTTTGAAATCCGAGGGCTTGGAGGACCTCGCGTGCCACCTAGGTTATGGGGTGTGTGAGATGGTCAGCACAGGGGCAAGGACCCACCTCAGCAGGCCTCATTCACAAGAAACCAGCGGAAAGGCCCTGTCCGTGACAGGCTTGCTGACATGACAGGACAGGAGGGTGCCCATCCTGCGCACTAGGTGTCCGTCCATGGCACTGGTGGGCAGGGCTGCCGGGGGGTAGGTGATGCCTGCTTGGTTTAGGGCGAGTTTCCTGGGTGGGGGCCGATGACCATGCCGAAGACGACGGGTGAGACAGTCCCAAGGGTCCCGGGGACAGCTGAGGAGTAGCCTTGCCCCACTAGCAAGCCCTTGTGCAGGCCCCAGCCACACGGGCACCTGGGGTCTCCGGTGACGGGAGGCACCAACCTCAGATAAGCAGCTGGAGATGCGCGAAATTGGCCAAGGTCGCCCAAGGCCACCAGGTTGTAGGTCACTGAACAAAGATGAGCCCTGTTTACTAACACCCTAAGCAAACATAGAGCAGATGTCCCCAAGGGAGACCGCCAGCAGACAGTCCTGCTGTGGCGGACCCCAACCGTACCCAGGAGGTGGCTGGCGGCTGTAACCCACAGCCTGGCGGGAGTCCCTGCTGGAAGCTCTGGGAAGATGACCCATCCTGAGCTGAGCCCCCAGGGGTGTCTTTGGGCCCTCTGGGCTGCAGGGTGGGGCAGGGGCTGGGCTGTCACAAGGTGGTGCCCTGGGCCGTGCTGAGCCGCCAGCACCTGGGATCCTCATGGATGCTAATGGCCTGGCCCCCAATGAGATGGAGGTGGCCTCGCACCCCAGCCGGGGGCTGGCCTGGAGCTCTCTCAGCAGTGCCCATGCTCTTGGGGACAGTGCCCAGCCCTGGGCTGCTCTGTGCGTCTCCTCCAGGTGGGGTTCTGAACGCCCCCAACCTGGGGCCCAGCCCCGTGTTCTTGCAGCTGAGCTGCCTGGGTGCTGGCCGACCACCACCCTAAATGCCGTCAGGATTGTCAGAGATCTGGCGATCCTGGGCCTCGGGAGGCGCTTCCAGAGGCCACCCAGCCTCTCCCAGGGCCCCGGTGCCATCTTGCACTACCCTGGCCTGTTGGGAGGCCTGGGCCATGTGTTGGCCCTCGCTCTGTGCCAGGCGCCCTGTGTGTTCGTGGACCCTGGAGGAGGGTCTCTGAGCCTGTGCCTGCAGCAGGGGACACAGGCCCTCCTGAACCTGATGCTCCTCCCCCAACCTCCGGGTTGGTGACAACAGGCCCCTGACAGTAAGGCTGGGGGTTCAAGGCACAGGTGGACGGATACATGGAACCCTGTAGCCAGGCCCCTCTGTCCACAGGGGAGGATGGGGACCCCCCAGAGGAGACCTTCACTCACTCTCCTCATTTGCTTCCATGAGCCACAATGAGGAGCCCCAGTTCTGCCTCGGGGACCGCCCCCCTGCCCTCAGTGGGCACAGCTCAGGATGGCAACGGCCCCTCAAGGCCAGAGGATCCAAACCCGAGCTGTGTCTTCAAGCAGGGAGTGTTCACAGCACACTGAGCAAGAGAACCGAGACCCCCATCCTCGCAGCCGGCCCGCCTGTCCTCAGGCCGCCCAGCACAGCATACTAGGGAGACGCGGGGACCCCTCTGCCGGCAGGATCGTGGTGCTCTGGAAGTGACCCTGATTGTCATCATTTCTCAGGCCCTTCATGGTGGGTGGCCTAGCAGCTGGCTCTGACCATCCTGTTGGGTTGGGGGCCACAGGGTGCACAGCTGGGTCCTCCAGGTCCACTGGGCAGGGAGGGAGGGGTTTCACTGGCACATTTTTGCTGAGGAGTCCACCGAGGCTCAGAGCAGGCCCCAGCTACCCTGAGCAGAGCTGGACCTATGCTGTCCCTGGTCCCTGTCCCATGCAGAGTGCGTGGCCAGGCAGGGTAGGAAGGGACCGCAGGGAAGGCTCCCGAGCAGACCAGGGGGATGTGAAGATGCTCTCCGAGGCAGGTGCCAGGCCCCAGGTTGGTCAGACAGCCCCACAGGAGGAATCGAGGGAGGGTCTGGAGCCCACTTAGAGCAGGCCCATGGGCCCACATGTACAGTGGCCCTGGGGACCCCACGATTTGTGAGAAGATGGAGTGGCAGGTGGGCACTGCAAGGGGCTCCCCTGTCCATTTGCCATATGTCCATCTTCTCCATGCCTCGTGGGGAGCTCAGTGTGTCTGCACGGTCCCGCCTGTCCCAGTGCTCAGGTCTGTGGGCCCTGCTGGACCCAGGGCCTGTCCCTGCTGGACCCAGGGCCTGTCCCTGAACCTGCTGTGGGGAGGGAAGGGTCCAAAGCAGGAGTCAGGGGCAATGCCCAGAATGAACACCAGGGGGCAGGGCAGGGCCGGGAACAGGAGGAGCGTGGCCCTAGGTTACTTAGTGCCTGGGGCTGGGGGCCCCACGGGGCTCAGGGGGCTTGTGGGAGCCAGGGGACTGTAACTCAGGAAACAGAATTACAAGCCTGCCGTGAGTGCTGGGGAGCAGACGGCAAAATTCATCTGGGTTTAGTCACCAAGTTTTAAGCACCAGTATGGCCTCGCGTGCAGGCCCTCTGAGGGAGGGCCCAGGAGTACCTCTGCTTACTGCCAGGGAAACTGAGGCACGGGGTCTCACAGCTGGTGGAGCAGGATTTAAGTACACATGGATCAGCTTTTGAGAGAGACCCTGCCGTAGGTGGTAGCCAGGAGGGCAGACACCCAGATCCGGGGACAAGCGTGGCCCTCTGGGGAAGGCTGCAGGGTGCCCGCCCCGGGTGCTGCATAGTTCTGAGGAGGAGCCTGATTGCAGATGGAGACACTGAGGCAGAGCTCAGCTGGGATTCACAGCAGCTGGGGGCCTCTGCCCTCCTTGTCCCCGAGAAGAGGAGGCTGCCTAGGAGTGAGGGAGGGAGACAGAGCACTCACGGCCCAGGCTTAGGGAAGACACAGTGCTGATTCTCAAATCCCAGCCGTGTCCCCTCCGTCCCGCACAAAGTCTCCTTACTCCCAATTCCCATGGACCTGAGGGGACAAGCGTTCAGAGTGAAGCCCTGGGCGCCAGCGGTAAAGACTCTTGAGTGTCCTGTTTCTGTGGTCCCGGCGGTCGCATTCCTGAGCCCTACTGTGTCCTGGGAAGGGCACTACAAGCTTTCACATGGCTCTCCGACCACTTACTGTGCTCCCCAAACTCAGATCCACAGAGGAGACAGGGGCTGGGCATGTGTCCGCCTGTCTGGACCGGGAGGACTGTCTCAGGAGGTGGTCTTTGAGCAGAGAGAACCCTGAGACCCTAGAGGGAAGAGTGTTTGGTAGGAGGAACAGCCTGCGCAAAGGCCCTGGGGCAGGAACAAGCTTGCTGAGGAGTAACAGGAGGCAGTGGGAGTGTAGAATGTGGGTTGAGAGCTGGCGGGGTCAGAGTGAGAGGCCTGGTCCTCTGGAGCCCTTGACAGGTCCTCACCTGGCCTGGCTGTGTGGTCTGAGTGGCAGCCTCAACTTCCTCTTGTGAAGAGTAGGATGATGGCCTTGACCTGACAGAGGGATGCTCCAGGCCCAGCTCCTCTGTACCTGCCCCAGAGGCGGGAACCTCTGCCCCCGGGCGGGAGGGAAGGGCGTCCTCATCCTGCCCTCCCTTTGACCTGGCAGCTCTTACGTCCTGATGGCCCAGGGAACTGTCTGCACAGGAGTCCAGGGTGCAGGACGCGGGCCTGCCTCTGGCGGCCAGGCCCCCGGGGAGCTTCTGTGGTGCATGTGTCCCCAGCAGGTGTGAGGAGCAGGTGGAGGCTGCGCCCCAGGTCTCCAGGGTGCGGGCCCCGACCCCGGCAGAGGACCCCTCCTGGCGCTTCCTTACGCATTTACTCATTTCCAGTTTCAGTTTCCTGCTATTTTGGAGTGAATCCTTTTGATGTTTTCACAATTCACGGACTTTCATCCTCAGAGCCAGTGAAGAGGGGAGGCCTGGGGCGGGGGACGCAGGGTGGAGGGGCTGGGCCGGTGCAGAGGCCTGGGCTGCAGGAGGGGAGCCGGGCCGGCTGTCTGCGGCCTGACAAATGGCCTTCAGTAAAGCCCTGGCCTCCCTGGTGATCCGCCCACCGCCCAGTCTGAGTCCAGCCGGTCGCCTCATCCAAACAACCCGGGGATGCCACCTCTGCAGAAAAATGACGCTGTTCCATTAACATCTGACACGGATTTGCAGGCCCCAAACAGACAAGCACGCGTGTAAACACCCGGCCCCAGCTGGGCCCTCGCCCGGCCTCGAAGCAGGATCCTAGTCATTAATTGTCGTCCTCCTGGCCTGCTCAGACCCCGGGCCCCCAGATCCAGCCAGTGCAATTTCAAAATCAAAATCCCTCCCTGCCTCCTGCAAACTCTATTTACCAAACAGCGGATGTGGCGGGGCTGGTAGGAGGAGCACCAGCAGAGCCTGCGCCTGCCTCTGGTGCTGGTGTTGGGGTGCCTTCCAACAGGGTGACCTTGGAACTCAACTTCCTCCCTGTAAAATTGGGGCGGCAACCCTGGCCTCCTGAGCTGGTTGAGAGGGACAGCAAGCGCCTCGTGGGCTGCGGGGATCATATCTGCCAGGTGTGAGCACTGCCGGCCCCCTGCTGTGTCCTTTGGGACAGTTCTCTTGGGCTACCTGGGCGAGGACTCAGGGTTCAGAGCTAGTGTCATCCTGCACACGCCGTGGGAGGCTGTCTGACCAGCTCTGGTTCTTCAATTCCCCTTATTTCAGTTAATTTAATAAGTGCACAAGGCCACCTTGACCTTGAAGTGTGTGTCTTTTTATGCAGAAGAGGGAGTTTAATAGGACTGTTGTCCAATGGAGCCTGTGTTGGCCAATAATGCCTTTTCCCTCTGTGTCAAAGGGGATCTTATGTAAATAGACGTCCCGAGTCCCTGTAGGTGACGGAATCCGCTTTGGTGAGCTGCAGGCCCAGGAAGGGCATCCCTATTTCCTTCCTGGCTTCCTTCTCTGGCCCCTTTCTTTAGCAGCTTAGGAAATTGCATGCCTTTGCCTCCAGGGGGCACCAGGGGTCACAGCTACTCTGATCCCTCAAGTGGGGGAGGACCTCATGGGGTTTTAACGTGGGGACAGTCACGTTACCCTCGGGCGCCACTAGGATTACAGAGATCGACCGCATTAGCTGGGTGCCAGCTCACAGAAGGGCCCACGCAGTGTTTACTGGGGTCATTATCGTTGCTCCAAAAAGCCGTCGACGTCACCTTTGAATCTCCAGCCAGCCTCACTCTGCCTCCCGGGCTGTGTTGTGATCATGGCCAAGTGTGAGTTTATTCCCCATCCTCATCCAGGTGTTCGTGGCACACAAATCTCACACTAGACTCGGTGTCCCTGCGGGTGGGTGATTACTGGTGTCAAACATCAATGTTTGGGGGGCCCAGGAGCAGCGCCGAGCTGGGGAGCTGGGGGGCCGTGGGGGGCTTCTGGGAGGAGGAGGGGGAGTCGAGGACTTGAGGAAGAGGCAGGTGATGAATTCTGGGGACTTCTGCCCTTGGGTGCTGACCCGGATTCGCTCTGCCCTGAACTCAGCACCTGCGGAGGTTTTCACGGCTGTGTGAAGGTGTTTCCAATCCCTCAGCTGCTGCTTGTTCTGGACTGAAGTGTGGTGAGTGTGCAAAGCGGTTGTGAAGGCTGTTGATGGGCCTGGGATTGCAGCCACCCTTCCTCCTCAGACAGGAAGGGCGCTGCACACTCTCCCGGGGACCCCGACACCAGCCCAGGCCTGTCTGTCTGCTTCCCTCCCCGGCTGCCCCCAGATGCAGCTTTGAAACATCACCCTGTCTGGCTGCTTTCCTGCTCAACCACCTTCTGTGGCTCCCTATTAACTGCCCTAAGGACCTCGGCATTCTGGGCCCTTCCTTCTCTCCTACCTCAACTTCCACACCCCAGCGGACAGGGCCTCCTCTGGGTGGTCAAGTGGAGCTCCTCGTGGCCCCTTTTGCCCCTGTCTCTGTACTTGACTGTTCACGGGCTGGTGTCGGGGCCAGGGAAATGAGCCAGCGGCGGTCCTTCCCTTTCAACCCCTGTTCACGGGGCCCGAGTGACCAGGACCCTGGAAAAGAAGGGAGTGGAGGGAACCTTCACAGAGGAGCTACCTAAGTAGCTTTTTCAAGAAGTGACCATGGCCTGAGCGGGGAGGGACCTGAGAGGAGGGGGCGTCAAGCAGAGTGATCCATGGGTTCCCCGGCCGAGGGCAGGAGTGGAGATATGGAGGGACAGGGATGGGGTTGGCCAGGATGAGTGCAGGAGCCAGGGACAGGACACCCAGCTGCACAGGGCCCTGGGGCAGGCAGGGGCAGGCTGTGAGAGGCTGGAGTTGCAGGGTGATTAGGACAGAGAGGCCCCGGGTGGCCCTTAGGGGGACCGGGGTTGTCATTGTTTTCTCCTGTGAAGCCTGGGTGAGCCATGACCCAGTGGTCAGCGGCTAGGCCTGGCTAGCAGGGAGGCAGTCCAGGCTGTTTTCACCCTGGTGGGCTGGGCCGCCCTGCAAGCAAACCATACATCCCCAGCCCCAGCCTGTTCCAGGCACCTGGCCATTGGCTTCCACCCCACACTGCCCTGAGGGCTGGCTCCCGACCTCCTGGACACTCTGCCTCACCCTGGACTTGGCTGGACTCAGTAAGCTAGAACCTGTCTTGCTGCATGACTCGGGACCTGGAGAGAAGCTCCCTCCTGGGCCTTGGGCCAGTTTGGGGCTCAGGTATAAACCAGGCCCAAGGGAAGCTCTGGGGCCATTGGTTTTTGTCCCTGGTCCCTCCCGCTTGACAGGGAAGTGATCACCAGTGATGTGGGTGCTCCTGGCCCACCTCGAAGCCACTGTGCCTCAGGCTTGTGGGAGAGCCGGGGCTTGTGGGAAACTTTGGCAGCCGGTTAACAGGGGTATTGAGAGTCAAGCAGGTGCGTGTGGGCTGCTGAGGGAGAAGCTCCCCGGGAAGCAGACGTGGGAACTGATGGTATGATTTGAGGGACCAGGAAGAAGGGGAGTGGGCCAAAGCCAGGGTCACGGAAAGGACAAGATTTGAGAGCTGCCTGGTCCTCCTAGGAACCCCAGGAAGCTTAGAGAAAATGCCTAGCTAAGAGAAAGACTGAAGAAAGACCCCCCACTCCCCAGAGTAAGGCCAATCCAATAGCACGGGGGCAATGATGGAGATGTTCCTTCAGTTCAGTTGACAATGAGAAATGTGGCTAATGTGACTGAGTTCTGAATTTTAAATTTTACTTAATTTTAATTACTTCATTTTTAAATTCAAATACCCATCCAAAAATCCAGGGAAACAGAAGATAGAAAAACAATAGAGAAAAATCTGTGAAACTAAAAGGCAATACTTTGAGAAGATCAATAATATTGATAAACCTTTAGCAAGATGGGATACGGAAAATTGGAGAAGATGCGAATTACAAATATCACAAAGAGAAGAGTGTTGGGGTCATTACTGTAGCTTCAGCAGGCTTCAAAAGAATAAAAATGATCAAACTCACCCAAATAAGTTTGACAACTTAAGTGTTATGAACAAATTCATTAAAAAACACAAATAACTAAAACTGACACAAGAAGAAAGAGAAAATCTGATTAGCCCTCATATGTAAAAATTTTTGAGTTCATAATTAGGAGGCCTTCCAGGCCCAGATGCCCTCACTGGTGAACTCTAGCAAACATTTTATGATGATTTAATACACAAACTTTTCCAGAAGATAGAGGATTATGCAATACTTATCTCATTTTACAAGGCTAGAATTACCCTTCCATTAAAATTAGATGTGTTACAGAGACAACCACAAGAAAAATTCCTCATGTACACAGACACAGATTCTTCAGAGAATATTAGCAAATAAAATCCAACAACATATAAAAAGGACAATACATCATGTTTTAGTGAAATTGATGTCAGGAAGGCAAAGTTGGCCTAACATTCTCAAATCTATCAATGTAATTTACCACACTAAGAGAATAAAGAAGAGAACCTCTTAACAAAATTGAGCATCTACTCAAGATAAAAATTCTCAGGAACTTAGGAACAGAAGGTAATGTGCTCAACCTGATAAAGGGCATCTATGCATACTTTTGGTGAGAAAGTTCTTGAGAGCAGAACTGAGATAAGAATATACACTCTTGCACTTCTATTCAATGCTGTATTTAGCCAGTGCACTAAAGCAAGAAAAATAAAAGGCATATGCATTAGATGACATTCACAGTTGGCATTGCATTCATAGAAATTCCTAAGGAATCTTCAAAAGAGTTACTGAAACTGCTTTGAGCAAAAATCTAGAGCACAATTCAAGTTGTTGTTGTTATTTTATCTCCTAAGGAAGAGATAAGGAGGGAAAAGTGTGAAGACCAGAGGGATTAGCAAATGTCAGTTTATCAAGGGTACAGGATGCAAGATTAGTACCAAAAATTAATTAGATTTCTATAGGATAATAGTGAACAACTTGAAAATAAAATTGTAAAGCAGTACTTTTTGCTGTAGCTTAAAAAGCATGAAATACTTGGGGCTGGGGTTGTGGCTCAGTGGTAGAGCGCTTGCCTAGCATGTATGAGGCACTGGGTTTGGTCCCCAGCACCACATAAAAATAAACAAAGAAATAAAGGTATTGTGTCCATCTACAACTAAAAACTATATTTAAAAAAGCATGAAATACTTCAGGATAAATTTAACAAAAAATATTTGCAAGACCTATACACTAAAAACTAACAAAAATGGTGAGAGAAATTAATGAAGACTCAAGTAAATGAAGAGAAGTGTATTAATTTACTGGAAGAGTTGATTTTTTTTTTTTTTTTTTTTGTAACGGTGATTGAATAGAGGCACACTTAACCATGGAGCCATATCCCCAGACCTTTTTTTGTATTTTATTTAGAGACAGGGTCTCATTAAGTTGCTTAGTGCCTTGCTAAGTTGCTGAGGATGGCTTTGAACTTGCAATCCTCCTGCCTCAGCCTCCTGAGCTGTTAGGATTACAGGCATGCACCACCATGCCTAGCAGAGTTGATATTTTAAGATGTAAATTTTCCTCAAGCCAATCTCTACATTTATTAAAATTCCATTCTTAGCAATATATTTGGTAGAAATTGACATGGAAATGTAAAGGATCTAGAACATCCAAAAATTTTTTTTAAAAAGAACAAAAGTGAAGAACTACAATGGTTGATTTCAAGATTTGATATGAAGTTATAAAGGCTTGTTAGCTAAGTAAAAAGACAAGTAGATATAGAAAAAATGGACCTGAATGAATTATGTAGAATTAATCCATTATGGTCAATTCATTTTCTCAAAGTTACAAGGCAATTTGATACAGAAAAGGCAAGTCTTTTCAACAAATGATCCTGGAAGAACTAGATATCTATTTGGGGAGGGGGTGGAGTTAACTTTGACCCTTAATTCATATCATATGCAATAATTAAGGCCAGTGGATCAGAGACCTAAACAAAATGTTAAAACAGTACATTTTCTAGAATAAAACATAGAAGAAAATATTTATGAACTTGTGTAGGCAAAACATAAAAATAACAAAATATAAAATAAAAAAATTGACACATTAAAATTCACACACACAAAAACACCTGTAAGCTTTTAGTAAGAAAATAAAACAAACAAAAAAACAAGTCACACAAAAGTCATAAATCTGTAGACTGAGGAAGCTAAATGAATTCCAAATAGGATAATAACCAAAAGTTCAAAACTAAGAAACACCAGAGTTAAACTTTGGAAAGCTAAAGACAAAGAGAAGATCTTCAGAAGTCAGAGCTAGATAGCACATTACCTATGAAGAAGGATCAATTAAATGACAGCAGATTCCTCATCTGAAACCATGGAGTTCAAAAGGAAGTGGTACAACAATTTTCAAGTGCTGAAAGAAAAGAACTGTCAATCCCCAATCCTATATTTACTGAAACTATCCTTCACCACTGAAGGAGGAATAAAGACCCTCTCAGATGACTGAACACAGAATTCATTGTCAGCACACCTATCTAACAGCTGCAGGAGACTCTCTGACAGAAAGAAAATGATAGCATAAGAAGACAGGGACCTTCAGAAAAGAAATAAGAACAATAGAGTTGATAAAAATAGGAGTAAATGGAATAGGTCAAAATAAAAGTAAACTCTCCATCATGAAAGTTGAATCATGCCATGCAGTCTGGCTGGGCACAAAATAACCGAGCCGCCATGAAGCACTTGTAGGTTCAAACAGGAACCCCTTTATTGCCCGAACTCCACCGGCACTCCACGCACACTCCCCGGGAACTCTTCCACCCTCCACCTGGCTCCTCGAGAACTCAACTGGAACTCCGAGAGAACTCCAAAGTAGTAGGCGCCCGAGGCAGCAGGAGCCGCCCTATTGCCAGATAGCAGGGGTCTATATACAACTGAATACACAGCCGGTTTCAATCCAGCATCATCCAGTCACAGCAATTATACACAGCTTAACTTAATTATCATCATCTTAATGGCGTCACCTCTTAACCACTCCTTCTGGCAAAATGCTAGGCGCCATCCTGACTCAGTTGTGGCTCTCAACAGAATCATTTTTTTTTTGTTATTGAAACGAAAGTAATGGCACCCTCAGATATGGTGTCCAATGTTATATAGAAGAAATAATCAACAACATTATATTTGAAAGCTAGGACTGGGAAGGAAGTCTAAGTGGAAGTACGGTTTCTCTAAACCACTCATACTAGAAAAACATCCACACCACCAGGCTGGGATAAGTAACAAGTGGGCATGCTAATAACCTAGAGCAACCACAAAGCAAACTATTCAGAGCTACTATAAAAAATAAATACAATTATAATAAATAAGAATAAAACTATCAAAAAATTTTAAGTAACCAAAGCAAGGCAACAAAAATGAAACGAGGAAAAAAAGTACAGTACAAAATAACAAAATGTCAGATTTATGCTCTAACATGTCAATAATTGCTTTAAATGTACATAACATGAATATATCAATTAATAGACAAAGATTGAGAGTCTGGATAAAGTTCTTCCCACTATATGTGATTCTCAAGAATGTATTTCAAACACAATGACAAAGATAGGTTGAAAGTCAAAGGACAGAGAGATATATGCGTGGCAAGCATTAATTAAAAAAGAATAAGTGGCTATGTCAATATAACATAAAGTAGAATTAAGAGTGAAGGGGCTTGGATTGTGGCTCAGCGGTAGAGCGCTCGCCTAGCACGGGTGGGACCCGGGTTCGATCCTCAGCACCACATAAAAATAAAGGCATTGTGTTTTGTCCATCTACACCTAAAAAATAAATAAAATTTTAAAAAATGAATTAAGAGTGAAGAAAATTACTAGGGACAAAAAGGGTCATAAGATAATAACAGAAGCATAAATCCATCAGAAAAACATAGCAACCCTAGGTGTTAGTGTAATGAACATCATAGCTTCCAAGTCCATGAAGCAAAGACTGATCAAGTTGAATGAAGACACAAATCCACAGTTATGAATGGCACTTCAACACCTGACTCTCAGCAACTGAGAGGACATTAGCCACTTCACTGAATAGCAACAGAACACACATTCTTTTCAAGAAGGCATGGGCCATTTAACAAATTTTAGCAAATTTTCTAAAAATTGAAATTATGAAAAGAATGTCCTCTGACCATATTGATGTAACTTAGGAATTAACAATGTAAAGTCAAAAGGAACATCCCTAAACACTTGGAAAGTAAACAACACATTTATATGTAATCCATGGAACAAAAAGTAGGTCTCAAAGAAAGTTAAATTATAAGCAGAACAGTAGAAATTAAAACGTGGCATGTCAAAATATTAGGGCTCAGTGAAAACCATACTCAGAGGGAAATATATAGCATTAAACGTTTGCATTAGAAGTGGGACTAGTTTTTAAGTCAATAATATACCTGTGTTATGGACTGAATGCTGTTCTTCCCAGATTCTTATGTTGTAATCCTGAACTCTAATATGATGCATTTGGAGGTGGGTTGGGAGGTGTTTTAGTCAGGTTTTGCATTGTTGTGACAAAAGACCTACAAGAACAATGAGAAGAGGAAAAGTTCATTTTGTTTCGTAGTTTCAGAGGTTCAGTCCCTGATCAGCTGACTTCATAGAATGGACTCGAAGTGAGGCAGAACTTCATGGCAGAAGGGCCTGGAGGAGGAAAGCAGCTCGGGACATGGCAATCAGGAAGCAGAGACAGAACTCTTCTGCTCACCAGGGACAAAATATAAACCCCAAAGGCACGCCCCTAGTGACCTACCTCCTCCAGCCATAACCAAATTACCACCCGGTTAATTCATGGATTAAGTTACAACTCTCACAATCTAATCACGTCACCTCTGAGCAGTTCTTGCATTGTTTCATGCATGAGCTTTGGGGGGACACCACATATCCAAATCACAACAGGAGGTGATTGGGTCATAATGGTGGACACTGCATTAATGGAACTAAGTCCTTATGAAAGAGACTGCAGGGAGTCTCACCTCTTTGCATCATGAGAAGATATAATAAGTCAACAGTCTAAGAATCAGGGAATGAATCCTCACTAGACAACAAATCCACCTTGACCTTGGACTTCCAGAACTTTGAGAAATAAATTTCAGTCTATGGTATTTTTTTGTTATAGCAACCCTTTCACATTAAGACAATGTTTATACCTTTAGAAATCAGCAAAAGAAGTGCAAAATATCTCCAAAATAATTTGAAGGAAGGAATCTATGAAATTGAGAAGAGAAAAATCAGATTAGAAAAGTAATGAAAAAAAATCACTAAATCTTCTAACAAAATTAAGAGAGAAGATCCAAAGCACCAATGTCAAGAGTGATTCTATAGCCATTTCAAATTAGTAAGGTTATCCTACAGAACAAATTTGTGTTAACAAATTTGACAACTGAAAATAATGGTCTAATTCCTCAAATACTACAAGTGACTGAAATTCAACCAAGATGAATAAGACAATAGAACAATCCTATAACCACCAAATAAAATGAATTGGTCACTTACATCTCTTAAAAAAAATCTCAGGCCAAAATAACTTCACTGGAAAAATGCACCAAACAATTAATAAAGAATTAGCATCATTGCTACACAATCTCTTTCAGGAAACAGAAGAGAAGGAACATTTTCATACTCATTTCATGGGGACTTGTTACCCTGATTCCAAGGCCAGACAAAATTAGTTCAATGTAGTTCAATGTACAACTATAGGTCAAAATCACTTATGAACTTAGATCCTACATTCCTCAACAAAATGTGAACCAACAAAAAGTTGGTTATTAAACAACAAAAAGTATATACACTGACCAACTGGGATTTATTCTAGGAATGCAAGGCCAAACCAATATTTTAAAGTCAAGCAATACAATCCACTATATCAATAGGTCAGTGAAAAAAAAATATGATTATATCAATCAATAAAGAAAAATATTTTGACAAAATTCAAAAAGCATTCATGAAAAATATTCTGCAAACTTGGACTGGAGGGGGAATTCCTTTGATTTGCTAAAGAACATGGACAAGAAGCCCACAGCTTTTGCTTTCCCTTTGAGTTTGGGAATAAGGAGAAGATGTTTGCATCAGGGTTATTTCTACACAGTACTAGATAGTCTAGCTGTTGTGATGAGACAAAGGGAAAAAGTCACACAGTTTATAAAGGAAAAATGAAAGTGTCCCATTTGCAGATGACATGATTGCATCCAAAGGAATTAGTGGGTTCAGCAAGGTTGAAGGATAGCAGATTAACACACTACTTTAGAAGTAGTGAGTTCAGCAAGGTTGAAGGATAGCAGATTAACACACTACTGTTTGATTGGATTTCTACATAACTAAAAATAAACATTTGAAAATTGAAACTAAAAGAACACTATTACTTACACTCACTCCAAAGAAAATGAAACGCTAATATTTAGTGCTAAGTGTAAGAAAACTTGTACAGGATATTGACAATTATAAAACATTGATGAAAGAAATCAAAGAAGACCTGAATAAATGGAGAGCCATACCATGTTCATGAACTAGAAGATCCAATATAGTAAAGATGTCGTTCTCCCCAAATAGATCTATAGGTGTAATGCAATTTCTATCAACATCCCAAGGTTTTTAGTAGGTGTAGAAAAGCACACTATGAAGTGTCCGTGGAAAAGAACAGGGCTTCAGTTAGTGTTATGGGCAGAATTGTGTCAAATTCATATGTTGACATCTTAACCCCCAGTGACCTTGGAATGGAAACTTATTAGGAAGTACGGTCTTTACAGAGGTAATCAAGTTAAAAAGAGGTGATTGGGGAGGATCCTCATCCAGTATGACCAATATCCTTATAAAAAGGGGAAAGGTACATAGGCACAGGGAGAATACCTTGTGAACGTGAAGGCTGCCATCTACACACCAGGGAGAGAGGCCTGGAACGGATCCCTCCCTCACAGCCCTCAGAAGGAACCCTGCCCACACCTTGACTTAGAACTTAGTCTGCAGAACTGGGAGACAAAAATCTCGGTCTTTTAAGTCACCGTGATTGAGGTGCTTTGTGATGGTGGTCCTAGAAAACTGATACAATTAGTTAAAACAATTTTGAAAAAGAAGACCATTGTGGGGGGAGTCACTGGACTCCATATGCAAGTTCATTCCACAGCTACTGTGAGGAAAAGACAGGAGGTCCTGCTGGGGGCATGGACACTCAGATGGATAGCACAGAACACAGGACTCGTCCACAGCCCAGTAGTGCCAGGGCACTGGGGTGGGTTGCAGACAGGCCAAAGAAAATGCCCAGAGACGACATGGAAGATGTATGGTTTATGGGGGAGACCAGTGACTGCTCCAAGAAGAGTTCAGAGGTGACAGGCAGACAGCGCCTCCTCTTCCACATGGTGCTTTGTCTGGGGGTGGCTGGCTGCATGAGTGACAAGCAGCCTTTCCCCGGTGCCTTCAATCCCACACTTGTCCCTATTCAGAGAGGGGTTTCATAGTGAGACTACAGAGACAGTGACATCCTCAGCATTTGCTTACTTAGTTTGCTTTTCTGACCAGGATCGCAAGGAGCACCTGTCCAGGTGTACATGCAAGAGAGAAGCTTTTCAAAGGTGCCACCAACTTGCCCTGGTTCCCAGTGTGCATAAGAGAGAGCCAGCGTCCTGTAAGGTAGCATTGCTCTCATCGTGCCCTTAACCATGTTTCTGGGAAGAGAAAGGGGGTGTTCAGGGTATTTTACTGTCTCATTTTGCTTTAGGGATGTTACAATAGAGAACCCAAAAAAGAGACCCACACAAGTATGGCCAAGTGGGTTTTGGGGGAAAAAAATGCAAAAGCAGTTCAACGGAGGAAGGGTAGGTTATTTCAACAATTGATGTTGCTCCTCGGCAAACCAATGAACTCAATCCAAACCTCACACAAAAATCAACAATTACTTTCAGGAAAAAAAGATGCAGATGGAAATCTTCAGGTTTTAGAGTAGTCAAAGAGTTCTTACACTTGGTGTCAAAAGAAGGATCCATAAAATGAAAATTGATCAAAAATAAATACTTTTGCTTCTCTGTGAAAGATGGTATTAAAAGGATGAAAAACAATCTACAGCCTGGGAGACAGTTTGCAAAGAGCTGATGAAGGACAAGGATCGAGAATATATCATGACCTCTTAAAGTCCAGCAGTAAAAACCAGTTCCATTAGAAAACAGGCAAAATTCATGCACGAACTGTGCTTGTGTGTTTGGTGTGTGTGTGGGAAATAGAACCCAGGGCCACCCCACAAATGTGAGGCAAGGACTCTACCACGGAGCAACACTCCCATCCATGAACAGACGCTTTGCTGAAGATGATAAGCAAATGGCCGATAACCATATGATAGAGTGCCCAGCATCCCTGCCATTGGAGAAATGCAAATAAAGCCCAGCCTGTGACTGTAATGGTTAATTTGAATTGTCAACTTCTTGATTGGATTAAGAGATGCCTAAGACTAAGAGGCTTCTGGGTGTGTTAATGAGGGTGTGTCTAGGAATGATTGGCATGTGGGATAGCCACCTGAAGTGGAGACCCTCCCTAAGTGTGGGCAGCACCATCCAATTGGATGGTGGTTTGGATGGAATAAAAGTTGGAAGAACAAGGAAGCAGCCACAGATGCAAGCTAGATTCTTGATTGGATTTTTGATTGCTGCTGTGATCATCTGAGGATATGGGACTCTTGCTTCTTCATTCTTCCAAAGTGGACTCTGCCATTGATTCTCCAGGGAGTTTCCAGAAGTCTTCTGTCTTGGACTAGGGTAGCACCGCTAATCCCTCTTGTTCTGGGGCTTCAGCCTCTTGGACTGCGCGGCTGCTGGTTCCTCCAGCTCTCCAGCCTGCAGACGGCCACTGTGGACTATCCAGCTTCTGGTCGCATAAGCCAGTCTAATAAATTCCTTTTTTATAATCACGTGTCCTGTTGGTTCTGTTCCTCTAGAGAACCCTGACTAATACAGTAACACTACTACACACCTGTCAGAACAGCTAGAATGAGAAATAGCAACCACATTAAATACTGTGAGGATGCAGAGAAACTGGGCCACTCACAGGCAGGAGTGTATAGTGATATTGCTACTCTGGGAAAAATTTTGGCAGTTCCATTTAAACCTAAGAATGGAATCATCAGGAGATCCAGAGATCGAGCTCCTGGGCATTTATCACAGGGAAATGAACATTTATTTGCATGTCAAAATTTGTGTAGGAAGGGCTACAGATAATAGCTCAGTAGTCAAGCACTGGTTTGTCCTGCCTGAGGCCTTGGGTTCAATCTCCAGAATACATCCCCCCAAAATTGTGCAGGAATATTTTATCAACTTTCTTTGTAATAATCATAGTCTGGAAACGATCCAGGTGACCTTCAACAAGTGAATGTCAAAATGCACTGTGGTATACTCTCAGCATGGATGCTACTCAGAGATAAAAAGGAATGAGTATTGACACACCCCAAAATGTGCAGGAACCCAGGGAACTATGCTAATGACAAAAGCCAGTTTCCATAGGACATGTCCTGTGGGATTCCTGTCATATAACATTTATCAAGTTATATAATTACAGAGATGGAGAACAGATTCAAGGTTGCTGGGGGTTAGAGGTGGGGTTAGGAATGGCTAAGAAAAGGAGAGCACGAGGTGGTCTTTGGAGATGGTACAGTTAAGGATTTTGATTCCAGGGGTGGTGATGTTGATCTATCCATGGTAACACTGCATAGAGCTGTGTGTGCGTACACACACACACACACATACACACACATGCACAAATGAATACATGTTTAACTGGATACATCGACCAATGCCAATCTTCTCATTTTAATATTTTACCATCATTATGCAACATGAAGGGTGATGTTGGACCTCCTGGACATTTTGTTTTTGCAAATTGCTTTGACTCTATCAGTATTCAAAAAAAAATTTTTTTTAAAGGCAATCCATATTTGGGAGGAAAACAAAACTAAACAGGATATATAGACTCAGAATATAAAAGGAACCCTCAGAACTCAACAAGAAGACATACAATAAAATCCAATAAAACATCTGAAAGCCCTTTCAAGAAGACATGGAAATGGCCAGTCTGCACATGCAGAGGTGTTTAGGGTCATTCATCAGGGGAAATGCAAATTGAAGCCCTGATGAGATCCGACTCACTGCGCATTCATTAGCACGCCTGCAGCTCAGTCTGTTAATCAGCAGCAATAGCTCTGCGTGGGGGCATGGTCTGGGCCGTTCTCTTCCAGAACAAAATCCGACATGAAAGCATTCTCCCTCGTGTCTCCTTTGGGCAGAGCCTTGGCCGCCCGCCGTTGGCTGCTGTCCACCCAGAGGCCCTTCCCTGTGCTCTGGTTCTGCCTCGTCCCTTTCTGTGCCAGGCACTTCCCCCTCCAGGAAGTTTTCCTGGATTCCCCAGGCTGAGCAGGGCCTCCTGTGTGTCCTTCGAGTCCCTGGGTGTCACAGTGCTGACCTGGTGTTTCGTGGTTCTAGAAAGCCTGACTTGGCTCTTGCTGGGGTTTCCTCCAGGACAGGGATCTCCATCTCCAGCCCAGAGCCTTGAGGCCCGGCCCACTGGGGTTCCTGCTCTGCTCTGCTCCGTGCGGGAAAGGAAACCTGCATCCAATCTTCCGAGCGAGGGCCATACCTGTGTTTGGAAATCCAAGCCTGACAGGTGGGGTGGGCCCTGCTGTCGGGGGTTCAGGGCTGATTCGTTAAAAGGTTTTATGAAAGCATGCTAAATAGACCGTGCAATTGCGAGAATAAGTTCTTCTCTGGTGGAAATTACTCAGCCATTTGGTTTTTATTTTTGTGAATGCGGCTCAGCCCTTTTGAACACTCACTTGATATGCCTTCATTGCCAAAGCAACAGGAAGATATGCTTTGAATTCCCTGTAAACCCCGTGTAAACACCAGGCTTACGGGTAATTGCAACAGAACACTAGCTCCGCCTGGGGAGCCTCTGCATGGCACCCCCGCCCGGACTACTGCGGCCACAGCTGCCTTGGCCTTGGGAGCCCCCATGGAATATGTACCCAAGCTTCAAGGCCTAAAATGTGCCAGTTGAGCCCCCACCCCAGACAGAGGCCAGGCCTTCTGGAAGGGACTTTCTCTGGTGGAAAGGGAACTCGCAGCTTCCTCAGGCCTCTGGTCTTTGGGGTCCTGTCTTTCATGGTGAGTCCCCTGGTCACCCTTCTGCTATGGTCTTCCAAGCCAGGTCCTCAGGTAGCCTCCCTACCCCAGCTTCTGGCTGAGTGGCTTCCACTCTTTTGATCTCTGGCCCACTTCTTCCTGCCCAGCTGGCCCTGGCTGCTCCTTCTTGGCCACATCTGCTGTTCTTGGCTCCTTTGACATGGGCCCTCTGCTCCCGGGACATCCACCATCTTAAACCCTTCCCGTCCTCTCTCCTGGGGAGAGTTTGTGTGGGAATCGACACGTGCATTCCAACTTGGAACTCAGGCTCCTGCCACAACCCACATCTCCTGCAGGGAGAACTTTTTCTTGCTTTTGGGCTTTCTTGAATCTTCTCCAGGTCCCACCTACACCCAACTGATCCATCTCCAAGTGCTCAGGGTTGGTCTGGCCCAGAGCATGTGCCTGGGCAGCACTGGCCTGGACAACTGGACGTGGCAATGGATGCTTCAAAGTTCCCAACACAGGCACTGCTCAAAGAAGTCAGCTGTGGCACCCAGAGGAACCCTGGCCTAGGTTTCCATGTGGATGAGACCTGGGGAGCTGCAAGGGGACCAGGTGATGCTGCTGGGATGGACACTGATGACCCTAACCATCACACAAAGGACTGGCTGTGACAATGGTCAGGATTGTGGTGCTGCGTGGGGCTGGGGGAGGCCTCTAAATCTACCCCACCTCCCTGTAGCACACAGGCCCATAGAACCTGGGGTTTGGAGGGCTTGAGGGCCCTAGCCCTGGGTTGGCCCAAGCCTAGGTGCTGTCCTTCTGCCCAGGGCTGCCTCCTCTGCCACCCTCTGGCCACAGGCCCTCAGCCCTCCCAGTGTCTCCTCCATCCTGGCTGAGCTGTCACTGAGAGACGTCATCCTGTGCACAGAGATGCCAGGGGTCCTCCTGAGACACCAGGGGTGGGTCAGGGCTGCCAGGCTGGGGACTGTCGAGCTTCTTTGCTACATGTCACATTCCTCTGGGGTCCCATCAAGCTGCAGAGGAAATGGAGCAGACTGCTTAGAGGAGGGAAGCCTCATCTCAGGGAGGTCTGAGTGGCTGGGGAAGTGGGATGCTGAGCTCTGGTCAGTCATGGAGGCCTGAAACCGGACTCCACCAGAGGCTGACCCTTGGCCATCACTTGACCTCGTTATGCTCCGTCTTCTCATGGGGGCACAGTGCTTGAACCTGCAGGGCCGCAGTGGGGGTGGGCACGGTGACAGGTGTGAGACTCAGCTCCTGCTGGGGATGTGACGCACACCAGTTAGTGCTGGAGTCATTGGTTCTAGGTAGCTCGGTGGTGGTGCTCTGGCGAGCTTGTGCGAGGCCCTGGTCTGACCCTAGCGCTGCAGACTCTACAAAATAGCAATGGTAGGTCCCTGAAATACCCCTGAGCTCACAGCCCCTGCCTACCAAAGATCTCGTCCCTTAGATCAGGCTTGGGGAGGGCGTCCTTCTGTCTACCTTGAAAGGCAAGGGAAGGACAGCTGGCCAGGTGCTGGCAGCCCCATCTGAACTATGCCCTAGCTCACTTCTGAACTCTGCCACGGTGGCAGGCTGGCCCTGGTGAGCCCCGGGATCTGTTCCTCATCACACTTCCAGAGAGGCAGTCCAAATGTTTTAGCTGGGAACAGACTTGGAGGATGCAGACAGCTGGGGACTTCTGGAATCTTCCAGAAGCTTCTTGGCTCACATGTCTGGCTGGGGGCTGAGATGACTCTCTGTGGGTTGGGCTTGCCCACAGCATGGTGGCTGCTGGGTAGTGGGACTTTTATAAGGAGGCTTGGGGCTCCGCAGGAGCATTTCCAGTGAACCTAGAGAAAGCGAATTTCCTTCTGTTGCTGGGGAGGAAGACACGGAGCTGCTTCCTCCAAGTCTGGAATGGGCCATCACAAGCCCAGGCAAGGCCCAGGGGATGGACATGAAGCCTGCTTCCACATTCAAATTTCACACCAACAGAAAGAGCAGTAATGACAACGGCCATTCAGGAGCTGGCACAGGGCCAGAGCCACGCCCCTCCCCCCATGCCTGTGAGCTGGATGTTGCTACCCCAGACCTCGGGAGGGGCCTATAAGGCAGTGGGCATGGAATGTGCAAAGGCCCTGGGATCCACTGAGGTGGGAGTGTCTGAGAGTCAAAGCAAGGACGTAGGAGGTCAGGGCTAGGTTAGTAGACAGGACACCTGGAGCCGTTCTGTGGGCCCTGGGGGTCTTGAGAGGACATGAGAAGGACTCATGAAGGACTCATGGAAGCCACCTCAAACCTAGTTCTCTCCCCTCCCCTACCCCCCAGGCCACAAACTGAGGTCTTCCAGGAGGGCCTGGCTCCCACAGGGACCAGGCTGGGCCAGCCAGTGCCAAGGCCAGTCTCATGGCCTCCCCCTCCCTCTGTACCCTCTCCTCCTTGGTCACTGGTCGCTGTCAGGGAGCAGCAGGCGGCAGATCAAACGGCCCCCCCAGGGCCCAGCCTTGCCCATGAGGGAAACATCACGCTGCTCTGGAATGAGGTGATTTCGAGCAGCCGATGCGAGGAAATGGGTATTTATGTAACGGTGGGCATGGTTTTTATTTTCCCTAATTTTCAGATTACTTTCGATTAGGCCTCTTCGGAGTAGAAAAGGCTTGAAGTGAAATCGATCCTGCCTAAATCATTATGGCCTGCCCGGCCTCAGGCCGCCTCTGCACACAATTACCCCAGACCCTGGGGTTAGGGGGCAGGCTGCAGGCAGGCACACTTCCTCGGAGCTCACCGGCCCCGAGTGGCCCAGGGCTCTGGACAGGGCCTTTGTGCTGAGTGGCACACAGCGGCCATTGATTCCAAGTCCTTCTGGCCAGAGGGGTGGGGGGAGGGGGAGAAGGGAATAATTCCCACCAACATCTGGACTCTATCTCTTCTCCCCACCCCCAAGTCAGGACAGGGAGGGGGCGGGGAGAGGGAAAAAAGGGAAAAAATGCCCAGGCCAAATTCAAATGCTTTCATAAATTTTGCACTAGAAATGTTTTGACGTGAATATTTTTGTCAGTCTCTAGTGTTTGCCAAAAGAAACTCAACTCCCCACGACAGCCCAAGTCCATGCTGCAGTAGACTCAGGAGCTGCTGCAAGGCAGGCAGGCTCAGCCCCAGCACCCACAAGGCAGGCCTGGGGTGGTGGATGGAGAGAGCTGGGGACACTAGTGACATCCATGCAAGTCACTAGTGTGGCACCCTGCAGCCAGGGGATGCCCCTCCAGGGTGCACAGGGTGAGTCCAGCACCAGATCCAATAGAACACAGGTGGCCCTGGAGCCTGAGGGGTGGGGGGACTGTAGGATGCCTTAGGAGGGAACTCGACACGTGTCAATAGAGGTTTTCTTCCCAGAAGTTGAGAAAATAATCATTTTTTTTCTTGATCATGTTTTTCCACTTTTCTGCAATGAATATAAATTACTAAAAAGTTGATTTAAAAATATTTCTGTTTCTCAGAAGCATAAGTGTATAATTACCATGTGATCTACTAATTCCACTTCTGGGTATATAAGCCAAAGAATTCAAGGCAGAGACTCAAACAGACACTGTAAGTTATTGTTTTTCTGACCAATGGGCAAGGTGGGAAAGAGTGTTGTGTCCCTTGGGGGATGGAACTTTTGACAGCGAGGGGAAAATCCCCACTTTGATGTGAAGGCATTTGAGATGGGGGTCACTCTTCCAGCAAGAGTTGAACTAGGTCAGACCTCCAAACTTCCCTCCTCCAAAACGAATCACACAGGACATAAATTTGGCAAATGATTATGGTGGTCAGAAGTTTCTGCAGCCTACCCAGAGCACACAAAAAAGTCTCTGTTGTTTTAAGCCACATAGGGGTTGTTTGTTAATGCAACAGAACCAAGATGATACTGACTGATATGGACATTGGACATAAGTGTTTCGATCTCTGGATTTTGTAGAAAAAAAGCCCATGTTCCACATGACAATAAGTGTCTGAGCTGAGTAACAGCTTAATTTGGGGGCAAGGTGTCTCCACTTTGCCTCAACCTCCATCTGGCTCATTCACTCACTCAGCTACCACTCCAGCAAAGTTGGCACATTACTGTCCTTGTTTGGCTTCCCCCAGGGCTATGCCACTCCGAGTCATCTCACTACTGAGAACTCCTATGCCCAAACTCAGTCACCCTGATATATACGGGACTCTTGGTGCCTGAATACTGTTATGTCCTCGGGATGTTTGTGTCCAATGCTTAGGGATGAGCTTGGGGCATCGGAGGTGTGCAAAAACACTTGTGCATGACAAACCCTTACACTGAAGAAAAACACTCGAAGAGTGGAATTCCTAGCCACGGTGGTGGGTGGAGAGGTCTGACTACACTCACAGCCGTGTACTCCACGTCTTTCAGATCAGGAAGATTTTATTCTAAGTATTCAGGAGAAGGTAGCAGGCTTTTGGAGTAAAAGGACAGTGAGACCCAGAGACAGGAGGCGGTCACATAGCTAGGGAAGAGAAGAATGTGACAGGCCCAAAGCAAATGCTCACGGGGGTCTCCTTCATGTGGGTTCCCCGGGGCACCTCAAAGTGCTCCTGCTTCTCTTGCTCCCCTTGAAGGTCATCAGACTTTCTAAGGTTTTCAAAGGATAATCAATCTGACCCCTTTCGAGAAGAGCAATCCCCTCTGTACACTGCCACCGGCTGGCTGCTGGTGTCACACTTTCCATAGGGTGGTCACTTCACCTTGGGTCAGAGTGGGGGCGGGAGGCCCCTTCATTACACTTCCGTCACACATTTTTGGAGGGAAAACACAGACCAAGAGAAGTGACCTCTCTCAGGGTACTCACCTCAAGAACGTGGAAGGAAATAGGCCAGTCACTGTAAAGTCTTTCTCAAATGAGCGCAGAAGGCCCTGTGTCATGGCTGATCAAGAAGTGCCTGGAGCAGAGTCAGTGACATGGTCTGTGAGAAGAGCTGGACCTTCCTTTTACCAATGAGGAAAACCAGGCTGAGAAGGACAGCCTGGGGCAAAGGTTGGAGCAAACCTTCTGCTTCCAAATCCAGTATTTCTGTGCCTGGAGAAGCTTCTTTGCCGTGCCTGAAAATCGGTAGGGAATCCTCAGGCAGATCTGGATTCCGCGCTGGACTGTGCCTTGTCTTGTAATCATGAGCAAGTCCAGGTGTCCCAGAACGTGGGTTCTTGGGGATGTGGGGCAAGCGCACCCCTCTCATGGTGCCTGGGAGCAAGTTAATTAAGACTGTGTGAGGCTCATGCAGAGAAGGTTGGTTGTGCTACCCACTCACCACCCAGGTGATTCCTGGAGCTACTCGACTCAGAGTGGGTTTTCCCTGGGTGAAACCCTAGGATTCCCATCCGGAAGCAGAAAGAGGGTTTTCCATGCACTTGAAGAATTAAGATGGTGAGAATTGAAGAAACTTTCCCCTCTGCCTTTTCCTTCTTCGGGAATTAAAATATCCTTCTGTTTACTTTGGAAGTGAATAAATGCCTGGTCTGAGAGCACCATTTGTGTGGAACCTGTGTCCGGAAAGGCAAAAACCCAGTCACCTGGCACTGGTCGGCTGTCAGGCTGGCCTGGCCCGCGCTTCCTCTTCTTCCCTCATTTCTTTCTTTAGTTTGTCCCTCTGTCCCCTGTGTGTGTGTGTGTGCCCAAATATGCACGACAGAATTTACCATCTTAACCATTTTTAAGTGCATAGTCCAGTGCCATGAAGCACTTCACAATGTTGTGTGTGACCACTGCCACCCTCCATCCCCAGAACTTTTTCACTGTCCCAAACTGAAACTACTCCCCAGTCCCTGGTAACCACCACTCTCCTCTCTGTCTGTGAATTCATCTACTTAAGCTACTTCATATAACTAAAATCCTATAGCATACATATGGAGTGTCCCCCAAAAGCTCGTGTGTGAGACCAGGTAAGGATTTTCAGATGAGACATTTAGGTTGTGAGAGTCATAACCGAATCAGTGGATTAATCCACTGATATGGATTAACTGGGTGGTGACTGTAGGCAGGTAGGGTGTGACTAGAGGAGGTAGGTCACAGAGGGCCGTGCCTTTGGGATTGGGCCTTTTGTGCCTGGCTTGTTTCACTTAGCTTAATGCCTTCAAAGTTCATCCCTGTGGTAGCAGGTGTCAGAATTTCCTTCCTTTTTATGCTGAATAATATTACATTCTATATCTATACCATGTTTTAGATAGCTTTTTATCACTGTGACCAAAATACTTGAAAAGAATATGTAGAGGAGGAGAAGTTTATTTTCTCTCATAGTTTCAGAGGATCAGTCTGAGGTGGGGCAGAACATCATGGCAGGACGGCATGGTGGAGGAAAACAGCTCAGAACATGGCAATCAGGATGGAGAGAGAGAGAGATAGATAGAGAGAGAGAGAGAGAGAGAGAGAGAGGGAGAGAGAGAGAGGGAGGGAGGGGGAGGTGTGGAGAGGGGGAGGGGGAGAGGGAGAGGGAGATGGAGGGGGAGAGGGGAGAGAGAGGGAGGGGGAGAGAGAGAGAGAGAGAGAGAATATGAATGAACCTCTACTCTCTACACTCACAAGGGACAAAATATAAACCCCAAAGGCATGTCCTCTGTGACCCACTTCCCCTAGCCATACCCTAGCTGTCTACTTACCACCCAGTTAATCCATATCAGTGGATTGATCCACTGACTAGGTTATGACTCTCATTAACCTAATCACCTCTCCTCTGAAAATTCTTGCCTTGTCTCACACATAAGCCTTTGAAGGACACCTCATATCTAAACCGTAATACCATGATGTTTAATCGATCCATTTACTTAAGTGTGTGTGGATTCTTGGGTTTGCTTCTACTTCTTGACTCTTAAGAATAATGTTGCTATGAAAGATCTCTTCAAATTTCTGTTTTCAAATCTTTGGGGGATAGGACCAGAAGTGGATTTGCGGGGTCAGATGGTAATTCAGCCTTTAACTTTTTGAGGAACCACCTGCTGTATTCTTTACCAGCTTTCCTATTTATATTTCTAACAGCAATGCACAGAGTATTCAATTTCTCTCCATCTTGGCCAACACTTGTTATTTCCCATGTTTTAAAATAATATCTGTCCTAATAGATGTGAAGTGGCATCTCATTGTAGTTTTGATTTACATTTCCTTAATGATTAACAGTTGGGGCATCTTTTCTTGTGTTCATTGACCATTTATGTATATTCTTTGGACAAAATATCTATTCAACCCTTTGCTCATTTTTTAATTGACTTGTTTGATTTTGTGTTCTTAAGTGCTAGTAGATTTTTAATGTATTTTGGATGTTAATTCTTTATTAGATATGATTTACAAATATTTTCTTCCATTATGTGTGTTGTCTTTTCATTCTTTTGATAATGCTGGTTCATACACAAAGTTTTTAAAAGTTTTGTATACTACAAATGTGTCTATTTTTATTTTTGTTGCCTGGGCTTTTGATGTTATAAAAAGCATCATTAAATCCAATGTCATGAAGATTATTCCTTGTTTCCTTTCTAAGAGTTTTACAGTTTTAGCTCTTAAGTTGAGGCTTTTGATTCATTTTGAGTTAATTTTTGTATGTAAGATAAGGTCAGTATGGACAGCTAGTGAAATGTCACCTGGTTACAGAAAAGATAGCTATCCTTTTCTCACTATTTGCATGGAGTATTTTTTTCATAGGATCTATTTTGATCTATTTATCTCTTTAGATCTAAAGTGAGACTCCTATAGACAGTATATAGTTGAATCACTTTTATTCATTCTGTCAATCTGCCTTTTTTTTGGAGACAGGTCTCACTATATTGCCTAGGTTGGCTGTGAACTTGTGATCCTTTTGCCTCAGTTGCCGAAGTAACTGGGATTACAGGTGTGTGCCAGTGGGCCCAGTTTCAATCTTCCTTTTGATTAGAGAATTTAATCCACTTATGTCTAAGTAATTACTGATGAGGAAGGACTTGCTCTTGCCATTTTGTTTTCTGTTTTCTGTACAGCTTACAGCTTTGTGTTTCTCATGCCGTCATTCCTACTTTATTTTGTGTTTAGGTAACTTTTTTTCTTTTACAGTGAAATATTTTAATTCCCTGTTTGTTTTTAGTATATTCTATAGATATTTACTTTGCGATTACTCTACGTGGGGTTTATCTTTAACATCCTAACATCGTAACAATATAATTCAATTTGATGGGAATTTAATTTCCATAGTATACCACTCTGTGCTTCTATACCGCTTTGTCTACCCTTTTAAGTTATTGATATTTGTACATTGCTATAGTTTGGATAATTGTCCTCAAAGGTTCATGTGCTAAAGGCTTGGCTCCCAGCCTGCAATGCTATTGGGAGGTTGTAGAACCTTTAGGAGGAGTCTAGTGGGAAGAAGTTAGGTCACTGGATCTTTTTATTTCAGCCTGAGGACTCCCTTTAGCATTTCTTACACAGGTCTAGTGATAACAGACTCTCTCTACCTGTTTTTTTTTAATTGTCTAATTTTGAAGAACCGTTTTTCTGATTATAGAATTCTTGGTTGACAGTGGTTTTTATCCAGCACTTAAATATAAGCATCCCATTGTGTTCTGGTCTCTAAGCTGTATGGTGAGAAGTTGATTTATAATCATATTATGAATTCCTTATAACATTTGACATGTTGTTCTCTCTTCCTGCTTTAGAGATTCTTCGTCTTTGGGTTTTGATGCTTTAATTATAATGAGTCTTGGTGTGGGTTCCTTTGAGTTTTCCTGTTTGGAATCCTTACAATGAAACTGTTGATCTGCTTGATAGTATCTCACATGTTACTCAGGGTCTGTTTACTTTCTTCATTGTTTTTCTTTCTGTTCCTCATATTCAATAATTTCAGTTGCTCTATATTCAAGCTCACTAATTCTTTGTTTTGCATGTTCAAATTTGCCATTGAACCCTCTAGTGGATTTTTCAAATTTTGGTTATTATTTTTATAGGGTTTCTGTTTAGTTCCCTTTTATAATTTCTCTTTATTTATTTTCTTATTTTATTCATCTGTCTGTTCCTGATTTCCTCTAGTCATTTTTTTCCCTGCTTTTCTTTAGCTATTGATGCATATTTAAAACAATTGTTTTAAAGTCTTCACCTAGTAAGTCTAACTTCTGAGCTCAAATTATATTTGGTTTCTATTGGCTTAATTTTTTCCTTTAACTGGGCCATATTTCCTGTTTCTTTGCATATTTTGTGATTTTTTTTTTGGTTTTTGTTTTGAAAAATGGGCATTTTACTACTATAAAGATAATTTTGGAAATAATATTCTCTTTCTTTCCCAGTGTTTCCTGTTTTGTTTTGCTTTTATTGTTGATGGCTATCGAATTTTTGTTTTGATGTTTTTCCAAATAGTTAAGACTATTCCTTGTCATGTGTGATCACTTAAGCCTCTGTTCCTTTAGTTCATATTCAGTTAATATTTTGATAGTGATTTGCTCTATTTTCAGGAATTTCTTTCTCATTTGACACACACACACATCCAAGTTCTAGGACCACCTTTGATCTTTAAATGTAAGAAAATCAAAACTCAGAGAGATTCATAAAACCGGTCCACCAGAGAGTTGGGTCTTGGAACCAGAATTCAACACCCACTGATCCTATATTGTGATTATCTATTGCTGCATAGCAAACAACACCAAAACTTAGAAGCTTAAGATAACAATAATTTAATTTTTCTCATAGAGTCTGTGTATAAGAAATTGGAAAGGGCACAATAGAGACAGCTTATGTTTATTGTGTGTGACCCCAACAGTTGGGAGCTGGAATTGCTAAGCAAGCAGGTCTACTTTAAAGTGGCATTTTGACTCTGTCAGCAGGGCTGGGGTGGCCAAGGGAAAGGCTGGTGGGAACTATTGATTGGAGTGTCTACTGATGCCTCTCAGAATGGATTGGGCTTCCTTACATCATGGTGGCCCCAGACTAGTGGAACTTTTTACATAGAGTCAGAGCTCCAAGTGTGTTTTCCAGTGAGCAGTGTGAAAGCTGCACTATCTTCTGGGACCTTTATAATTTATAGTGTCGTTTCTCCTTCTCATTGGTCAAAGTAAGTACAGCCCACCCAGACTCAAAGGGGGCTCTCCGTTGTGCAATATTAGATAGTTTGTAGGCATATTTAAAAAAAACACATACCTGTTCCTAAAGTCATGTTCTTTGTACTGGTACCAGCTTTCTGATGGACCTACCTGGGTTCCAAAGAGGAAAGTGTGTGGTGACGGTCCCGACTGTGCTTTAAGGACACCAGGAGATTTGGAGCAGTGACAAGGACCACTCTTATTTGGGCAACAGCCTCCTGAAAGACATCACAGAATGGGTGAGGCTGGGCTGGTGGTTGGGAAGCAGTTCTGAGCCAATGATCACCGCAGGGGAAAAAGGAGATGTTCTCCTGATTATTAAGTGTCTACCATGTGCCAAACAGCTGTGCCCAGCCTGGAGGAGGGCATCACAGGGTATTGGAAACAGAACAGAATCAGGGTACAGGAGTGCTTATTATTAGAATTATTGTCATTATTTCTTCATGAAAGCCCTATAGATCACTTACCCCAGAAGGGTTCCCAAGAGAGAAAATAGTGTTCCCAATGCCCTCTGCATGTCAAGGCCACTGCTCCACATCTCGTGGGCCAGTTGCTTCAATGATTGGCTCCAGCTCCTCTCCGGGCCTTGGTTTCCCTGACTGATGCTCCTGTCAATTCCTGCTGCCTTTGGAGCTGGGAGGCTGCTGGGAGTAGAGGTGGCCCTTTCCTTCTCTTCTGGTGAATCTTGGGCACCCACTTTACCTCCAGGGCCTCAGTTTCCTCATCTGAGCATAGAGGGGCTTTTGGTGATTTCTGTGTCTTTCTACCTGGAAACCAGATGCTGCTGTGTCCCCATAGTGGCCCTGCAGCCTCTGGGAAGAGTGCTGCGTGGTTATTTTGGACCTTCTTTGTCTCTGTGTCTGTCTCTCCTGACAAATCCTCCTGGGGGGAATCTAAGAATGGAATCCAGCCAGGCTGAGCTGCAGCAGGCCCAAAGCCTCGTGCATTCTCAGATGCAAACTGCCTGCCTGCACCCGGTGAGCCAAGTGGGACGGAGGCCAGGACACAGGCTGTGCATGGGGTCCTCACTCCTGCTCCAGCTGCCCTTCCTGACAGAAAATCAGGGTATTCAGGGGAGATGGCTTGGGCTCAAGCCAGGACAGGACCATGAGTGTCTGCACCTGCCATTGCTTTTGGATCCACGAATCAGGATGGGGGCTGTGAAGAAATTTGCTCAGAATGAAGGAAACCGTCCTCTGAGGTGGGGAACCAGGTTCAGTCATGAGCTTGCTGTGTGAGCTTCTCATGTTGCTGTTCCTCTCTGTTTTCAGTGGATGGCACCACTCTCCATGATGCCTATCGATGTCCTAGTTCAGGGTCAGAAGAGGGGACCCTGAGTCCCCTCCTCACGATGTCCATCTATCATCTATCTTCAGTCATCTGACTTTGTGTTTATCCTCTATCTGCCTATCTCTCTATATTCCTATCATTTATCATTTATTTATTATCTACCATCTATCTATCTACCTACCTGTACCTACCTACCATCTAAATGCGACTGGATCCCAATTCAATATTCTGCTTCAGGATATCTGGGGTAAGGCCTTCCATTTATTTGTTTGTCCCCCAAAGCTCCTGGGTGCCTTGCTGTCTGGGAGAGAAGAGCAATGCTGTCCTTAGTGGGTCCCAGGTGATTTCTACCTCTAGCCAAGCCATGTCTGTTTAAAAAACCAGGACACAGCCCTCACTCTGGAGAGGCCCTCCTCTCCATGGTGAGTGGTTTGGAGATACCCAGCCACTCCCCTCCTTTCCTGCTGTGGTTGTCTGTGGTCTTGTTTTTGACTACACATCTAGATCATGGGCCATCATAGTCCTACAAGGGCCTGGGACCCCCGTGTATTTAGATCCTATCCTATCAGGACTCGGAGCAGCCTTGACCTTTTTTCTCCAAGCTTACATCATGGTATGTCTTGACCTCTGCAACAATCGCAAGGCCATTTGTCAATTTTTCCCCCTTTAGTTTTTATAAGTCGTTTTAGTTTTATGTTTTAACCTTTAATTTAGTGACTCTTAGAGTTAATTTTTGCATACAAAGTGAAGTTCAGATCAAGATTCATTTTTGCCTATGGATGTGTTATTGCTCCAATACTATCAATTGAAAAAAATATCATTCCTCCATCAAATGGCTTTTGCACTTTTGTCAAAGCCACTTGGCCATCCTAGTGCAGATCTCTTTCTGGGTTCTTTGTCCCATGCCTCTAGCAGCGCTGCGATGTCTTCCTCACAGTAGCTGTGGAGTAAGCCTTAATATTGAGTCAGTGATTCCTTCCACTCTATTCCTTTGTTCACGGTGCTTTAGCTTGGCAAGGCCTGTTTTGTTCATATGTAATACTAAGATCAGGTGAGTGTGTAGGTTTAGTTTCCCCTTTAGCCTGGCTGGAGAAGTTTTTTGGTCTTCTAAATATAGAATCGTGTTGTTGGTAAAGAAAGATGATTTTAGCTTTTCTTTTCCTATCTGTATTGCTCTAATTTCTTTCTTTTGCCTAATTGCTCTGGCTAGAGATTCAAGGACCATGCTGAATAGAAGTGGTGAAAATGGGCATCCCTGTCTTGTTCCTGTTTTTAGAGGGAATGCTTTCAGTTTTTCTCCATTGAGAATGATATTGGCCTTGAATTTGTTGTATATAGCATTTACAATGTTGAGGTATGTTCCTTATATCCCGATTTTTAAAACTTTTTAAAATTTTATTTTTTTGTAGTTGAACAACATGGCTTTATTTTATTATTTTAAGTGGTGCTGAGGATCGAACCAGTGCCTCACATGTGCAAGGCAAGTGCTCTGCCCCAGCCCCCCTATATTTTTTTTAGTGTTTTAATCATGAATGGATGCTGTATTTTGTCAGGTGTTTTTTTCTGCATCTATTGAGATAATCATGTGATTCTTGTCTTTAAGTCTATTTATGTGATGAATTATGTTTATTGATTTCTGTGTGTTGAACCAACCTTGCATCCCTGGGATGAACCCCACTTGATCATGGCACACTATCTTCTTAATGTGTTTTTGTATGCAATTTGCCAGCATTTTGCTGATAATTTTGCATCTGTATTCATCAGGAATATTGATCTGAAGTTTTCTTTCCTTGATGTGTCTTTGTCTCATTTTGGTGTCAAGGTGATACTACCTTCATAGAATGTATTTGAATGAGTTCCCTTCTTTTCTATTTCATGGAATAATTTGAGGAAGATTGGTATTAGTTCTTTAAAGGTCTGGTAGAACTTGGCTGAGAATCCATCTGGTCCTGGGCTTTTCTTTGTTTGTAGGCTTTTAATGATTTCAATTTCATTACTTGAAATTGTTCTGTTTAAAGTTTCTATATCCTCCTTGTTCAAATTCCTGCAGGAATTGTTGATATCCTCAAGATTTTCTAACTTATTGGAGTATAAATTTTCAAAATAGCTTCTGGTTATCCTCTGTATTTCAGAAACTCCACCAGAAAACTTCTAGAACTCATAAATGAATTAAGCCAAGTAGCAGGATACAAAATTAACTCTCATAAATCAATTGTGTTCCTATTCTCCAGTGACAAATCAGCTGATAGATAAATTAGGAAAATGATCTTATTCCCAATAGCCTTAAAAAAATAAAATTCTTGGCAATCAATCTAACAGAAGAGGTTAAGGACCTCTACAATGAAGACTACAGAACACTAAAGAAAGAAATTGAGGTATGGGGATATAGCTCAGTTGGTAGAGTGCTTGCCTTGCATGCACAAGGCCATGGGTTCAATCCCTAGCATCATCATCATCATCATCATTATCATCATCACAATATTGAGGAAGACCTTAGAAAGTGGAAAGATCTCCCATGTTCTTGGATAAGTGGAATTAATATTGTCAAAATAGGCCATACCACTAAAAGTGCTATATAGATTCAATGCAATTCCCATCAAAATTCCAATGACATTCTTCATAGAAATAGAAAAAGCAGTCATGAAATTCGTTTTGGAAAATAAGAGGTCCAGAATAGCTAATGAAATCCTTAGAAAAGCAAAGCAGCAGTTATCACAATACCAGACCTTAATTATACTACACAGCTACAGTAACAAAAACATCATAGTATTGGTACCCAAACAGACAAGAAGACCAATGGAACAGAATAGAAGACATAGAGACAAATCCACAAAAATACAGGTACCTCATACTTGACAAAGGCTCCAAAAACATACAATGGAGGATATAGCCTCTTAACAAATGGTGCTGGGAAAACTGGAAATCCATATGTAGTAGAAAGAAATTTAACCCCTATCTCTCACCGTGCACAAAATGTAGCTCAAATTAATCAAGGACCTAGGCATTAGATGCCGCAGTCCGGCTGCAGCAAAATAACCGGGGGGTGACGAACAACTTGTGTAGATTGATACAGCAGAAGTGGGAGCCGTTTATTGTAGGACAACAGAGGTATTTATACATTCCACACAGCTTATCTAATTAACATAAACTCGATAGAGCAGTCAACCAATAAAGAATCTCCACACTTAAAGGCTCGCTGGCGTTACTTCACAAACTACTCCCTCTGGCATTTTGCCAGGCGCCATCCAGACTTGTTTACAGACTCTAACAATTAGACAGAAACTCTGCACCTACTAGATGTAGGCCTGGCTGATACCTTCTTGGCACCAACTCAAACTACCTCATTGACCTTTTTTTTTTTTAAGTACTAGTAACTGAACCCTGCGGTGCCCTAACACTCATCTACATCTCCAGGTCTTTTTATTTTTTGTTTTTAGACAAGGTCTTGCTAAATTGAAAAGACTGGCATTGAGTTTGTAATTCTCCTTCCTTAGTACCTCCAGTCTCTGGGATTATAGGCATGTGCTACTATGCCTGGCTCCTCATTGACTCAGTGGAGATAGAAGACCACTTCCCTGATGGTTCCCACTTATACCAGGGATGGAGAGGTCAAGGGCAGACTTAAGCGGCTTTGTTGCTATAGGCAGGGTTGCAAGCTTACCACTCCAAAGGCCTCAGTGATACTTGGAGCCTTGACTTAGATCACTGTGTTCAGTCTCATTGATCGTGGAGATGATGTAGGCTCAGCATGTCATTGGACCACACCAACACTGTTGGCAGGAGGATAGAGATCACCTGCTTCTTCTGAGCAGGGGATGGAAAATGAGCAGCCCACTTGATACCAAATCCAAACTAGTCTGATAAGAAAATTAGATCAGTATCACTTGCTTCTCCTAGAGGGAGAACCAAAGATCAATCTTCTGTTCAGATCTGCTAATACCACTGAGGTGAGGTGGATACATAATTTCCTTTCATCTTTGATTGGAGTAGGGTAGGTATTGCCAAAAAAGTTTCTCTCTTATAAGGCTGTCCTATTTTGGTATATACATATATCAAATATAACATGTATATTTATACATATACACATAAATATATTATATAATAATATTATTCATGTATATAATATATTATAATGTATATATTTATATGTGTAATATCTATTTTATATAATATATTTGTATATATAAATATATGAACATATATTTACATATTAGATATATTTATATATTTTAATATTATATAACATGTATTTTTAAAAATATATTTTATATTATATAATATCTTATATATCTTGAAAACAGTTGAGCCTGTTCCAAGGGGACTCGTTTCGTGGGTGGATTTGTCTGTGGGAGAATCAGGCACCACAGGGTTAAGTTTTCTGCAGGGGGGCAGGGGCAGCTCCCCTGAGCCAGGTGTAAATGTGGAGCTACAGTTGACATCAGTGCTCTTCCCGATGGTGGTACAGGAGCAAGGCCATTGACACAGCTGCTGAGGAAAGGCCTTGAGCAGTCAGATCCCTCGGGATCCATGTTCCCATTCCTTCAAGAGGCAGGGATTCCGGCAGAGCTTTTCAAATGTCTGTCCTTTTGTGTTTTCTATCCTTTGCACCAACATCTTTGCACTTTGTCTGCAATACTTACGATCAACTCACCTTTTAAAACAGAATCAACATGGAATTCACAACATAAAATTAACCATTCAAAAATGAATCAATTCAGTGGCTTTTAGTGCATCTGCAATGTTGTGAAACCTCACCTCTATCTGGTTCCAGAACATTTGCATCGCCCCAGAGGAACTGCACATCCACAAGGCAGATAGTACCTTGGGAATCCCCCTCTACTGTCTCTCCAGATCTATCTATGTTGCACATCTCACATGAATGGAATCAAAAAACATTTAAGACACCTAGAGGTAAATAATGCACGAATAAATGGATGAACAGTTTGGCCTTTGTGTCTGGTTTCTCTTACTTAGCAATGTGTTAAAGAGTCACCCAGGCTGAAAAAAAGCCTCTTTCTCTAGCCAAAAGCATATATATATACACATATACACATACACACACATGTATATATATATATGTGTATACATATATGTGTGTGTATTTGTGTGTGTGCATATAAAATACATGTGATACAATGTACTATTAGTGACATTTAGTATGTGTGCAACGTTGTAAAACCAGCAGTACTATACAATTTAGAACATTTTCACTGACCCTAAAAGAAAACCCTACCCCCCTTAAGCAATTAGTCCCCACCTCTCCTCTTCCTTCCCTGTCAAGCGTTCGTCACCCTTAGGTCTTAATGGATGTATCTATTCTGGATGTTTCATACAAATGAAATCATGCAGTAGGTGACTTTTTGTGTCTGGGAATGTTTTTAAGGGACCATCAATGTAGCAGTGCTTCATTCCTACTGGTGGATGAGTGATATTCCCTTGTCTGCATATACCACATTGTGTGTATCCACTTGTCAGTTGATGAATGTTTGGGATGTGTCTGGTTCTTGGCTATTGGGAATGATGCTGCTGATAATGCTCATCTACAAGGTTTTGTTTGAACACTCTTCTCAGTTCTTCTCAGGTTGTAGCCAGGATTGAGATTTCTGGGTCACATGGTAATTCTATGTTTAACCTTTTGAAGAAGCAACACATTGTTTTAAATAGCAATTGCACTATTTTCAATTCCGCTGGCAACAAGAGTTCCAGTTTCTCCACACCCTTACCAGCACGTATTAATTTCTGTGTTTTCCCTTAATTCTAGCCATGCGGAGGCCTGTGACGTGATATCTCACAGTGGTTTCAACTTGCATTTTCCTTATGGCTAGTGGTGTGGATGTTTGTTGGCTGTTAGACTATCTTTTTCAGAGACGTTGCCTATTCAAGTCTTTTACCCATTTTTTTTTGTTGTATTTTTGCTGTTGAGTTGTAAGACTTCTTTTTTTGTTATGAATATTAGCCCCTAGTCAGATCCAGGATGACTCTTTAACTTTCTTGAAAGTGTCCTTTGGTGCATAAAAGTATTTAATTTTGATAAAGACCAATTTATTCTTGTTGCTTGTGAGAAGAGGCTTTTGCATGTGCGCCTGTTGGTGTCCCTTTGAGGTTGATCACATGACTATTCTCATTTATACAGACCACTGCTGGGGCTCAGGGGGGCTGATTTGCTTCAGGCCATTTCTTCTTCTATAGGTGGTGGGGCCAGGGGTGGCAGCAGTGTAGCCCCACTGCAGTGCCCATGATCTTTCAAACACATGATATGGAGACTCGACTGCTGGTCTCCAGAGTAACGGGGTGATGGGAGGTAGCCCAGTGTGAGTGTGTGTGTGTGTGTGTGTGTGTGTGTGTGTGTAGCTCAAGGACCTCAATTTAAAGAAACAGACCCATGCTATCAGAAAGTCCAGTTAATCTGGAGCCATGCAATAAACTATCTATTATGTACATAAAATTCTAAGTATAGAATTTCATGGCAGTTACCTGCCCACTAGAATTTAAGACACTTAGAGGTAATAATGCACGGATAAATGGATGAACAGTTTGGGAATGATACTTGCCATCCAGATAATTGATCGGGGTCAAATTCCACAGAGGTTTAACTCTGGGAGAAGCAGAATCACCAATGTGCTCATCAAAGATGGCTTCAAAAAAACATGAAAACCTTTACATCTTAAATATCATTTATTTTTATTTTTAAAATGGTAATATCTTTTTTAAAAAATCTTGATTTAGTTGTAGATGAACACACAGTATCATTATTTATTTTTATGTGGTGCTGAGGATTGAACCCAGTGCTTCACACATGAGAGGCAAACACTTTACCACTGAGCTACAGCCTCAGCCCCAGTAATCTCTTTTCTATTATTCAAAATTCAGTAGATAAAAAGGGCGCATGGGATACTCCTCCCCTCTCTGTGCAGTCCTGTCTCTCAATCATGGCTTTTTGCATTTCCTTCCAGAATTTCCAGATAAGCATTTTTTCTCTGTATTATTTAATTTTAAAATATTTACTTTTGGGGCATACAAATGTGCTTTGATTTCTTTGTTTTTCTCTCACTATTTACCTTGAAGACCAGTCCTCAAGACTATGCCATGAATTTCCTTATTCTTTCTCAGGACTTGCCCTTATCCTCTATTCTCCTTGCCTTTCTATTAGGTCTTTGGAAGCCAGGGCAGAGGGCAGTGGCCCCAGCAGCTCTGTCACACCTGAGTCCTGTGTCTAAACTCTCCCCAGCTCGAAGAACATGGTTCTCTTGCCAACTGGGTCTTTGGAACCTCTGGGGAAGCTAAGATTCTGAGGGTTCTCTTGTGCCTTCCAGGATGGAGCTGGATAGAGCAGAGGGAGAGGATGGAGAGAGACTGAGGTGAGGGTTCTAACCAGACCTGGAGGAGGAAAGACACCTTCCTTCCTTCCCATGACAAGCCCCACTGTGGGCTGAGTTCAGAGTGCCTAGCCATGATCTCTTGCCACCTTCCATAGGCCTGGTTGGGTAAAATGCTCCCAAATCTTGCAGGTGAGGAGATGGGTGGTCAGGCCCTCAAGCTGACCATCAACTGTGAGGGGCTTCAACTCCTGCCCCCTGTAAGAATCACTGAATGTGCTCCTCCATTTTTGTTCTTCCTTGGAGAACACACAGCCAGTTCCCCTGCCAAGCCCAAACTTTGGGGCCAGATAGACCTGACCCAAGTCCTGGCTCTACTCCGAGCAGCCACGCACCCCTGAAAACCCCCTTTGGCTGCAATGTCTGCATCTGGTAGACCCCAGGTGGAAGAAGGGTTCTGGACACATTCTGCAGGTCAGGGATTTGAAGGCACCCAGCTGTGTGAAGAGGAGGCCTGGCTACGGATGTGCAGTGCTCTGGCTCTCTCCACTCTGGAAGGTATTCCTGCTCCTTTATAAAGGGCACAGAGTTCCCTGACTTGGCCTTTCTCAGAATACTGGCTGCCCTTCTGCATCCATCTGATCATTTGGCACAGGTGCATGATCTCAGGTGCCTTCAGGTGGGTCTACCTCCTCTGCTCCTGCCCGGCTCTGTGAGTGCAGACCTGGGCATCGTCAGACATGGTCACCTGCCAGGTCCTGAGGCTTGCTGGAAGCTGGACCTGCGGGAAGGCACAGGACAGATTCAGAGTCCTCTGAGGATGCCTCTCGTACTCACATTTCATCCTCAAGAGGAAGGGAGGTGGGGCAAAATGATAGGATTGCCTGCCCACCCCCCAGCACCCTGATTGGTGAGGAGGAAGTGGCAGCCACAGAGGTTTCTGCTGTCTACTTCCATCTTGCCATCTCCTGCCGTTCTTTGGAGATCGAATCTCTCACTCTCCTGATCTAAATGGTTTGGGTGGAGCCAACCCTGGGACCTAGCACCAGTTGTGGCATGACCTGGCTGCCATGATGAACTCAGGTGTGGACATAATGTTGGATCAGAGCTTGGCAAAGTGGATAAAAACACACCACGCAACTGTATTCTGCTTACGAGCCCCTTCCTTCAACTTCAATGGCATAAGGAGGTTGAAAGTAAAAGATTGGAAAAGATAATACCATCAACATTAATTTCTTAAAAGCAGGAATTTCTATATAAATATCAGATAAAGAAGACTTTAGAGCAAAGATAAATACTGGAGACAAAGAGAAATGATAGATAATGAGAAAAAGATCAATTCAACAGCTAGGCACAGTGGCACATACCTGTAATTTCAGTGATTTAGGAGGCTGAGACAGGAGGATGGCAAGTTTGAGGCCAGCCTTAGCATCTTAGTGAGACCCTCAGCAACTTAGCAAGACAAAATAAAAAGGAATAGGGCTGTAGCTCAGCGGTAAGGTGCCCTTGGGTTCAATTCCCAGTACCAAAAATCAAAAACACAATTCCCAGGAAAACTTAATAGTCTCAACTAGACAGCAGAGTCTCAAAAAACTTGAAGAAAAATTGGTACAGCTTCAAAGATAAATATTAAACTGTATTAGTAAGGTTTCTCTAGAGGAACAGAACCAACAGGATTATATAGTTTATGTGATTATATGCTTTATGTGATTATAAACAAGGGATTTATTAGATTGGCTTACAGGATCGGAAGCCAGAGAGCCCCACAATGGCTGTCTGCAGGCTGAGAACTGGAGGAACCAGTAGCTGCTCAACCCAACAAGTGGGAACCTCAGAGGAAGGACCCACGATGCAGTCCCAGTCTAGACGGGAGGCCTGGAAACTCCCTGCTGGATAGAGTCAGCTCTGCCAGGGTGAAGGAGCTGGAGTCCCATGTCCTCAGGCCACGGCAGCAGCAATTCAAGAATAGAGCTGCGTCTGTGTTGGCTTCCTGCCTCTTCCACCCTCTCCCGGTCTTTCAGACAGTGCTGCCCAGGGTCAGGACAGGTATCTCTGCCTCCCCCTCAGTTTGCTGTCTTACACGCCAAACTTCTCGGGAAACAGCCCCATCCACACACACTGAAGTCTTTTAATCTCAGGTGTCTCTTCATCCAGACAAGATGACGATGCAGACTAACCATCACATTGCATCTTAATCTGCAATTAAAGAGATGTCAACACCCCTAACTCAGCAACAGGTGGAACTACCAAACAGCAAATCAGCAGCATGTAGAGAAACCAGACCCAACCAACCAGCAAAATCCAGTCGACATTTATAGAGGAGTCCAACCAAGAAGCAGAACACACAGGCTTTTCAAGGGCCCTTAGGGCAGTCACTAAAAAGAGACATACCTTGAGCTTAAAACTACTTTTAACAAATTTCTAAAAATCGAATTCATACTGAGTGGGTTCTCTAGCCAAAATGACATAAAACTAGAAGTCAATACATTCTTGTGCCATGTAATGACACATCAATCACAGACTGTATATACCCAAGTGGTCTTAAGAGATGATAATGGAGCTGGAAGTCTCCTATTGCCTAGTGATAATGCAGCTGTCATAACACGTTAGGGCAACGTACTACTCACATGTTGGTGGTTATATTTGAATAAACACACTTACTGTTCTATCAGTTGTATAAAACTGTAACACACAGAATTATGTTCAGTGCCTAATACTTGATAACGATCAACGATTATGTTACTGGGATGAATTTACTGGACTCTACTGTTTGTCATTATTTTTGAGGGCATCATTCTGTTTATAAAAAAGCTAACTGTAAAACAAGTGTGCCATGTTATCCTGCCAGTAGCTTCATACATCTCATGTTTATTGTCACTTGATTGTATCAAGAGGCCACACTGGATGATTGACCCATATCACCTGGTTTTGGCAAGAACTCTGTGATGTTCTCACAAAAGAACAAAAGGTGAATGAAATTCACTTAATGGTGAATTTCACAGAATGCATCCCTGTTGTTAAATGATGTGTAATTGTAAGAAAAAGACAACAGGAAAACTTTAGACTGTTAGAAATTAAATAACACACTTTTAAATAATTTATGGGTCAAAGAGGAAGTTTCAAAGGAAAAAATAAAAATATGCGTGATTCAAATGTGCTGAAGAGAAGTTTATAGTACTAAGTGCTTACATTAGAAAGGAAAAAAGGTCTCAAGTCAATAAAACATGTTTCAACATCAAGGAGATAGTAAGAGGAGGATTTTTAAAAGAATTTTTTTAAGATGTTGATGGATCTTTATTTTATTCATTTATTTATAAGTGATGCTGAGAATTGAACCCAGTGCCTCACACATTTCAGGCAAACGCTCCACCACTGAGCCACACCCCAGCCCCCTAAAAAGAGAATTTAATAAAATTGAAAATGTAAACAATAGAGAAAAATTAATAAGACAAAAATCTAATTCTATGAAAAACATCAATTGAACTAATAAACCTATAGGGAGGTTGACAAAATGAAAGAGATAAGACAATCACCAATGTTAATGAATTAGGGGATATCTCGAGAGACCCTTCTTCAGTCCTTCAGAGGCTGATAAAGGAATGCTGGGAACAACTTTATGCTCATAGGTCCAACGATTTAGTTTCTTGAACACCACAAACCATGAAAACTCAATCAAGGATAAATAAATAACATCAAAAGTCTAATAATCACTAATAAGTTGAACCTGCAATTAAAAATCTCCTGAACTAGAAATGTCCCAGCCCGAATGGTTTCACTAGAAAATTCTTCCAAATATTTAAAGAAGAATGATCACGAATTCTATAAATTCCCTCTACTCTCTTGCAGAAAATAGAAGAAGAGGAAACATTTTCCACCTCACTGAAGGAGGCCTTCCACAAGCCAATGGCTAACCACACTGGTACCAGCAGCATACCAGGGTATCCTTCTCAGCCGTGAAAGGAAATGAACTCTCAATCCATCCAACAACATGGATGAATCTCTGGGGAATCATGCTGAGCGAAAGGAAAGTCAACGCAAAGGTTACGGACTGTGTGATTGCATTTATATGTTTTTATTAAAATGGCAAAACTGTAGAAATGGGAAACAGATTAGTAATTGCCAGGGCTAAAGGGCAGGTGGGGATGGGAGGTGAACGTAGAGGACAGTGGGAGGGAGCTTTGGGACAGGACAGTTCTGGGTCTTGATGGTGTTGGAAGATTCATGAACCTACACGTGTGTGTGTTGGTACCACACACACACACAACACCGCACAACACACACACACACACAAATGAGTGGAAATTAAACTAATGAAATCTGAATAAGATTGATTACTCTGAGAGTGTCTAGGTAGCCAAACACTAGGTAGTATTTGCTACTTTAGCTCATTTTAGTCAATTGAAGAATGACGTTATGTGGTCTCTCCTTAATGTGCTGGAGAAGGTAAAGGAAAGAAAATAATATCAGGCTTCAAATTTCCAACTCAAATTCTGCATTAATGACCTTCTATCTTCTATATCTATCCTGAAATCCGTATCTCCTATAGACATAGGACTGGGGTTCCTGAAAATCAAACCCAGAATTTCATTCTGTGAGTGGCTGAATTACAATGCAAATTGAATTCCTAACTTTTTGCTGTCTTTGGTACTAAAGTGAGGGCATCGATTAGGAAGGAATCCTGAAAATTGGAATGGGGACATATGGAAAGATCTTGATGAAACTGGGGACATCAAACCTCTAAAGTGTGCTGAGTTTTCTTTGCCGATAGAAATAGCCCTTTTACCTGCCTAAAAAGGTTAGCCTTCCTTTGCCTACAGAACCTGTAGCTCCCTCCCACTAACCCCAGGGAGCTGTTCTGCAAGACGCTAATTTTCCTCAGCTTTGCTTATAAACTGTAACTGTATTCAAATCACAGCAGGCCCCAAAATGATCTCCAAGGATCTACTAAAAAATAATAAGAAGAAGTAAATAAAATAAAGTTTAAAACCAACCAACCCACAAGCGAACAAAAAAAGCCATGATTTTTTCTACCTATAAATCTGAAAAATATGTGGGAATGAATGGAGATTAAGGGTGTGAAATAACGGTGGAAGGAACATAGGTTGGATCAGAAGGAATTTATTGAGATGAGTCCACTAAGCAGATATTCTGGATTTAATATTTCAGACTGAAGGGATAAAAAGAGCTCCAACAGAATGTCAGCCGGACAATGACTGGTCAGCTGAAACAGAATTAAAACACTACACAAAAGAAGGGTCAGATGCCAGAACTCCTTTGAGAAAATAACCAAAGACTTAGGCAGATTGCAATGTTAGAGTGGATCTTTCATTTAAGACCCTATGAGGGTTCAGAGGACACGTCTTCACCATGATTATGAGGAAGAAATTTATGAAGAGAGGCCTAGCATCCTTGAAGAGCTCTGTGATTGTTCTCTGTCAGTCAGAAGTCACAGAGGGAACTGCTGAAACGCCATGAGGATGATTAGATCCCAGAAACCAAGTGGCTGAAGCTTATTCACTGAAGGCAAGTGGACATGGTTACTTCAATGGACAGTGGAGTCAAAGAAGCAATCATAGTAGTCTGGCTTGAAATGCCATAGGTATGGCTAATTGACCGTGGTGTTTTTAGGAATGTGTTTTATGGTGTCTATGGAGGTGAGACTCACATAGGATGAGGAAATTTACCAAATTCTCACTTGAGCTGTACAAGTAAAAAGTTCTAGGTCAGGTGAACAGATTTACAACTGGAATCATCACAGAAGCACAACTTCTCAATTAATTCCCAGACTGGAGCCAGTTTACAGACCCAGAACTCCTTAAAGGAAGGGGAGACCTTGTTCCTTTGAGGAAGAATCCTGTACGCTGCCAAAAATCTATATCATTAGTATAGTCATAAGCTTTCTCAATCACCATAGTGTGCAGCGGGTAAAATGCATTTAATGCCATTGGGTGGATTGGGGAAAGGAAATAAATCAGATTTTAGGGAGATTCTTGGACACTGACTCTGAACTGATGGTGATTCCAGGAGACTCAACACATCACTTTGGGACTGGGGATGTAGCTCAGTGGTAGAGTGCTTACCAAGTAAGCATGAGGTCCTGGGTTTGATCCCCAGCACTATAAAACAACAACTCCCTAATCACTTTGGTCCATCAGAGAAGGGTCTCATGGAAGTCAGGTGATCAATAGTTTTAGCCCACTGTCTTACATAGGGTCCAGTGAGTTTCCACATCCATCCTGTTATTCATTCTCCAGTTCCAGGATACATAATTAGAATAGACATACTCAGCCATTGGTAGAATCCCCATATCTGTTCCCTGCTTCCTTAAGTGAGAGATATTATGGCAAAAAAAACAAAGAAACAAACAAACAAACAAAAAAAAAAAACTGAGCATAAGCCATTAGAATTGCCTCTATCTTCAAAGTAGCAAACCAAAAGCAATTCTTTGATAGATTGCCCAGATACAGTGCCACCATCAAGGACTGATGATTCCTAACACATCCCCGTTGGTCTCCTATTTGGTCTGTGCAGGAGGTAGAAGGGTCCTGGAGAAGGACTGTGTATTATCAGAAGCTTAGCCAAGTGGTGACTCCAACTGCAGCTGCCATTCCAGATGTGGTTTGATTGTTAGAGCAAATGAATCCTTCCCTGGTATGGGCATGTGGCTGTCGGTGTGCAAAACACCTCTTCCAACATTCCTGTCCATTAGGACCACCCGAAGAAGCTTGCTTTTGGCTGGGAAGGCCAGCAATACACCTTCATGGTCCCCCCCATCCAGCCTGGTGTCATAATTTGGCTCACAGGATTTTTTTTTTTAATTTTTTATTGTTGGCTGTTCAAAACATTACATAGTTCTTGATATATCATATTTCACACTTTGATTCAAGTGGGTTATGAGCTCCCATTTTTACCCCATATACAGATTGCAGAATCACATCAGTTACACATCCATTGATTTACATATTGCCATACTCACAGGATTTTTTAAAAAATATTTTTTAGTTGTCAATGGTCCTTTATTTTATTTATTTATATGCGGTGCTGAGATTTGAACCCAGTGCCTCACACATGCCAGGCAAGTGCACTGAGCCCCAGCCCCCGCCGCTCACAGGATCTTGATAGCCTCTCCTACCACAGCACGTCATACTGGTCTAGCACATGATGTCATCGTGTTAACTGCACCCATTGGGTGTGAAGCAGCATTACTCTAAACGTCTTGGTAAGATGTTAATACACCAGAGGGTAGAAAATAAGTGTGACAAAATTCCAGGGGCATCTACCCCAGTCCACTTTCTAGAGGTCAGTGTTCTTTCTCGCAGCCCATTTTATGAGTGACCTAAAAAGCTACTAACTTTTTTTTTTTTTTTTTTTGGAATTGGGGATTAAACCCAGGAGCACTTTACCACTGAGCTAAATCCATAGTTCCCTTATTTTTTTTTTATTTTGAGACAGGCCTCACTAAGTTGCTGAGGTTGGCCTTGAACTTGCAATCCTTCTGCCTCAGCCTCCTGAGTTGCTGGGATTATAGGCGTAGACCATGATGCCTGGCCAACTGCTAGATTTTGGTTGTGTCTCTGCAATAGGTCTGGGCTGCTATGCAAGCTGCTGTCCCTTGGGCCATATTGTCCAGCAGATCCACTTGTGCTTCAAGTGTGACTAGCAGATAGAGATACTGTTTGCAGCCTTTGTCAGGCCCCCTCAGGTGAATCCCAGTGCATGTCATTACGATTTCAGAGCAAGGACCTAATGCCATCTGCAGATAACTATTCTCTTTTTGGGGGACCGCTTTGGCCTGCTCCTGGGTCTTAGTATAAACTGAATGATTGACCATGGGCCACCAAGTCACCATGCCATTTGAGATGCCCACCTCGAACCAGTCCTTGTCTGTCCCTCCAAGCCCTAAAGCTGGGTGTGAACAGCAGTGCCCCATATGGCACCAACCACAGTCCCAAAAACCTTAATTCTGAATAGTGAAGTCCTGAAAAATCAAAATCCCTAATGTCTAACCACCCCATCACAATTCCAAAAGATTAAACCCCCAAAGGTTGAAACTGAAAGCCAAAATCCAAACAACTGCAACTCCCAAGGAAGAAGAAAAGGTTATGTAAGAGGGTAGAGAACTAAATTCTGGGGAAAGAGATTGGCCACATGATTCAGCAATGATGAAAACGTCAGCTTAAAAATGCACATTTGTCTGCACTAGCTTTCCCTCCAGCTGATGGAATTCCAGGGGCGTTTAATGAGTTAAAGATGCGTTTGTCTGAAGAAGCCAGTGAAGTTGCTGAATGTTACGTTCCTGGTAGGACAAGAAGACGTTTATGCAATGGTTTTGCTGTTTGATCACCAGAATTGCTCCTGGGGTCTGCATATGAGGGCACGCATTTCCACATACCCCGAGCAACACAGAAGCGGGGCACAGAAGGTGGGAAGATTTAATAGGCAAGTCTCCTGTCGGTGTTTGTCACATCATGGAATGAACTCGAAACAAGGAGCATCAGGGAGAAAATGAATATGAGTGTCTTCTCCGAGGTGAGCCATGCCCTAAAAGAAAAAGAAGCAACTAGTCATCATGATGCAAGATTTTAAAATACAGTTCATGAGCATGAATGTTGGCCAGCTCCTCTATGAGCTCCCTCCTTTCAATTGTCTGTAATCTACCCTGGTAATACACTTTTTTTGCACGTTGATTTTTCTTGTTTTCCCCTCTTTTTGGTCCCCCCCACACTATTTTAAATTGCTAGTATTATTTTTTACAATTTTCTTGGGGATTATGGCATTCAGGATTGTGCCTTTCAGGACTATGAACAGCACTGGGATTTGCCTACCTTGTGTAGACTGCCTCCACCAAGACTACCATTTGTGTACACGCCAGTCCTTACCCACAGTCACGGTGCTCCACACAGCATTGCATCTGACCAGGGAATGCCCTGCAGAGCCCAGAACGTACAGCAGTGAGCCCTGCCCATGGGCTTCACTGATCTTACCATGTTCCCCACTACCCTGAAGCAGCTGACTCACAAAATGGTGGAATGGCCTTTTTGTGTGTGTGGTGCTGAGAATTAGAACCCAGGGCCTTGTGCATGCAAAGGCAAGCACCTTACCCACTGAGCTATAGCCCCAGCCCTGGCATGGCACCAGTTGGGAGGCAGTACCTTGTAGGGCTGGGGCAAGGTTCTCCAGAATGCCATCTGTGCTCTCAGTCAGAGCTTTTGACCTTGTGTGGGTAGAATGGCCAGGGTACACTCTTCTGTGTCAGGTTACTTTATGCTCAACACGGTGTCACTTAGATTCTCCCATGTTATTGCCCAAGCCGAGACTTGGCTCTTTCTCTTGTGATGGGTGTCCCATTCCATCTGATGAGCTGGCTGCCTCGCAGGGAATGCTCCTGTGATTGGGTGATAGTGAGGGAAGACGTTGCCGTGTTCTTGCTCTGAGGGTGTCTGGTGGTGGCCTCCCCAAGTGTCTGTCAGGCACACCTCAGGAGTGAGACTGCTGTGTTCAGCCTTCCTATTCTCTCTTTGGAGGTCCTGGCAGGGCAAAGGGGCAGTGGGTTCTGAGGTCCTAGAGGGTTGACCCCAGGCCAAGAAAAGAGAACTGGGGGTAGAGGGGTAGATGCCAGGTTAACCTAGGGAAGGCCCCGGGAGATATTTCCCAGGCAGTGAAGAGCTGGCTTTGTGGTCAGGAGGGGACACTGGGCAGCTGAGGCCACTGAGCCAAACGGCATCCCTTGAGAAAGGTTCTTCCCAATATCTGTAAAGCAGAGCCACTTCCTGTTCCAGGGCGCATGCTACAGACGCTCGCCTGAATCCCCTTGCCTTCCACATCAGTGATTGCTGGAAACTTCCATGCCAGACCCTGATTTCTCAGCTGAGGGGTCCCTCTGGCTCTAGAGTCTCTTTTGCCACTTGCACAGGGTGTCAGAGCGCTAAGGATCACCCCCCCACACACACACACACATACGCACACTCCAGCAATACTGAATCAACATCTCTTGGGACTGGGAAGCTAAACTCCCAACATCCTCACTGCAGGGAAAGGGACACTGAGGAGCTGGTCGACCCAGCTGCAGGGCCAGGAAGGACCACCATATGGAGGTGTGCTGCCACCCTTCTCTGCTGAGTGCCTCCTGGGGCCACCTGCCTTGCTGCTCTCTGAATAGGTGTCCTTGTTCCAGGATCTGCTTCTGGAAGATGAGGCTGGGACCTAGAGAAGACATGTATTTTGGATGACTTTTGACCAAAGACAGGCATTAAACAGACTATCGCTCACTCTTCCCCTCACACACTATCCCAGCTTCCAAGGCTGGCAGGAACTGGTATTCGTCAGCTTTCCATCCCTGTGACAAAGTACCTGAGATAAACCACTTAAAATGAGGAAAGGTTTATTCCGGCTCACAGTTTCAGAGGTTTCAGTCCACAGTTGCTTGGGTCTGTGATGCTGCAGTACATCACGGCAGGAACACGTGGGCAGGTGACTTCCTACCTCATGGCAGGAAGCAAAGAGAGAGACGGAAAAGGCCAGAGTCCCAATATACCTTTCAAGGGCACACCTGAAATGAACTAACTTCCTTCCATTAGGCTCCACCTTGTAAAGGTGCCACCACCTCGCAACCGTGGTACAGGCTGCCAACCCAACCTCTGGTACATGGGCCTTTGGCAATATTAAGAGCACGGAGCTCCTGCACTATTCCATAGCACAAACCACTGTACATGTCTTCCTTCTATGGAGCTGGACTGTGGTCTTCACGTACAAATTGCTGAACAGAAATCTGATAGAAGCTCTTGTGCACAGAATCTGCACGGACTGCAGTCATAGAAGGATCTGCTGCATCACACTGTAGCTTCCCTCTGTGTGGGCTCACTCTCAGTCACAGGTAGTCAACAGCAGTCAGAAAATACAAAGTAGAAAGTTCCAGAAATAAGTTTTAAATTACATAAAATCTTGAAGTGTCCCATTCTCTCCCACCCAGGATGTGGATCATCCCTTTGTTCAGCCTGTCCTTGCTTATACTCTACCCAGCCATTAGTCACTTAATAGCCATCTCAGTTATCAGATCAAAGTTCTTGGTACTGCAGGGCTTGTATGTAGGGTTCAATAAAGATTTCAGGCACTCATTGGGGATCCTGGGATGTGTCCTCCATGAAAAAGAGAGACTACATAATATACAATAGTATAATGCAGATGATATATGATAGAGTAATACAGAATATCATTATAAGGAATACAATTATTATTATGTGAGAATATATTACACATTGTGAAAGTTGTCAGAATAAAAATGGAGGGCTGGGGATGTAGCTCAGTTTTTGTCTTTAAAACCTTCTCTTGGTAGAATGCTTGCCTTGAATGCACAAGGCCATGGGTTCAATCCCCCAGCACCTCAAAAAAAATCAATCAAAATGGAATCTTTATGTCAACCCTAATGAAAAAAATGTAGATAGAGCCAGGAGGTTATGCAAGAAGGGTTCTTACATGTGATCACCTTATAATAACTTTCACAAAAGACTCTTCCAGAACCACAAGCTTGGACAGAGGCCAGCACAACCTCATACAACATGTGCTTTTATAAGAAAAATCTGCCAACAATGATCTGTTCAACCTCAGACAGATGCCACCTTGTTATTAATCATTGGTTAATTAACCAAAGCTTATTGTTTCAAAGCATCTGTGTAATCCTCATCTTTGTCTTTAAAACCTTCTCTTTGCCTCAATCTCTGCAAATTTCCATTGCAATACTCTGATATCCTCCCCAAAATCAGTATTTTGGGGAGAATCTCTAATTTTGTTTAGATTGACAGTATTAAAATAATGTAATAAACAAGTATAAATATAAATATATTCGTTCATCTGTAAAATGGGCTCCCAGTCACCTAGCCGTCTTAGGGGCCACACTTTCACTGAAGCCTCACGGCTTCTCAGGAACCCAGGACTCCTCCGGAGGAAGAGCTGTTGGGGAGGAAGCAAGCTCTGTGGTCCTCATTATGACAACGGCTGGCCTCACCCCTGGCTCCTGCCCCCTTCTTCTGGCCATGGTGCCCATTTTCTTCTGGGGTTCACCTTTTCCCACAGAGGTAGAAATGTTCACCCAAACTGGGGCCCTCATCCATGGCATGACCGTGAGGGATTGGCTCTGAGAAGGTGACCTCAGCTGTCCAATCAGAGTGATCCAGGGGAGTAGGGGATCTCAGCTGTCCAATCAGAGTGAGCCAGGGGAGTAGGTGACCTCAGCTGTCCAATCAGAGTGAGCATGGGGAGTAGGGGATCTCAGCTGTCCAATCAGAGTGATCCAGGGGAGTAGGGGATCTCAGCTGTCCAATCAGAGTGAGCCAGGGGAGTAGGGGATCTCAGCTGTCCAATCAGAGTGAGCCAGGGGAGTAGGGGATCTCAGCTGTCCAATCAGAGTGAGCATGGGGAGTAGGGGATCTCAGCTGTCCAATCAGAGTGAGCCAGGGGAGTAGGGGATCTCAGCTGTCCAATCAGAGTGAGCCAGGGGATGTGGGCGGGTGCAGAGAGCTTCTCTCTGCCTTTCTGCCCAGGTGCCCTCACCAGGCACATCCCCACTACCCTGGGCAAAGGTTAGTCAGGTTTCTATCACCTGTGCTACACACTCACCATGGGAACGTGGGTGAAGTGGTAAGTGACATCTCTTACCCTCCTCTTCCTCATCTGTAAATTGTGCAGCCATCTTGGGGTGTATTGGTGAGAGCTACATGAGATAACTGATACTAGGGTCCTGAACACTGGACTCTCACACAGTGGGTGCTCAAATAAGTGTGAGCTCCTTGTCCCCAGACACACAAAAGGACACTGAGTCCCAGAGGGAGGCAGCAGAGACAGCTGGTGTGTGTGTGTGTGTGTGTGTGTGTGTGTGAGTCCCAAGGAAAGCTCCCAGCCGAGGTGGTTGAATGAGAGGTGTCAGAGCCCCAAATCCAGGGCTTCCTTTTCAGTGGCCCCTCCAAGTGTCCAGAGAGCAGAACCTAGACTATAGGAAAACACAGTCTCTTTTGCAAATTGGTGTTATGTTTGGCTGTAATGAACAGAAAAGTAAAAATTACAGTAGCTTAAGATAAATCCCACTTTATTTCTCTCTCATAAAAAATGCAGTGACCCCAGCACTTTATCTTTCTGCTCAGTCTTCTTCAACCCCTATCTTCAATCTGCTGGTTAAATATGGCTGCTTGAGTGCCAGCCATCAGATCTGCCATTCCAGCAAGCTAGCAGTAATATAAAGGGCAAAGAAGCATTCAACCTCCTACTTTATGTCACTAGTCCTATGTGACATTGGTGTTATGATCTCATTGGACAGCACTCACAGGTGTAATCATGTCTAGCCACATGGGAGACTGAGAAATGTAGATATATCTAGGGGCATGATTCTCTGTGTGTAAGGGGAGGAGGGAGCTTGGTCTTGGGGACACACCTGGTGCTACTCCTCCAGCTCAGGTAGGCTCCGTGTGTGTGTGTGTGTGTGTGTGTGTGTGTCCATTTTCATTTCTGAGCCATCGCTGAATTCATTCTCACTGTTTTGGTCTTTTCTCCACTGTGCTCAGGAGAGCCAAAGAACATGTCCTTGACCCAGATGGGCCACTCAGTGTAACTGTATCTGCTAGTGGCTGATAGCAGGGGTACATAGCAGAATATTCTCAGGGTACAAGGCTCATGGCCGTATCCTGCGGAATGTGAGCTGGTCCCATTTGAGCTGGTCCCTGTCCATAGTCACCCTTTCCTCAAGGCCCACACTCACTTCTGAGGCCTCACCCACCACTGACAGCTTTTGTGATCCAGGAGTCCGTGTTCCTGCAGCAGGGAGATCCCAGGACTCCCACCAGCCAGACTCAGGTTGGAGCCCCAACTGTGACGCCCACCTGCTGGGGGCCGGGAGGGGAGGAGTTTCCACCAGCTCAGTCTTAGTCTGTAAAGTGGAAGAAGGATCCTCGACAGTGCAGGGGTATAGGCAGCAGATGGACAGCACGTTCACCTGGCCACTCAGGTACTTAGGAAGAACCTAAGTACATCAGACATTTGCTGGTCACCAAGGATAAGAGCAAGGAGGTGGCAAATGAACCAGATAGAACCTACCCTTTCCTGTGGGCCTTCCAGTCCAGTAGGGTGGAAAGACGGTGAAAACGACTCCAAGTGAAAGTACATTATGGAGCTGTGGTCCCCGGGATCTGAAGAACAAAGGGAGAAGCTTAGGCACGTGGTTGGCTGCCTCATAACCAACCAACCCCTTAATATTCTCCTACATGGCTCAGGGTTGTATGTGACCAAATGTCTGAGTCTCCTAGGGCTGTCAGAACTAAATACTGCAAACTGGATGGCTTAAAGTGACAGGAGTTTATTTGCTCGCAGTTCTGGGGTCCTGGACCCTGGAATCAAGAAGTCAGCCAAGTTGGTTCCTTCTGGAGGCTCTGAGAGAAAGCCCTTTCCAGGCCTATCTCCCAGCTTCTGGTGTGGTCAGCCATCCTTGAAGTGTTTGTCAGCTTTTATCACTATGACAAAAGGCCTGAGATAAACAATTTAAAAGAAGAAAGGTTTATTTTGGCTCATGGTTTCAGTCTATGGTCATTTGACCTTGCTTCTTTTCGCCTGTGGCAACACAGATCATGGTGGGAGCACATGGTAGAGGAGGCCTATTCTCTTCATGCCAGTCAGCAGGCAAAGAGAGAGAGATGGGAAGAAGCTAGAGTCAGAATATCCTCTTCAAGGACACACCTCCAAAGACCTAACTTCCTCCCAATAGGCCCCACCTCTTAAAGGATCCACTACCACCCAACAGTGCCCCCTGGGCCCAACTCTTAAACACATGGTTCTTCATGGCATGGTTTAGGCCCAGACTGTAGCACTTGGCTTATAGATACACCACTCCAACCTCTGCCCCATCTTCAGATATATGAAGATGTGGCTTTCTTGTAAGGATGCCAGAAATTAGATTTAAGGCCCAACCTAGCCTATCCTAAGCTCATTTTAACTATATCCGTAAAGACTTTATTTTCAAATCAGTTCCCATTCTGAGCTTCTGGGTACACCTAACATTTGAGGGACATTATTTAACCCAACATACAACAGAATATGATGAAGGTGATGACATATCACTTCCAAAATTAGGTCATGAAAGACCACGCCTTCGCTGCCCACACCTTCTCTCCCACTCCACGTTCTTGGATCACTTGCTCTGGGGTAGGTGAGTTGCCATGTTGGAGACCCCTCAGGCAGCCTGTGGATTGGTCCCTAGGGTGAGGAGCCACAGCCTCCAGCCAACAACCTCCAGCCAACAGCCACAGAGCAAACTCAGAGCAGATCCTCCAGTCATGGCCAAACCTTCAGAGAGATGAGACCAGCTGATAGCTTGACCACAGCCTTGGGATGGACCCTGAGCCAGAACCATGTAGGTAAGCTGCCTCTGCCTTCCTGATTCACAGAAATTTTGTGATAATAGGTGTTGTTCTCAGTTGCTAAGCTTTGGGTAACTTGTTACGCAGCTGTAGCTAACCACGACAGATGAGGGGAGGAACAGGGGTTGCTTCAGGCATAAGGAAGATCTGAGCAGAGACCTTGCATGGGATAGGGTCTGAGAGAGGCAGGTGGGAACAGTCTGGAGATGAGGTGGCAGGGTTGGTCATGTCCCTGGAGACCACGTGGCCAGGACTGAGTCTCTAAACAAAGCTAATGGCTCAGGTTTCTGGAGTGAGCTGCAGATGGCGCCTCTCCTCTAGTCTCCTACTCCCTGCAGGCAAATGACCGCCCTGCCCCAGTGTGGGACCTGTTGCCCTCCTCGCTGCCTTTTGTTTAGGTCATGTTTTGTTTTTCTGGGTGCCTCATTTACAGTCACCAGATGTTAACATCTTTCAGTCGCGCTAGCTGGCGTTCATACAGTTCTGGAGGAGAAATGTGGCCTGGCGTTGCTGAGAGTTATAAATGAGTCCATTAACGGAGGTGGATTTGCTAAAAGGTTGCCTTCTTCCCACCTGGTCCAGCACATCGCTCGCATGATCGATGATTCCGCGGCCTTCAGACACGTTTTGAACCTCGGCACATTCTTAATGCCTCAAAAGTTTCCAATTAAAGGCAAATGGCTCTTGGCAAAGTCCAAGGCATTTTTTTTTTTTCCTAACTAAAATAAATACCTGGGCAGGCTCCAGAGTTTATGACTTATTCGCGCGACTGAGGATAAGCAGTTAGGAGCCGGGTGAGGGACGTGTTAGGAGCAGAAGGCTTGCTGAACCATGGAACTCACCCAGAAAACGGTGCCGGACTGGGGCTCCCGGGCACCAGGGCTGAGTGTTGTGGCTCTTGCATGCGTTTGAATCTTGGGCAGGGGGTGATGGGAATGGAGGGGCTGGACTGAGGTCCGGAGGCTGCAATCACTCTCCTGTTCTCCACTCCAGCCCTGTGGCGTGTGCTTCCTGAGCTGTTCCTAGGACAGTCTTGCAGATTTGCCTGGGCAGTGGGGTCTCTAAAAGGACCATGGGAAGGGAGCACAGAGAATCCGGGCAGTCGGGGGCAATTGTGACCATCATTCCCTCTGCAGGGGTCCCTTCATGTGATGGCCCCCTGCTCTTGGAAGGTGCTAGCCAGGTGCCTTCTCTCCTTTGCTTTCCCAGCATTCCTCTTGTTCAGAGCGTGCTGCTCCATCGGAGGGTCTGACTACGGAAGCAGGTTGGAGTCCTGGAGGAGGAGCACTTCCTGGGAGCATGGCATCTCATTCTGGGAACAGGGGTGACCCTGGCCTAGCTGGACTTAGTTCCGACCCCTGGAAGGTTGAGCCAGACCCCTGGGCCAAGAGGGAGTGGTCCCCTCCCCGTCTCTCCTGCAGCCCAAGGAGCTGGGCCCTGTCTCCTTCCCTGGGGATCTATCCTTCCTTGCTCATGGACATTAGGCAGAGCCCTCTTCAACGGATCATGGCCCCTCCCCAGGAGGCTTAGATGGGCTAATAGGGCCAGGCCTGGGGCACCCAGGTAGCACCTCCAGGGAGCCAGGAGGAAGGGAGGGCGGCTGTGCCCAGGCCTGGCCCTTCTCTTACTGCCATTTTTCCAGGGACCAGGCTTGACTTGTGTGGTTTGAGCGGAGAGTGGAAAGAGCCCCCCTCCCTAAACACATGTGATGCTTCTTTTGTGCCTCATCCTCCTAGGAGCAAAGCATCAGAGAGTCCAGAGCTGATAGGTGCAGGTTGGCACATGGGGAGCACTCAGTTTCGGGCTGGGGGTCACAGATTAGAAAGCATCTGAGACAGAGCTGGAAAGGACAGCTGCATCTGGATGGGAGGGTCCTGGGGGCAGCAGACAGCCCGACGCCTCCATTCACAGCATCCCACGGCCTTGGGGACGCTGGGTCTGACTTGGCAGGCTGAGGTTTGGGCTGCCACCCCTCTGCATTGCACAAGTCCCCAGGCTGTGCTGCAAGAACCTAGCATTGGAGGCCTAGCAGGTCCTTCCAACTGTCCAGCTGTCCATCACTGCCCCATCTGAACACATTGCTGACAGGAGGGAGGGTATGGGGACCCCCTCTGCAGATGGCAGCACTGATGTACTGAGGGGACCTGTGGCCAAGGTAGCGGCCTCGGGAGGAACAGAGCTGGGGACTGAGAGGCCGCTCCTCTGTGCTGAGTGCACGCTCTGGTAGCTGAGAGGCTTGGGTGAACTCCAGTGGCTGAGGTGGGTAGTGGCGTGCATGACCCAGGCCAGCTGGCCCTGGGAGAGAGCACAGAACTACTAGGTTAACCCCAGTGCGCGGTGGCAGCTCTAGGCCCCTGGGGACACTGTGGGGAGCCACTGGCCACCTCCTCCTTACCTTACTGTGGGGTCATCTTACCCCACAGTCTGCAGCAGGGACAGGGCTCCTGTTGGGTCCAGAGTGCTCTGCGGGTTTGGTTGGCAGCTTTCCAGACCCACTGACTGCTCCGAGGCTCCCGTCCTCTCCTGCTCCTTCCTTTACCTCTCGCAGGTGTGGTCTGAGGTTGGTGACCTGCCCTCCCCCAGGCCTTGCATGCCCCTGCTCCCAAGGGCACAGCCACCCGGTGAACACTGACTCCAGGTCCTCGTGCCCAGGTCCCTGCTAACTCCTGCACATCTTCAAAGCACCTGCAGGTGGATTTCTTCTCTTACTGCCATTTCCAGAGCCAGCATAGTGAGCCCTGGGAGGGGCCAGGTCCCTGTGGGGATCACTGACCCCTTCTAGCAACCAGGACGTGTTTCTCAGTTGCCCAGCTGAGCCATGGTGGCTGTAAGGTCAAGGCCCTGGTGGAGCTCAGCCTGTCCCTCAGAAGCATGGGATCACCCACCTACGACACAGATGGGCGTCCAGGGCACATGGCCCGATGGTGACAGTAGCAGCTCCTTGGTACCAAGCAAGGACCACAGAGGATCTGATTCACTGGGTCATCAGCATGGCTCTGTGCCAGCCACTGTGCTGAGCTGGGGAACCTCGAGAGCTGTAGGACACTGCCTCTTCCATGGGACAAGGACGCAGAGCCCCATCTTGTCCTCCATCCTGGCATCCCAAAGCCACATTGCCCACCCTGCTCTGCACGCAGCATCCTGGGGTAGAGAGACCTTCAACCTCCAGATTTGTCACCCAGGTTCCAATCCTGTTTCCCCAGGATCCAATGTCATCTCCTGAGACCCTGCTTCCTTCTGCAAAATGGGGTGGCCGGCCGGGCAGAACTCAGGGACAACAGGGAAGCTGGCACTCAGGCAGGGTCCTCTGGGGCCCAGGCTGTAGGCGGTGGCTGCAGCAGCCTAGGAGCTGCAGGAGTCACAAAGAAGAAAGGTTGTGACTGTATATAAAAATTGTGGCCATGGATTTTAGAGAAGGAACAAAGGTTAAAAAAAACGTGCCTTGTTTCCTCTCCTTCTTGGATCATGAGGTGGAGTTTGCTCCCCACACCCTCCTGCTATGATGCGCGGCCTTTGCCAGAGGCCTGAAGTCACTCAATCTTGGGCTGCAACCTGCAAAAGCAGAAGCCCAAATAAGCCTTTTCTCTTTCTAAGTGAATTGCCTCAGATATTTCATTACAGTGACAGAAAGCTGACTGACACAGTGGGCACGTGAGGTGGCCTCGGAAATTGGAAGTCAGTCTGGCATCAGTTGGCAGAGCCACCCCATTCCCACTCCTTGGCAAGTCCCTACACCCACAGGCACCAGGAGACAGGCAAAGAACGTTCCTAGGAACTTTGCTCATAACAGCAAGGGAGTGAGGGCCCTTGGCAGTAGAGTGGACAAACTGTGAACTCCTGCAACAAAACCATCAACAGCAACAGCACGAACACTGAGGAAAATTAACTACAGGTACGTACTTAACCGTGCAGGGATCTCACGACCTCGCACGCTCACAAAGGGATCTATAGCCTGTGGTTCCAACTCTACAAAGTCTGGAAATAAGCAACACGCACCCTCCATCACTGAGGGAGGCACACAGGTGTGTGGTGAGAGGAGCTCTGAATGCACAAGGGACCCGTTAGCAGGGTGTGGGTGCAGCCGCCGCCCTGTGGGAGGGGCCGCTGTGGGAGTTCCTATTTCTTGAGCGTAGGGGTAGCTTGAAGGTGCTCATTTCCCGGCATTCTTCATACCCTACACATGTGCTGTAGGTCATCACTCCTGTGAATCCAGTGTTATTAAGAAGGAGTCCATGGCTCCTCTTTTTTTTCCTGTTCACACCACCCACCTGGGATCCCCTCCTGAGACACAGCCCCCTGCCCTTGGCCCTGGGTCTCTCTTTTCTTCTGTCACCCCACCCCCACCCCACCCTGCCAGCAAGAGTTGATGGTGTCGCTCTTCCTTGTGATCCACCTGAATCCTGCCCACCCTGGCCTGGGGAAGACCCGTGATCCCAGTTCTGCTCTCAGAAGCAACAGGGGTTGTGGTAAGATACTCAGATGCAGTGGTCCCAGTGTCTCCGCCCGTCCCATCAGTTCATCCTGGATGTCCCACTCCCTGTGCCCCTCCCCGTAAACCAGGAAAATGCTCTCCAAGGTTCACAGTTAATAGTGGGGACAGCCTGACCCAGACCTTGGCTCCTTCATCTGGAGCCCTCAGCTTGGTCTTGAGAGGGACCCCAGCCTGTCTGGTAGGGACACAGTGCCTGGGGCTGGGAACGCCATAAATCTGGGGGAATCCCGTGATTCCCCAGAAACACAGAGGTTCCATACTCCAGATGGTGGGCACCTTCCCCTCCACTCACCATCTACAAATGGCCACTTTCTTATCCTGGAGTATTATGGGTTGGATTGTGCCCTTCCAAAAAGTTCTACTGAAATCCTGATCCCCAGGACCTCAGGATGTACCTTGTCTGGAAATAGGGTCATTTTTGAGGTGATTAGTTAAGATGAGACCATATTGGAGCAGGGCCTCAACCAACTGAACTGATGTCCTTATAGAAGAGGAGGTGACATGGAAACACACAAAGCGGGGAATGTCCCTGTGACTGCACGGGCAGAGAGTGACACTCTGCAGCCACGAGCTAAGGAACACCAAGGGTTTCCAGCCACCACCAGAAGCAGGACGAGGCTGGCAGCCTCCAGAACTGTGAGAATGCATTTCTATTTTTTTAAGTCACCAAGTTTTTGGTCCTTTGTTCCAGTTGCCCCAGGAAACTAACGTAGTGAGTCTCCCTTCATGGAATTAAATTAAAACGGCCCCAATTCTGTCACCCAGAGGAAGCGGCCGCTCCTGATTGGCAGTGCCTGTGTGCGTGGCCCTTGCCCCGAGGTGGGCTACGCGGGCTGTGTGGAGACCTCCCTCCTTTCCCACTCGTGGACGCACTGTGGACATTTCCACCTGGGCTCATAGGGTGGTTTGAGTGGGTATGCGGCTTTCCACTGTGGATACAACATGGTCACAGAGCCACACGTGGTGGATGGGGAGGCTGTTTCCTCCCTCCCTCCCTCCCTCTTCCTTCCTGGTTCGAGCTCCTTCTCCACGCCCCTCTGGCTCTCGCTCTCCAACCTCCCTGACTCTTTAAAGAAATGAGAAAACACAGACCTTTCTGATCACAAATGTTTTTAAATGCCTGCGTATTAATGACTGGTGAGTATGTGCGTTGGCAAGCCCAGGGTGATCCTTCTTGTCTTAAATGAGAAAAAGTCAGAGGAAAAATGGGCTTTGTGTTGTCAAACATTAGCCTGAGCAGACACCCTCTGAGCGCCCGGCTCGGGGGGCTTCCTGAAACCAACTGCATTTTTCCTGAAGGAGTGTGTTTAACGTCAGCACCCTGAGGAGCTTGGCCGAGAAGAGCCCCGAAGGCCAAATATTTACACAACCAACCCTAGAGCCCCATGGAAATGACCTCATGAACATTGTTTTTAATTCATAAGACATGGTGATGAATAGGAGCCGTGGCCTTCCTAACACTCATTTATGGACAGTGGGGGCTGGGGGTTGGGCTCCTGAGCAGGGAGCCATTGGGGATGAGAGGTGGGAAAAGGCTTTGGTGTCTGGCAGGATGAGGTTTTAGTCCTGGCTCCAGTTTCCTTGCCTTGTGACCTTATGTAAGTCACTTCAGCGTCTGAGCCTGTGTCTTCTATGAAATGCAGAAGAAAATGCCAATTCTCAGGTGTAGGGTAAAGACGGCCTGTAATAATGGGAAGTGTGGGCCTCTCTCTGCCTGGGGGTCTTCCATTTGGCCATATGGGACATAGATGATATGTGTTCCCTTTACCTGCTATGGAGGTCCTGGCAGACAGCTACCCTGCCCCACCAAAGGTTAAATCAGGGAGTGCAGAAGCTTCCAGACAAACAGCAAACCATTTGGAGGTATTATTCATATTCTCTTTCACTCTAAAATCTGGCCATAGCTGGGCATGGTGGCACATGCCTGTCATGCTAGTGACTCAGGAGGCTGAGGCAGGAGGATTTCAAGTTCAAAGCCAGCCTCAGCCACTTTCTGAGGCCCTAAGCAATTTAGCAAGCCCTGTCTCAAAAAAAAAATTAATAATAAAATAAATAAATAAATAAAAAGGGCTGGGGGTGTGGTTTAGTGGTTGAACACCCCTGGGTTCGATCTCTAGTACAAAAAAATTTATAAAATTTGGCCACCTCTGGATAGTGAGTGCTGACTTGTGACGTCCTCTGGTCTGCCGTCCTGTTCCTGCCCATGTCCTCGGGGCCTCACCAACCTACATCCAACGCCAGTACTCGCATCTCTACTTGAGGCTTCCTGGCCTCCAGAGCTGGTTCTGCCTGTGGGAGGCAAACCAGAGCATCTGAGAGTGCATGGCCCTGAGGACCACCCTCAGGCAATGAATGGTGAGAACTAAGGGGGAATCCTGCAGCCCCCTTGTCCCTTGGATTGGGTCTTTCTGAGGGGCATGTTCTGCCCTGGTTCCCAGAGTTCTTTCGTGGGTTGAGCTCCCTTTGCCTCCTGCGGTCACTTTCTTGACAACGCACCTTCCCTTTCTGTGCCTCTCTTTCTGACTCTCGTGCCTACTCTCCTTTTGGTGCTTCCTGGAATTACCCCTCAAATAAACCACGTTCACTGAACCCTTGTGTAGAGGCTCCGGGAGGAGCACAGAGCCTCTGCACCAGCCACGTCCCCAGCTCTTTTTTATTTTTTATTTTGAGACAGGATCTCGCTAAGTTGCTTAGGGCCTCAATAAGTTGCTGAGGCTGGCTTTGAAGTTGAGATCCTTCTGCCTCAGAAGGATCCTTCTCCCAAGCCACTGGGATGGCAGGTGTGTGCCACTGATCCAGCTCTAGCAAAAGTGCTTTAAAAAATGAAGGTGGAGACCACACCAATCATAAACAAGCATGCGGAGCAACAAAAAGTCTCAGACATAACTGGTGGGAATGCAAAATAGTTTAGTCACTTTGGAAAAAACAAGGTAGTTTCTTAGAAAGTTAAACATACTCCTACAATATGATCCTGTAGTCACTTCCCTAAGTATTTACCTAAATGAGTTGAAAACTTTAATCTACACTAAATTTTGCACACAAATGTTTTTTAGCAGCTTTATTCATAACTGCCCCAAACTGGAAGAAATCAAGATATCCTTTAGTAGGTGAAAGGGTAAACAAACGATGATGCACCCATGAAATGGAATTTTGTTTGACACTCTAAGGGAATAAATCACCATAGCACCAAGTACAAGGAGCAAACTTATATGCATGATGCTGTGTGAAAGAAGCCAATCTGGAAAGGAAACACACTGCATGATTCCAATTACATAGCATTCTAGAAAAGGTGAAACTATAGAAACAGTAAAAAGATCAGTAGTAATCTGGGAAAGAGGAGCCGGAAATCACTAGGTGGAGAACAGGGGACGTTTAGGACAGTGAAGCTATTCCACATGCCGCCATGATGGTGAATACACGTCGTTATACATGGGTCAAGAAGCTTAAGGTAATTTAATGAATAATAATATGGCAATATTGACTCATCAAATATATGTATCACATAGTAAGTTGCTAATAATGGGGAACCAGCATTTGAAAGATGAAGTGGGTATTGGGAAACTCTGCTTTCTGTTCTGTGTTTCTGTAAACCTAAAAGTTCTCTAAAAAACATCATCTATCAACTTAAAAGAATGAATGCAAAGATTTCCCAACAAGAAGCTTGAAAGTCATGACTTCTGACATCACACACACAAAAGGGAACCATCAACAATTCTTCATAACTATGTCAGAAAATTGAATTCAGAGGGCAGATTCTTGCCCTGAAACCCAGAGAGTCAGGAAGATGCCTAGTATTGGCTCACTGTGAACTGCAGCCACTGTTGAAGTCAGCCACTGTAGGAACACCTGGGGCAATTAACTGAATAATTTTAGAGACTTAGAATAGAGTAGCTTTGCAGATAAAAGCTCATGGGGTCCAGAGTTAAGGGGTTCATACATGCATGAGTTTTGCTTCCAAGAACTACACCAAGTTCTTAGGGTGAAGATCAAAGGAAAACACCTTTTTTCTTCTAACAGAGAAAGAGGAAAAATAACCATCTTGAAATAAAATCTAGAGTATTTGGTTCTTCTAAACAAAGTCCTATTTTCAAAGGAAATTACAGGTCAACATTCCTGAGGAAATAAATGCAAAAATCTTTAATAAAATATTAGCAATCCATGTTCAAAAACATATTAAGAAGATTGGACACCATAATTAAGTTCTTTCACTTCAGGGATACAAGGTTGGTTCAACATGCACACATCAATAAACATAATCCATCACATAAACAGAATTAAGGACAAAAATCACATTATTATCTCAATAGATAAAGAAAAAGCCTTCAATGAAATTCAGTACCCATTCATGTTAAAAACACTGCAGAAACTAGGGATAGAAGGATCTTGCCTCAACATCATAAAGGATATATATGAAAAACCCAAACCAAAATCAGACTGAATGAACCGAAAGCATTTCACCTAAAATCCACATTCAAAAACATATTTAAAAGATTGTGCATCATGAATAAGTTCTTTTGTTTCATCTAAAATCAAGATAAGGATATCTACCATGACCTCTCCTATTCAATATAGTACTTGAAATGTTAGCCAAAGCAATTAGACAAGAGAAAGAGTTAAAGGGATACAAATAGGAAAAGAAGTCGAATTATCTCTATTTGCAAATGAAGGTATCTAGAGGTGATAAATAAATTCATCAAAATATCAGGATACAAAATCAACATACAAAAGAAGAAAAATGGAATTAAATACAGAAATATAAAAAATATCAAAGGGAAATCCCACCAAATTGAAATTTTGTATCCATGAAACTATTTAAAAGTGACAGTAGACTTAATTTAATTATAAACATATATTGCAAACCATAGATCAACCACTTAAAAAGCTTCTAAAGATGTATAATCAATATACTAATAACAGAGAAAATGGAATTATGGAATACTTAATTAAAATTAGAGAAGATAGAAAAAGTGGAAGACAAAACACAAAAACAGAAAAATGGCAATGAAAAGAAAACAGTTATAAACATAGGAGATATTAATCCAACTGCATAAATCATCACTTTAAATGTGAATCATCTACATATGTCAATCAAAAGACAAAGCCTGCCAGAAAGGGTAAAAAAGCAAGACCTAACTATATGTGTTTATAGGAAACCCACTTGGAATATAAAGACACAGATATATTAAAAGTGAAGGAAGGAAAAGACATACTGATCTGGCATGAATTAAATAAAGCTGAAGTAGCCATATTAATTTGACAAAGCAGGTTTTAGAGCAAAGAAACCATCACGAATAAAGAGGGATGTTACATAATGATGAAGGTGTCAATTCTCCAAGAAGAAATAAGGACCCTTAATGTGTTTGCATCTTAAAAAAGAACATAAAAATATGTGAGGCATGGCTGGGGATATAGCTCAGTTGGTAGAGTGCTTGCCTCACATGCACAAGCCTCTGGATTCAAATCCCCAGCAACACACACACAAAAAATGTGTGAGGCAAAAACTGATAGGCCTGATGACGGAAATGTCCTGTATCTTCATCGTATCCACAACAATACTGTGGTTGTGATATTGTACCATTGTATCATTGCAAGAAGCTATCATTGGAAGAAACTGTGCAAAGGGTATTTGGGATCTATTTATTGTTTCTCACAACTGCATGTGGAATTCATCTATTCTAAAATCACTGCACTGTCCAGCAATTGGCAAAGCTGCGAGTTTAAATGAGATTTTATTTTTAATATTTATTTTTCTGTTTTTGGTGGACACAACATCTTTTTTTTTTTTTAATGTAGTGCTGAGGATCAAACCCAGCGCCCTACACATGCCAGGCAAGCAAGTTACCACTTGAGCCACATCCCCAGCCCTAAATGAGATTTTAATAATGTTATATGATGTAATCTCTGTGATTACTCTGAAAAGGAATAATAAATGAAGATGTTGTATAACTAAAAAAATAATAGAGTGGAAAAATGGTACAGACTCCAGAATAAAGCAGGAAACCAGAGAATAAAAGAACATGTAACATAAGTGGCAAATTTAAAAAAAAATGGAAAATGGTGGGGTTAACCCCAATTATATCATCAGTAAATATACTGAATGTAAATGGACTACATATCCTAATTTAAAAACAAAGATTTCCAGGCTGCAACAAAAAAGAAAAACTCAATGATATGCTGCTTGCAAAAAAAAAAAAACATGCCTTCAATGTAAAATTCAAAAATGAAAGGAAATTAAAAATATATTCTGCAAACTATCGAAAAAAAAATCCAAAATGAGCTCTCCCCACAATTCATTGTTAAGTAAAAGTATAATTAGAAACGTAAGGGGATATTTCCCAATAATATAAGTCCATTTAATTATTTAAAATTTGACTCCATCTTATGTTAGAACCTTAAAATATAGAAAGTCAAGATGGAAAAATCTAAAATAAAAATAGAAAACCCACAATCATCATAAAATATTTTGACACATCTTTCTTGCCAACTGATGGAAGAGATATGAACACATCTGAAAGGATATAAAAGATTGAATAATATGAGTAAAATAGTAGTAGTTGCAAAATCAATGAGTCCTGGTCTACATTTTGGCAAATCATTTGGTCAACTTTCATGATAACCCCGTGACAATGTGAATAAATGTAAGTATCATGTGTATAAATGTGGAGAGCGGTGACAGAGAATGGGAGAGTAGTGACTGAAATTGGGGGTCTCTGATGAAATCATGGCTGTGGCAAGCCTGGTGCCTGGGAATGTTCCTGTGCACAGGTGAAGGATGCCTAGCTGCTGTAGCAATGCCCTTCATGAGAAAGCTCTGCATAAGAGTCTCGACAGCCTCGACCTTGATCTCAGGCACACAGCTCCTGGGAATAGAGGAACTCTCCTGCTAGACAACCACAATGTTTCACCAGCTCCGCTGCTCCTGAACCTACCCACATAACAGTAACTTTAAACAGTGGACTTTCTTGAGAGCTGCACAAAGCTCCTAACATTGCTCAGTGGTAGAGCACTTGCCTTGCAAGTGTGGGCACTGAGTTCAATCCTAGCCCCACCTAAAAACAAATAAAGGCATTGAATCAATCTACAACTAAAAAAAATTTTTTTAAATAAAAAAAGCTCCTAACATTTCACATTGCAACTGTCAACTGTAACTGCAGAATAAGCTGCATAATGTTGCTAACTTTGTAACTTTCCTGAAATACAAAGAATAATGCTCGCATAGTCTTTAACCTGATGATGAGACATATATAAATAAAGAAATTCTGGCATAATTCTTTAGACCTGCTTCTCCATCAGAGAGCAGCGCTCCACCTGACCCCAGCTATATCTTCACAATCTGGGTTCGTCTTTATTTTTCTTATCCTCTTTGACCCTCATGGGAACCTGTTTGATTGGCCGCACTGGTTGTGGCATATAAAGTTAGGAAGATTTCAGTGAATGAAAAAACTCAAAGTGTTTGTGTAAACTCTTTAGCACCAAAAGTCTACAGGGTTCAATTGCTATTTCATTTAGATCATATATAACTAACGCCAGTGATGACAGAATCAGATTCAACATTTTCTTAGTGGTAGAAACATGGGTTGAACACTTTGAAATTGAATCTGTGACATGAAAATTTAATTGGTATAAAGGAAAAGTCCTTTGTGTTATGTGTGCAAATAGTTTAATCTTTAAAAACGAGCAGTAACTCCTACATGCAACAGGGTGGAATTGAATTTTTACTTTTTCATACATCTGTGTAACCAGGTTATAAAATACCCAGAAAGCTCCCTCATGCCACTTCCAAACCAACACCATTCCCTGGATAGATAACCAAAATTCTGCCTTCTATTATCATGGATAATCATTGCCTGTTCTTAAATGTTATATAAGTGGACTCATGCTTACGTATATGTCAACATATATATTCACATACATGTATAAACATATGTTCATTTCTTTATTTGATATCTATCCTCTATCATCTATGTATGTATGCATGATCTATCTAAAGGAAACTATGTCACACTAATAAAATATAAACAGGCAGAAAGTATATACAGACACAAACTATAACTTTCACAAAAATTAGCTCAAAATGGATCATGGACATAAATGTAAAATACAAACCTTTAGGACTCCTTGAAGATAACATAAGAGCAACCTAGAATGACCCTGGACATAACAGGTTTTTAACATACAAAACCAAAACAATGAAGAGAATGGATAAATTGGACTGCACTATAATTTTTAAAACTTCCTCTGTGAAAGACATGATCAAGAGAATAAGAAGACAAGACACAGACTGGAAGAAATATTTGCAAAGGACATATCTGATAAAGGACTGTTTTTCAAAAACCTCTTAAAAGTCACCAATTAAAAAAAAAACGTTTGGAAAATGGTCCAAAGACCTTAAAAGACACATCACCAAAGATATGTAGACAAAAATAAGCACACGAAAATATAACACACTTCGAATGGCATCAGAGAAATGCAAATTAAAACAGTAATGAGTCATCACTACTCATCTATCAGAATGGCTGGAGTCCAGAGCCCAGACAACACCCACAGCAGAGAAACAGTTCTGTGAGACACTGTAACGGTGGATGCACGTCACTGAACTGGTGAGGATGCAAAGCCACAGGAACTGTCATCCACTGAGGGGAATGCCAAGTGGTCCAGCCACTTTGAAAGGCAGTATCCTCTGGGACTAGGTGTACTCTTCCTATACAGCCGGCAATTATTCTTCTTGGCGTTCACTCAGAGGAGTTGAAAACATGCCCACACAAAACTTGCACACAAATATTTGCATAAAATTTATTCATAAATTGCCAAAAGTTAGAAGCTACTAAGCTGCCCACCAATAGGTGAGAGGGTGAACAAATTGCAGTACAGAATAATGTGCCACGGTGGGATATTTCTTAGTGCTAAAACAAAATGAGCCTAGGAAGCCATAAAAAAGGGAGAAAAATGCACTAAGTGAACAAAGGCAATTGAAAAGTCTGCAAGCTGCATTCTGAAATCTGAAATGCTCCAAAATTCTAAACCCTTTGACATTATGTCACAAGTAGAAAATCCACACCTGACTTAAAGTGACTAGTTGCATTCAAAACTCAGGCACGCTAGAAATAATGTAGAACATTACCTTCAGCTTATGTGTAGAAGGTCCATACAAAACAAGTGAATTTTGTGTTTAGACTTAGGTCTCATCTCCAAGATATCTAATTATGTATACACAAATATCCTAAATTCTGAAATACTGGAAATCTGAAGCATTTTTGTTCCCAAGCATTTTAGATGAGAGAAACTCAGCCTGTAGGTGACATTCTAGCAAAGGCAAAAAACAAACAAACAAAAAAAGTAAGTAAAAAAGATCAGAGGTTGTTAGGGATTAGTTTAGTGGGGAGGAAGGGATGAACAGGCAGAGCTTGGGATTTTCAGGGCAGTGATATGATTCTGTATGATACTGTAATTGTGGGTACATATCATTATACATTTGTTGACAAAAAAGAATGTACATGAACCTTAATGTAAACTGTTGTCTTTGGTTTAAAATAATTTATCAATATTGATTTATCATTTGTAAAACGTGGGTCCCACCAATGCAGGGTACTAACAATAGGGGAAACTGTTTGGAGGAGAAGGGGGCATGGCACTCTACTGTGTGCAAGATTTTCCTGTAAAATCTAAACAATCTAGAAAAAGCAAAATAAATAGTGTTTTTTCAGAAGGCCAATTCCAGACAACCAGGGATGCTTGGATCATAGGTTAGGTTTGCTTTCTAAATGTTAATGGAGCTGCAGGCAACAGATTGAGGAGATGAGAACTCTGCTGATTTTCTTAAATTTAATAAAGCATACTACTGGTTGTTTTCATAGAAATCTTTCCATTTGTGTTCGGATGTACAGATATAGGAAAAGAAAGAAAGAGAGTTAAAGATGGAATGAATAAAGGTAAAATAAAATCTTTTACTTTTCTTACTCTTTGTTAACCCAATATACATCACCTGCTAAAGCATCATTATTTTTGTTAAAGTATTATTAGTATTTCAATAATAACATACTGAGTGATAACAGGTTGTAGATAAGTGGAATAATAGCAGCAGAGTCACAAGAGACATATGCTGTTACAAGGAACCTGCAGTAAATATGAGCACTGTTCATAGTGGTAGAAGATTAGTATTATTTGAAGGTAGGCTTAATTAGAAATACACACACACACACACACACACACACACACACACATTTCTGGTACCAGGGATTCAACTCAAAGGGTCTCGGCCACTGAGCCACATCCCCAGCCCCCCTTTTTTTTTTGTATTTTGTTTAGAGACAGGGGCTCACTGAGTTGCTTATGGCTATTTGCTGAGGCTGGCTTTGAACTTGTGATCCTCCTGCCTCAACCTCCTGAGCCTGAGCCTGGGATTACAGGTGTGTGCCACCACACCTGGCTACAAATATATATTGTAAACTCTGGGGCAACCACTGAATTCATTTAAAGTATAACAGGTGCACTGAAAAAGGAGAAAGTGGAATCAGAAAACACTCAATTAGAACCAGAGGAAGTTGAAAAGAGGCCTCTGGTAATGAATTAAAAACAGTTACAACCATGGTTGATATTGTTTAAGTCAGCCTTTTCACCACTGTGATTAAAAGACCCAATCAGAACAACTGTAGAAGAGAAAAAGTTGATGTGAAGGCTTAGGGTTTCAGAGATCTCAGCCCACAGACAGCAGGCTCCATTCCTCAGGGCTCAAAGGTAGGCTGAACATCATGGCACAAGAGTGTGGCAGAAGGAAGCAGCTCACATGATGCTCAGAAAGGGGTGGGAGAGAGAGTGATCTCCATTTGCCAGATACAAATACATACCCCAAAACCACGCCCCCAGTGCACCACCTCCTCCAGCCACACCCACCTGCCTTCAGTTACTACTCAATTAATCCCATCAGGTGATTGATTCACTGATTAGGTTAAGGCTCTCATAACCCAATCATTTCTCCTCCATACCTTCTTATATTGTCTCACACATGAGCTTTTGGGGGACACCTCACATCCAAACTATAATAGATACTAATCCATACACATCAATAATCACTTTAAATGCTAGTGGTCTAAGAACACCAATCAAAATCAGTGACTGTCAGAGTGGGTAAAAAGACAAGACCCAACTGTATGTAATCTGCAAGTGACCTGCCTTAATCATACTGATGCTGATCAATTAAAAGTAAAGTGATGAAGAAAGATATACCATGCTAACAACAATCAAAAGAAATGTGGAGTGAGTACATTAATTTAAGACAGAGAAAACTTCAGAGCAAGGGAAACATTGAGAGGTGAAGAGGGTTAATACATAATGAGTCTCCAAGAAGATTTAACAGTCCTAAACAGGTAGGTGCGTAACAATAGATAATCAAAATGCAAGAGTAAAATAATGATAGAACAGCAGGAGATGTAGATAAATCCATTATGGAAGTTGGACACACCCCTCTGTCAGTCATGGACAGATCACACTGGCAAAAATAATGAGTTCACTCAAATAGAACTATCAATCAGCTGGATATAATTGATATTTTAGACTAGTTCTTTCAATCGTAGCATACTATTCTAAATCTCACATGTAATACTTATCAAATTAAACCACATTTGGGGCCACAAAATATGTCTTACAAATTAAAAGAACAGAAATCACACAAAGTTTGTTCTCAGACTGACTTCAACAGAATTAAACTATAGGTCAATAACACAGAGACAGCTAGAAAATTCCTGATGTTTGGAATATCTTTCTAAATAATATACTTTATTTATCTTTCTAAATAATACATGAGTTGAAAAAGAAGTCTAGAGAAAATTTCAATGTATTTTGAACTCATAAAAATATATGCAATACCAAAAAAAGAGTGCTTAGAAGGAAATTTATAATATTAACTTCGTGTTTACAAAAGGAGGAGGATTAAAAAAACCGATAACCTGCTGGGCATGGTGATGCATGCCTGTAATCCCAGCAGCTCAGGAGGCTGAGGCAGGAAGATTGGAAGTTCAAGGCCAGCCTCAGCAATTTAGGGTGCTCTAAGGAACTTAGTGAGACTCTGTCTCTAAGTTTACAAATAAATAAAAAATAAAAAGGTGTTGGGGGATGTGGCTCAGTGTTAAATTGCCCCTGGGTTGAATCCTCAGTACCCCTCCCCCAAATCAATAACCTGTACTTTCACTTCAGGATAATAGAGAAAGAAAAGCAATTTAAGTCTGAAGCAAGCACAGAAAAGTAATAATGCAAGTCAGAGCAGAAATAAATAAAATTGAATGCAGGAAAAGTTAGGAATAAAACCTATAAAACAAAAGCTGGTTCTGTGAAAACATCAATAAAATTGACAAACTTCTAACCAAGCTAACCAAGAAAACATGAAAGAAGACATAAATTGCCAATATCATAAGATGACTCAAAAAAAATAATAAGATGACTCATCTTGTGGACACTAAAAGGATAATAAAAACAATGAGAACAATTCTATGTCCACACATTTAATAACCTGGATGAGATGGACCAGTTCCTTGAAAGGCGATGAACTACCAAAACTCACACAAGGAGAAATAGACAATCTGAACATTCCCCTATCTATTAACAAACTTGAATGATTAATTGTAACTTTCAAAACAAAAAGTACCTGGTGCAGATGAGTTATCTGGTGAATTCCACTAAATAATTAAGAAATGATACTAATTTCATACAACTTTTCCCCAAGAAGAGGAAGAGGAGGAAGAGGAGAAAGAACAATTCCTAATTCATTCTATGAGGTCAGCGTTTGCTCAAATACTAAAATTAGATCAATACATGAAAGAAAAAACCACAGACCAGTATCTTTCATGAATACAGAGGCAGAAATTCTCAACAACACATTAGCAAATCAAATCCAACAATGCACACCTGCAATCCCGGCAACTCAGGAGGCAGGAGGATCACAAGTTCAAAGCCAGCCTTAGCAACTCAGCAAGGCCCTAAGTAACTCAGCAAGATCCTGTCTCAAAGTAAAAAGGGCTGGGGAGGTGGCTCCGTGGTTAAGTGCCCCTGAGTTCAATCCCCAATAGCACCTCCCCCCAAAAAAAGACCAAGGGGCACAACTCTAGTTCAACATCAAAGAAAGAAACCAATGAGTCCACTACATCAACAAACTAAAAAAGAAAATCATATGATCATAGCAATTGGAGTAGAAAAAGTATTTAGCAGCCAATTGGGAATAGAGAGGAAGTTCCTCCACGTGATAAATAATACATGCAAAACACCCACAGCCAACATCACACTCAATGGGGAAAAGCCAGATGCTTTCTCCTTAAGATTAGGACTCATGTTACTTTATTTCAGGACCAACTATAAGATTTCGGTAATCAAAATGTCATGTGTGATGATTAAAATTATGAGTCAACTTGACCAGGCCGTGGAGCAACCACGTTTGTTCACACATTATTCTGAGTGTTTCTGTGAGGATGTTTAGATGAGTTTAGCATTTAAATCATTAGACTGAGTACTGCAGATCACCCTCCCAAATGTGGTGGGCCCTGCCCAATCAATTGCAGGTCTGAATGGAACAAAAGGTTGACCCTTTCCCAAATAAGAGAAAATGCTTCCTGCCTGACTGTCTGAATGGGTCATCAGAGTTTTTTGCCCTCTGCTTTTGGATTTAAACTGAAATAAAGGCTCTTTCTGAGTCTCAAGCCTGTCAGTCTTTGGTTAAAAGCTACAAACTCAATTCTTTTGGTTCTCAGGCCTTTAGACTCAAACTGAAACTAAACCACAGGCTCTAGGTCTTCAGTTTGCCCATTCCCCCTGCAGATCTTGGGGAATTCCTGCTTTCAAAATTGCACAGGTCAATTCCTTATAAGAAAGCTCCCCCAATATGTATGAATGTCTTCTATCTATCTATCTTTCTATCTATCATTTATTATCTATCTAACATCTGTCAGGAGAGAGAGATAACATTTAATAAAAAGGATCCAGAACTTGTGCACTTCAAAACTTTGCAGCCTACCCACATTGCTAAACCTGAAAAGCTTTTGGAAGAGAACATTAAAGGTGTAGGTGAACAAACATTCCTTGAGATCACCCGTGGAGTGAAACACCCCAGCAGCAACCAGGAATCGAGAAGGGATTATACCAGGAGAGACGCTGCCAGGTCACACCAGAGGGAGTGAACACATGATGAATAAAGGAAGGCTTTAGGAATTCCAGGATTGTACCAGATGGGATTATGGAGCTACTGGTCATGAACATGATATTTCCTATAAAATAAAGGAGGAATGATCCCAAACGTGATTTAGAGAACATCAGGGTCACCACTCCCACCACGAGCCCAGGAATGGAGCCTGTTCCTTCTTGGTTTCAAGGATGGGGAAATGGGCTTTCTTCAATGTCAACAGGACAGGCCACCCTGCTCAAGGCCTCAGAGGGTGGACTACCAAAGATCCCCTGGAAGCAGAGTTCCCACCCAGAGACAAGGGAGTGGGAACAAGCCTGTATACGTAGGGGTGATGTTGCTGCCTCAATGAGCCCAGAAAGCCAAGTATCTAGCAGAGAGGACTTCTCTTGATCCTTTTTTAAGACCTAATGGAATTTGCCTTGCTAGGTTTTGGACTTGGTGGGACCCAGGACCTCTTCCATATTTTCTATTTCTCTATTTTGCAATGGAATTTTCTACCCTCTGTGTGCCCTGCCATTGGAGCTGGGAAGCACATGACCCGTCTGGTTTCAGAGATCCACACCCACAGAGGAGTTTTGTCCCAGAATGAAGCTTCAAGTCTCACCCATGCCTCCTTTAGGTGATTTTTAGATGGGACTTTGGACTTGAAATTGAAGCTGCAATGGGTTGAAATCTGGAGGCCATTGGCATGAGGTGAAAGTATTTTGCATACGAGGAGGACGTGAATATTCAGGGGACAAAAGGCACAAGCTTGTGGACTGAATTGTGTAGCCCCCCCCCCCAACTTCAATTTATGTCAAAGCCTGGGTCCCCAGTGTGACTATGTTTGGAGATAGCATTCTGAGGAGGGTAGCTAGGGTTAACTGAGGTCATACATACAAGTGGGGGCCTAATCTGATAAGGCTCATGCCCTTTATTTTATTTTACTAATTTATTTATTAGTGCATGGCAGTTATATACAATAGTGGGGTTTATTTTGATGTATTTATAAATGCATTTTACAGTTTTCTTCATTCCAACTCCCAGTACTTCTTCTTCCCCTCCCCTCCTCTTTCATCGTAATACCTTCCTCTGGTGGTTTGAATTGATACCTGATATAAAATTGAGTGAATTGTGGCACATTCAGCATTCATAACATAATTTGGTCAACTTCATTCCCAAATTCTTCCCCTCTCCCTCCCCTCCTCCCTCACCATTGGTCCTCTGCTTCTACTCCACTGATCTCCCTTCTATTTTCATGAGATCCCTTTTTAAATTCCTTTTCCCCTCTGGCATCCACATATGAGAGAAGGCATTCAACCCTTGACTTTCTGAGTCTGGCTTATTTCACTTAGCACAATATTCTCTATTTTTATCTATTTACCACAAATGCCATAATTCATTCTTCTTTATTTCTGAGCAGAGGTCCATTGTGTATATACCACATTTTCTTTATCCATTCATCCATTGACAGGCATGGACTGGTTCCATAACTTGGCTATTGTGAATCATGCTGCCATAAACATTGGTATGCGCACATCCTTGTAGAATGCTGATTTTAATTCTTTTGGATAAATACCAAGGAGTGGGATAACCGAGTCATATGGTGGTTCCAATCCTAGTCTTTTAAGGACTCTCCATATTGCTTTCCAAAGTTGTTGTATTAATTTGCAGTCACACCAACAATGTGTAAGTATACCTTTTCCCCCATATCCTTGCCAGAAATTATTGTTATTTGTATTCTTGATGATTGCCGTTCTAACGGGCGAGATGAAATCTCTGTGTAGTTTTGATTTCCATTTTCCTGATTGCTACAGATGTTGAACATTCTTTCATATATTTGTTGGCCATTTATTTGTATTTCTTCTTTTGAGAAATTTCTCTTTAGATCTTTTGCCTGTTTATTGAGGTGTGTGTATGGGTGGTTTGTTGTTTGTTTGTTTTTTGGTATTTTTTGAGTTCCAATATATTCTTGTCACTAATCCCCTGTCAGAAGTGTACCTGGCAAAGATTTTTGTCCATTCTGTAGGCTCTCTCTTCATGTTCTTTTTTTTTTTTTTTTGACTTGCAGAAGCTTTTTAAATTTAATATTATCCCATTTACTGAACTCTAGGAGTCTTTTCAGGGACGCTGGTGCCTGGGCCATGTGTTGGAGTGTTTTGCCCATGTCTTCTTCTGGCACTGTCACTGTTTCGGCTCTAATTCCCAGGTAGGGCTGGTGTTCTTTCAAGAAGAGGTAGACGGTCCAGAGAGCTCTTTCTCTGTGCATGCACAGAGACTTATGTGGTCCCAGCAAAAGGTGGCCATTGACAAGCCGGGAAAGAGAGTCTTCCCAGAAACCAACCCTGAAGGCAACTTGATCTTAGACCACAGGTCTCTAGAATGTGGGAGGATATGTTTCTGTTGTTTAAGTCACTCAGTCCATGATATTTTGTTATAGCAGCCCAAGCAGATTAATACATAACAACACTGGTGAAAAAATAAATGCATGGATCAATGCTACAGAATAGACTGCCCAGAAATAGACCCACCAAAACACAGTCCAGTGATTATTGAGAATAAGCAATGGTAGTTCAATGGAGAAAGGATGGCCTTTTCAACATACATTGCTGGAACAGTTGTCATTATATAAAGAAAAAAAAAAAGAACCTGGACACCACTATACTGTACACAAAATTTGACTCCAAATAGACTATAAGTGTAATGTGCAAACCTACAAAACTTGTTGGAGAAAATCCATAAAACCTTGGGTTTTGTGATGAGTTTAAATAGAACACCCATAGCATGTTTCATGAAAAAGAAATTGATAAGTTGGGTTTTATTAAACTTTAAAACTACTGTAGAAAATCCTATTGACATGGAGAAAGCATAGACCAGGAGAAAATATATGTAAAACGTGTATCTGATGAAAGGCTTGTATACACAACATACAAAAAAAAAAAAAAAAAAAGATCTCTTAAAACTCAACAATAACAAATTCCTCAGTTTAAATGTGGGGAAGAGATCCAAGCAGAGACCTCATCAAAGAAGATATACAGATAGCAAGTAAACATATGAAAAGATGCTCAACACACATAATCAGGAAAATGCAAATTAAAACTCCAATGAGCTATCACCTCAGGCCTGTTGGAACGAATAAACAAAAAACCTGATGGTCCAGCCACTGGTGAGAATGTGGGTCAACAGGAATCTCCTTCATTATTGGAGAAAACACAAAACGGTACATCCACTTTGGAAACAATTTGGCAGCTTCTTGTGAAACTAAATATACTTTTACTATGTAATCCAGCAATCCCTCCTAGGTTTTACCTAAATAAGATAGAAACTTCGTCTGCACAAAAACCTGCCTGTGTCTGCTTGTAACAGCTTTATTTGTAATAACCCCAAACTGCAAGCAAATGGCACATCCACAGAGGAATATTGTTCATAAAAGAAAAGAAGAAATGAGCTATGGGGCCATAAAAAGCCATGAGTGAATCCTTAATACATGTTGCTAAGTGAGAGGCCAGTCTGAAGAAGCATAAACTGTATGATTGCAATTATATCAAACTCTGGAAACGGCAAAACAATATAGAGATCGTAAACAGATCCGCGGTTTCAAGTTGATTGGGGGTGTGAGGGCTGATTAGGTGAAGCATAGGGAATATTTTAGGGCATTTAATCTATTTTGTATCAGCTGAATGCAGGACATGAAGCAATTGCCCAAACTCCCAGAACTTGACAGCTACAAGCGTAAATCAAATGCATGCAAATAAGGAAAAATCTTGTAATAGATTGGGGGTTCCTTGGATGGAGGGTAAAATGTGACAAAAGGAGCTAAATGTGTTTAAAAATATAGAAAGCAACCTTATGAAGACAGTGTTGGCATAAATAAGTAACTTTGGAAATTATCAGAAATCAAGATTAAATGCAAAAGGAACTGAATCTAAGTGCAGGTATCTCATGGATACCATATGGGCACGGGTTAAACAACACCTTTTGGAATTGGACAATTAAATAAAAGGATTGGCCAACCCTGGGTGCCAGGTTTCTTACTGTTGGAGGGGGAGGTTATGGGTGAGTGAGGGGAGGAAGCTAAAATGATCCATATGGAAATGACCTAAAGTTGAGGACATTAGTATGAATACATTTAACTTAATACAGAGATACATGTGTATAAATACAGACATAATTATAGATTTGCAAAAACACAGGTTAGCCTTCACACACATAATTTCCTTACTCTGTCACCTTAGAGAACCTAGAAGAAATGACACCCTAGAATAATTTCAGATCGTGTTCTAAATCCATTCTCTAATGAAAAGAACCAGGCATCCTTGGAGATATGGTTGATTCTAGGACTGGGGCAGGAAAATACACAAGTCTCTCCTGGAGTATTATGTAGTATCAGAAAGTAAGGAAGTGCTTTTTAAAAATCTATGATGAGGGGCTGGAGTTGTGGATCAGCGGTAGAGTGCTTACCTAGCACATGCAAGGTTCTGGGTTTGATCCTCAGCACCACATAAAAATAAATAAATAAAATAAAGGTATCGTGTCCAACTACAAGCAAAAAAATATTTTTAAAAAAATCTATGATAAGCTGGGTGCGATGGCGCACGCCTGTAATCCCAGTAGCTTGGGAGACTGAGACAGGAATATTGTGAGTTCAAAGCCAGCCTCAGCAACAGCAAGGCACTAAGCAACTCAGTGAGACCCTGTCTCTAAGTAAAATAGAAAATAGGGCTGGGGATGTAGCTCAGTGGTCAAGTGCCCCTGAGTTCAATCCTCCGAAGCCCTCTACCAAAAAAATCTATGGTAGAGGTTTGGATACCCCTTAATCTATGTTCCTGGTAAACCCATTCTACATTGAAAATATCATTAAGTCTGAAACATTTAACACACCTAACCTACCAAACACCATGGCTTGGCACACAGTACACTATGGAGTATCAGTTGCTTATCCTGTAACACCATGACTGGTTTGGGAGCTGTGGCTCACCACCACTGCCCAGCATTTTGAGAGTACTGTCACACATACTGCTTCCCCAGAAAAAGATCAAAATTCAAAGTATAGTTTCTACTGAATTCAAATGGATTTTGCACCATTTTGTAAAGTAGAGAATCTTTAAGTCACATCACAAGTCAGGGACCATCTTTATCTCACAGGGTATGTCACTCAGAGACAGCTGAAAGAGCTCCCAAAGGCCACAGTTGGAACACTTTTGGCAAGAAATCAAATAACAGAATTGAATTATAACCCAAAGTATAAAAATAAATGTCCACAAGACCATGCTGATGTAAAATAAATGGTTGAATAATTTAAAATGGAAGGATTAGACAAGTCTATAGTGCAGAAGAATTGAAAATAATTTGTGTGGGTACTTTGACTTCAGGGTGGTAAAACATACCACACCCATTGGTTGTGCATGTAACTTTCCTCCAGAGCATGCAATACAGAAGGGGAGGGGGAAAGAGCAATGTTTCATTGGGGAAAGCTGGCCAACTCTATCTTGAGCAAGAGACCAAGGTTATCATCCACAGGATAACTCATTCAGAGAATGTGCACTTGACATATGTGATAAGAATGGTATTTTTTTGGTATCCTCCCCAAAATACACTACCCCAGTGTACTTATGAGAAAAATCATCAGCTAAATCCCATTTGAGGATATTTTATAAAACACAGGGCCAGTCAAAAATGATTAAGGTCATCGAAAACAAGACTGTCACAACTAAGGGGATCTTAAGGAGACATGACAACCAAATTTAACAGGGTGTCCTGCATGGGATTCTGGAATTAAAAAGAATAGGAGGAAATGAGGAATATGAATGAATTGTGGACTTTAGCTAATAATAATGTATCAGTGTTGATACTCGTTAATTATGATGAATGTGACATCAATGCAAAATGTTAGTAATAGGGAAAATTGAGTGTGAGATATATGAGAATACTCATCTTTACAATAATTCTGCAAACCTAAAACTGTTCTAAAATAAAAAGGTACTTTAAGAAGAAATGGGGAAAGTGCTGTCAACACTCCAGTGGAGAAGCTGAAGTCAACATCAAATCTGAAATATTTAAAGTGGATATAAAACTATTTCCACAATACAATTAAGTAGATTGTTGTGGGAAACAGTGATGTTGGTAAGAGCAAGCCACCTGATATCCTACAGAACAAACGCATTTCCATTTGAATATGTACCAGTTGTTTTTGACAACTAGGCAATCACAGATATAAATGGCCAAGAGTCAGGTACTCTTGGACATTTTGGCACTGCGAGACATGAGGATTTGAAAGGCCAAAGAAAAGTGGGTGTCTGAGATAACTCACTTCTGTCCAGAGACTCCTTTTTTATCTTGTTGGAACCCAAATTGATCTCAGAGATGACTTCTCTATTATTAAGAGACTTGCCAAGAACAAGCAGAAGCCTATCACTCCAGAGATTGCTGGAAGGCTGGCCAGTGACCTAACGGCTGTCAAGTATGTAGAATGCTCTGCACTTCCACCAAAAGGCCTAAAGGATGCGACACTGGCTGCCCCAGAGCCTCCAGAGCGGAGGAAGAGCTGCAGGTGTGTGCGGCTAGGACCACCTCTCCATCGCTCTTTCTGCACAGCTGGTATTTCTATCATACAAAAAGCAATGTTTAAGTCAAATTAAAGATTAAAAATTGTTTTTGCAAGAAGGACAAAAAGTTAATTAGATATATTTGTAAGGATCTATCTGCGGGTTTTCTATTTCATTGATCTTTGTCTACCCTTCACCAGCAACACACTGTCTCCATTCCTACCACCACAGTATGCCTCAACACTGGGAGGAATGATTCTTCTCATTTAATTAGTTTTTTTTTTTCAAAATTGTTTTGACTAGTATTAGGCTTATGCTTTTCCATATAAAAATTAGAATAATCTTGTCTAAGTCTACAAAATCCCTGAGCTTTTGATAGTAATTGTATTAAAACTATATATGGATTTGTAGAAAATTGACATATTTAATATACCAAATCTTTCAGTGAACGCTGTGTATATCTCCACTAATTGAGGTATTATTTCTTTCATCATTAATTTGGAATTTGCATTATAGTTCCTGCACATTTTTTGTTATAATTATACTTTGTCATTTACTATCTATGAAGCATTTGTAAATGCTAAAAATGCTAATATATTTTGATTTTTAATGGTTTACTAACAGTAGTCAGAAATGCAATTGATTTTTGCATTGAAATCTCATACCCAATGACATTATTGAATTCATTTATTATTTCTAGAAGTTTTTTAAAATATAGATTCCTTTAAATATCCTATGTAGATATTATGTCATCTGCAAATAGAGACAGTTTTATTGCTTCTTTTCCAATATTCGTATCTTTTATTTATTTATTTATTTATTTTTTAGAAGGAGAATTTTTTAATATTTATTTTTTAGTATTTGGTGGACACAACATCTTTGTTTGTATGTGGTGCTGAGGATCGAACCCAGGCCGCATGCATGCCAGGCGAGTGCGCTACCGCTTGAGCCATATCCCCAGCCCCTATTTATTTTTTCTTGCTTTATTGCAGTGGCAAAAAATGATAGCAAAATTTAAAATGACAGTATTGAGAATGGATATCCTTTCCTTGTTCTAAATTGTAGAGGAAAACAATAAGGCTTTCACAATCAATATGATTTTAACTATAGAGTATTTTTAATAAACAATTATATATTAGCAAGTAGTTCATAAATCAGTTATGTACATTAGTGAAGCCTCATCTCTTTGTTCTTTTAGCTGCATAAGCCATCATCTTACACAGAAGTTACATTGAAGGTAGATGTGACTTGATACCAGAGGTAGTATCTATTACCTTTATGGTTAGCATCAAGGAAAAAAATAATCTTCCTCAACATTTCTTAGATTCAAGTTTAAATTGGGGTTCAAGCCTCAAATATCATTTGAAAATATGCAGCCTGTATACCTTGCTAGATTTTGTTTATTATAGTAAAGTATAATATTGTAGTCTTCACTTATGTTAAAGCCATTGAAAATATTGCACAATCAATAATCAACATCATCACTGTCTATTCCAAAAATATTTTCCCCATCTCCAGGATATATTCTGTCCCCATTAAACAATATCTTCTTTTCACCAAACCCTTTATAACCTTTATTCTACTTTGTGTTTGTGAATTTGCCAATTATAGTTACTTTATAGAAGTTGAATCATATAATATTTGTTCTTTTATGTCTGGAATATTTCATTTGCATAATGTCCTCAAAGCTACCCATTGTATGTAGCATGTATCAAAGTTTCATTCCTTTTTAATGGCTGAATATTCATACACATTTTGTTAATCTCTCATTTGCTGATGGACAATTGGGTTGTTTTGACCTTTGGTGAGTATGAATGATGCTGCCATGGACAGTGGCATAAATATCTGTTCAATTCCTCATTCTTTTGGGTACGTACCTAGGAGTGGAATTTCACAGTCGCATGGTGTACACAGTGGTGGTTTTTGTGTTCATCTTGTACCCTTAAACTTTTCTGAACTCATCTGTTAGATCTAATAGCTGTCTTTTTGATTCTTTGAGATTTTATACATATAGGATTATGTCATCTGTGAACAGAGAGAGTTTTTAAATTTCTTTCTTTTCTTCTTTGGATGCTTTTTATTTCTTTTCTTTGTCTAATAGATCTGGCTAAAGCTGTTAATACAGTGTTGAATAGGAGCAGTGAAAACTGGCATCCTTGTTTCTGATCTTAGAGGAAAAGCTTCCGTCTTTCACCTTTGAGTATGATGTCATCAATGGGTTTTTAATAAATATTCTTTATCATGCTGGGCAAATTTTCTCCATTCCTAATTTGCTTTCTGTTTTCATCACAAAAGTGTATTGAATTTTGCCACATTCCTTTTCTTCATCAACCAAGATGATCATGCGATTTCCTTTCTTCATTCTGTTGTTGGCTGTGTTATTGATTTGTTTTCTTATGTAAAGAGCCTTATAATCCTGGGATAAATCTCATTTCATCATGGTGATTAATACTTTTAATGCATTGTTGGATTCAATTTACTAACACTTAGCTAAACTTTTTAGCATCTATATTCATAAGTGATATCTGTCTTTAATTTTCTTGTGAAATCTTTACCTGGCTGTTATTAGGGTAATACTGGCCTCACAAAATGATTTAGAAGTTTGTTGTGCCTGATGGATTTGTAGGTTCATATCTTTCATCAAATTTGGGAAATTTTCAGTCATTTTTTTCAAATATTTTTCTGCCCTTTTCCCTTCCTCTTCTCTTTTTGGACTCACATGATGTAAATTTTGGTCTGGTTTTGTTTCCTCTTCTTCAATCTTTCTTTCTTTGTTTTTCTCATTTCAGTAATTTCAACTGTTCTATCTTCTTTCTTTTTCTTGCTCAAATCTGTTGTTAAACTCCTCTAGCAAACTTTTAGTACCAGTATTTCTCTTTGGTTCTCCTCTTTACTGGAATTTTCATTTGTTCATACATCATTTCCCTGGTAGCTCTTTGAGAAGCTTTAAGGGAGTTTTTAAACAGTCTTTGTTTAGTGGGTGCGCTATCTGGACTTTATCAATTTCTCAATGGTAGTTATTGTCAATTTATTTTGCTCTTTTGAATAGATCACTTTCCTATTTATTTGTATCTTTTATGGTATTTTTGTTGAAAACTAGACATTTAAGTCTTACAATGTAGTAACTCTGAAAATAAGATCCTCCCCCTTCTGCAGGATTTTCTGGTTTTTAAAAAAATCATTGTAGAGCATCTCTGTGATAGGGATCAGCCTGGAATGAAAGCTTTAGGGCTTTTCAGGTCTTAGCCTGAATTTCTCCCTAGGTATGAGAATATAATTTGTTTTTTTTAATATTTGTTTTTTTAAATATTTTTAAATATATTTTTAGTTGTTAATGGAACTTTATTTTATTTATTTATATATGGTTCTGAGAATCAAACCCAGTACCTCACACATCCTAGGCAAGTGTTCTTCCACTGAGCTACAAACCAAGCCCTGCATTTACTTTTTAATATATTAATCCTTAGATATCTGGTTCCCAAAATGGTAAAGGGGGTAACAAAAAGAAAAAAAAGAAGTACTACTTCTTTAAATCTTGGATGCTACTTCAGCCAGGGAGGTGGGAACCATGGCCGACAGATTCTATGCCTGTACTTCAGTAACCAAAGGCTCCAACCAGACATTACAGTGCAAACTTCAATATTTGAAGAATGAGGTCTGCACTTTTCACCTTGTCTCCAGCAAGTTGCACTAGGAAGGAAGGAATGGCTGCTAGCCATGGGGCTGGTGGGTGGAGAGGTAAGTAGCTGTGAGCACATTAAAGACTTGAATTTTCTGAAATTAGCCAAGTCTTCCCCTTCCCTGGATTCCAGAGTTACTCCTCACAGCTTCTCCCGGTACACTTAGGTGGAGAGACAGATCCTACTCTGCCATTGTTCCCAGCATCATACTTAGCTGTTGGGATCTTTTATATTTATTTATAGATGCTTTTAATGAGGTTAATGAAGTTCCACTCTATTCCCGTTGTACCAAGAGTCTGATTATAAATAGGCAATGCATTTTATCAAACACTTTTTTCCACAGTCATTGAAATAATATGAGTTTTTCTTCCTTAACTTGTTGGTGTCATGGATTCCTCTGATACTCTAGTATTGGATCAAGTTACACCACCTTCAATATAGCCCACATGGTTCTGTCTTTTATGCCTTGCTGAATTCAGTTTGATAATATTTTATTGAGTATGTTTGGGTCTCAATTAATAAAAGATAACGGTACACTTTTTTGTGTGTGATTTTTGACTGACTTGGCATCAATACTGGTTTTATAGAATAAATTGGGAAGAGTTCCCTTCTTTTGTTTTCTGGGCCAAATTATATAGAATGGCGTTAGTTCATTGGCTCCTTGATAAAATTCTCAGGTTCAACTATAGAAGCCTAGATATTTCCTTTGAGGGATTTTTTTTTTATAAATTCAATATTTTTTCATACCTACGAGACTATTTCATTCAGTTATTTAATTTTGGCTGTGTTATACTTTATAGTTTCAAGGAATTAGTCTGTTCCTTCTAAGTTGCATGTGTGTAACATTGTTGTAGTTTTCCCTGTTCTTGTGATATCTGGAGAATCTGTTCTCATGGTTTCCATTTTGTTCTTGATATTGGTGATTTCATCGTGTCTCTTGTTAAGGTTTAGATATTAGGTGCCCCCCAAAAGCTCCTGTGTGAGACAATGCAAGAAAACATAGAGATGAAATGATTGGGTTGTGAGAGCCTTAACCCAATCAGTGTAGTAATCCCCTGATATGGATTAACCTATGGTAACGGCAGGTGAGTAGGAGGTGGCTGAAAGAAGTGGGTCACTGGGTTATGTATTTTGTATCTGGTGAGTGGAGTCTCTCTCTGCTTCCTGATCACCACGTGAGCTGCTTCCCTTTGCCACGCTCTTCCTCCATGAGATACAGCCTCACTGGAGCCCCGAGGAACGGAGCCGCCTATCTATGGACAGAACCCTCTGAAACTGTGAGCCTTCAAATAAACTTTTCCTTCTCTATAATTGTTCTCGTCAGGCCTTTTGGTAACAGCAGTGAAAAAACTGACCAAAACATCTCTTATTATCAATTTTGTCTTTTGAGTGCTTTATTTTGTTTGTTTCTAAAAAAGAACTGTTGGTCCTCTGTTTTCAATTCTATTTATTTCTGTTTGTTTCTGTTTGTAACTATTTATTTCTGTTTGTATCTCTATTACTTCATTCTCTTTGCTTTGAGTTTTCTTTGCTAATTTCTTGATTATTGATTTGAAGTTCTTATTGATTATTGATTTGAAGTTCGAATGCATTTTAGTGCAATACATATCCCTTTTGGCCTTGCCTTAGTTGAATTTCACATACTTTGAAATTTTGTATTTTTGTTTTCATTCAGATTTGAGTATTTAAATTTTGAAATTCCCTCTTCATCCAAGTTATTAAAAAAAACAAGTAAAAGTGGTTGAATTAGTATTAGATAAATTAGACTGGAGAGCTAAAGAATTACTAGTGCCAAAGAGAGACATCATGATAAATTCGACCAGTTCACCAAGATGACATGGAAATCCTAAATATTCATGCACTAAATAACAGCTTCAAAACCCAAGAAGCAGAAATTGAGGGAACGAAACAGAGAAACGGGCAAATCCACAAGTATAGTCGAGTATACATATCACATCATAGAATGATTAGAAAATAAATCAGCAGGGATATAATCAACATCAACAAGCAATTAGATCTAATTGATATTCATAAAACACTCCATCCAACAAAAACATAATACACATTTTCATGTGTTCATGAAATTTCACCAAGATAGACAATATCCTGGGTCATTAAGCAAGACTTTAACAAATTTAGAAAAAGTTGAAGTCATTCAGAATGTGTTCTCAAATCCTAGAGGAATTGAACTAGAAACCATCATAGGAAAACAATAGGAACACCTTCAAGTGTTTGGAACTCTCATTAACAACGTGCATCTCGTGTTGGGGTAGTACACTGCTGCAGCTGATGAGCTGATGTTCGTGCATTCATATTGACTAGAGTCAGTAGTTTACATCGGGTTCACTCTCTGGGTTGCAAAGTTTTGTGGGTTTCCATTACAGTGACTACACAGCCCCATGCAGAATATCAGACAGAATACTATAGTGTCCATAATTCACTGCCCCCAAATCCTCTGTGTGCCACCTATTCATCCCTCCCTCTCTCCTCTGAAACCTCTGGTAACCACTGATCTTTTTAACTGTCTTCGTAGCTTCTCCTTTTCCGGAATATGAGGTGGTTGGAATCATACAGTAGACTGGCTTCTTCCACTTAGCGATATGCATTTCAAGTTCCTCCGTGTCTTTTTGTGGATGGAGTGTTCATTTCTTTTTATCACTAAATCAAATTCCATGGCTTGAATTTATCACCATTTATCTATCCATTTGCCTATTGAGGAACACCCTGGTGACTTCAAACGCTTGGAAATTATCAATAAAGCTGATATAAACATTTCTGTGCCAGCTTTTGTGTGGATCTGTTTTATTGGATAAACATTTAGGAGTGTAGTTGCCGGTTTATATGGTAAGGTTTGGTATACTCCTATAGGAAACTGGCAGGCTGTTTTCTGCAGTGGTCATATCATTTTTCGTTCTCACTGGCAATGAATGAGAGTTTGTGGAGGTTCGCATCCTTGCCGGCATGTAGATGGACAGTTTTCTGGATCTTGGCTATTCTTATCCCTGTGTTGATGGGACAGTAGGATCATGCCATTTATCCCCTTCTCCTTGCAGTGACAGTGGAATCACTAAGTTCTTTGGCACATTGGAGTGATTACAGTTATCATGTGTGCTTGAGGGTGGCATCTTTGGGGTCATGATCTGTATCTTGGGGTCACAGAAAAATCACTTGGTTTCCCATCTATACATGGGGACAGTAACAGGATCACTTGTGTCTCATCTATACATTGAAGCGATAGAAGTGACACAGAACAGGACTGTATGGTAAGTCCTTTGTCTTGTGAATTCAAAAGATGAGATCTACAGACAAGCAGAGGGCAAAGATTTATTTAAAGTGGAGAAAGACTCCCTCAGCCCAGGAGGGGTTCCCAAGGGAGGGTACTGCTGGCTATTCTTTGCCTGGGTGCTTGACAGGGACTATGTTAATGAGAGATGCTAGCATGGGACAATCCAGCTCTCTAACCTCTGAGCATAATAAGCCAATCAGAAGTGCATAATTTCAATCCCTGAGTTACATAATTAAGAGGACAGGTCCAACCTTGTGGTTTGACACATCTGTTCAAATAAGGATGGGGGTGGAGGTAGCTAGGGAAGAGCCCTGTGGCTGAAGCCATCAGGAGCAGAACACCCTGGTGACTGGCTAAGAAGGGCCGTGGTGGTTGAAGCCGTCGGGGGCAGCAAGTAGCTGGATGTTCTGCAGACCCAATATCTCTTTCCGGGATGGCATGGTGGTCTCCTCCTCTGCTGGCCTTCTCTGAGGCCCTCATCCTGTCTGCCTGTGGGAGATCTACCCTCCTGCCTCGTTCCCTCAGAAGGATCACTAATTTCTTACCTGTACATTGAGTTGATAGTGGTATAACTCAGATGATTGTCATACCACGGGACCACCATCTACACAAGGAGGTGGCTGCAGGATCACTGATCTCCGTCTATTTGATAGTATTGCTGGATACTGCACCTATATTTTAGGATGAGAATCTCTCTCTGCTCATCGTCCGTGCGTGGGGGTTATGCTAGATCTCATGCTTCGAGTACTGTGACATTCTGTTGCTCAAATTACATAAACATCTTGAAGCAATTTTATAAACAGGAGCGACATTTCCCACAGAAAGACAATGGCCTCTGTTTAAAACTCTGTGATGTCAGTCCTGGTGGCCCAGACTCCCAGCTCAAGTTCACTTACATGATGCAATAAGTTCATCTTGTCCCAGAGTGCTCCTGTCAAAAACTGGTCAAAGATCTGTGCTTCAGTCGATCAAGCCATGTGTCAGAGGTCTGTGCAGTGTCCCAGGCGGGTGGCGAACCCTGGTTCTGGGAGGGGAGATCATTGCAGAAGCTCTATGCCAGCTCCCAAGCCCACAGGGAGGGTGCTGCAGGTTCTGGGACTGAAGGCGTTGGTCTGAGCCCTGCCTGTGCACTTGGGCATGTTCCCTACTTCTGTGAGCCCCGTTTTGGAGCTGCTCTGGGGATCCAGAGGACAAATGTGATTTTATTCTGGGTGGGCCTATCTGGGGACCCTACCCTCCAGCTTCAAGATTACCTTCTGGGGAAACCCTTCCTGCCTGCCCCTGCCTGGCGGGCTGGAGCCTGAGATCCTTGCATGTCCCGATGCCTGGGTCTGTCTCTTTGTAGATCTAAAGCCTCCTGGACCGGGCTGGGGGTTCATAAGGGTCATGCTTCAACCAGGGCCCAGGCTGGTTTCCCTCATAGAGGAGGCTGAACTTGCTAGGACCTGTGACTGCCTTCCGTGGAGCCCGGGTAGCCAAGCTATGATGGCGGCTGTGTGGAACCCTGAGGTCATCAACTGCCTCTTCCAGCTGACACCTCTTTTGCTCCAGGGAGATGTACTAGACAGACTTTGACCTGTCCCCTTCTGGCCATGTGACACCCTCTGGCCTCAGTCATTTCTCCTTGCAAAAATGGGCTTATAATGACATGAGAGAATGAACCACAGTGTTTAGCACACACCTGGGCTTGATCCCCATCCCCTGTCATCCTGGTTGTCACCAAGCCCCTGCCAGGACTGGCCTGTGCAGGGGTGGGAGGTGCCCAGCCTCCCCTGTCCCAGGCCTGCAGTTAATGAGGAGCTGACAAACCGTCTCACCTTTCACCCTGCCCTTCTCAAGCTCTCAAAGTGGCAAGTGTTTACATGCTCAGAACAAGTGTCGGGGCCTGTACTTTGTCAGGGCACCTGGGAGCGACTGGTCGGGGGAAGCACAGGGAGTGAGCCCAGCTCTGGGGCAGGGTGGGGTCGCCCTGCTCTCTGGAGACAATGTCCCGGGTGTCAAGGTGTCAGGCTGCAGGCGACCCCCTGAGGAGGCAGTGGAATCTAATCTGGGGGGAGGGACACAGTGGGATATGGGGGTGAGACAGTCCCCGGCTCCATGGTTGGCCCTGACACCATGGTCCTTGATTCCACACGTGTCCATCTTGTGAACTTTACCCCAGATGAGGGGAGGCCTGTCACATCGGGGTTCCCCATTTCCCCCATTTTACAGACAGCAGTGCACCAGGCCGTGATTCTGGGTCCTGCCCCCGTGGGGGTCCTTGATACAGGTTAGTTCATTCAGTCAGCACAAAGCCCACGAGGAGAAAGCACATGGTATCCCCATTTCAGATGAGGGTGCGGCCCAGGCCGACAAAGGCCAGTCTGGGTCCCCACAGCTGTCCCCTGAGCCCCGGGAGACACTGTCTTCCATCACTCCGCAGCAGACCTGGGGGTCCAAGACAGCAAGACTCACGGAGGTCGCCTCCTCCTGCGGCCAGGGAGGGCAGGCGGGAGCCGCTGGGCCAGGATGAACCATTGCATGGACTCCAAAGAAGGACCCTCCCTGGGCACAGACGGCCCTGACAGCTGCAGGTCCCAGGATCCCCCACGGCACAACAGATTTGTCCCAGGGACAGCCCCACCACCAGGCGGGGTTGCCACTCCTTAAACCCCACGGGTCTCTGTCCATCAGTTCTCAAAGATTGCGTGACCTTCAGGAAAGATGTCCTCTTGCCCTGTGATGGGATCTTCTCAGGGTCCAGGTGACCCTGCTTGGAGGGGAAAGTCCAGGATCTTGATGCCTCAGTGACACGGGTGTGTCACTGAGCAGGGGCCGAGGTTGGGAAAGCAGGACAGTGCTGGCCTCCCCGGACTGCCTCTCTGTGTCAGTCCTGGGCGCTCACCCTGGGGGACAGCAAGTCCCAGACCAAGGTCACCCTGACTGCCCCCATCCCCTTGCATCTCCGTGCCTTGGTTTCTCATCTGTCAACGGAGACAATGCCACTCATGTAAAGCCACCATCATGACCCCAGGTGCTCCATGAACACAAGGTCCTGTTAGCTAAGGTGGGACTGATTTCAGAGAGGGCCGGTATGGGCACAAAGTCACACAGCCTGTGAACACGGACCAGGAGCCCCCCTCACTCTGTGTCCAAAGTACTTTAAAATAGTAGGCTTTTTAATCCTTGCTGTGGACTTGCTTGTGTCTCCCCCAAATTCCTGCACTGAAGCCCTGACCCTGATGTGATCGTATTTGGAGGAGAGGTCTTTGGAGGGTGACTTGGTCTACAAGAGTAAGGGTGGGGCCCAGGATGGAATTAGTGCCCTTATTAGAAGAAAAGGCACCAATGCTCCCTGTCACCACCTTGTGGGGACGCCAGCAGGAAGGCTGCCATCTACAAGCCAGGGAGGGAGCCCCCACCACCAGGAACGGCATCTGCTGGGATTTTGACCTTGGACTTCCAGTCTCAGAACCATAAGAAATGGATGTCTGTTGTTTAAGCCACCCAGTGTGTGGCACTGTGTTATGGTGGCTTCCAGCTGACTGACACAGTCCTGATAACAGTCTCCCAGGTCAGCACTGTCATCCTGCTCACTTTACGGGTGAAAAATAGAGAGAAGCAGCCATCTGTCCCTGCACAGAGCTTGTGAGGGCACACGCCTGTCCCCTGTGGCCCTTCAGGTTTCTGTGTGGCCCACGATGGGAGAACAGAGCTGCAGACCCCAGGGCGGAACCTCAGCGGAGAGTGGGTTGGAAACAGAAACAGACAATAGTGTTTGTCCAATAAACCAACAGGAAACACTGAATAATGAAGTGTCAGTCATGCGCATTTATCAAAGGGATGGGCATTAGCTCTGGAGGAAGGGGTGGGGCAGGAGTTGACCACACGTGGCCCCAGTCAATGGTGAGTGGCATGAGTGTCCCGGCCTCCACAGGCTCCTCATACCGTCTCTGGCCTAGAGACTCAGACACCCAAAAGGGCCCCGGATTGCCCATGTAAGAACCCCAGGTGCCTGGGCTGTGGGTGTGAGGAGGCCTGTGCCCCTTCTATCTGGGGGCCCCGGTTCTGGGAGGAAATGGTCTGCTGGGCCACCCGGGAGGACTTTCCAGAGCTGAATGTGGCCTTGGTCCCATCCCCCAGGGTCTAGGTTCCAGGGATGCCCGACCCAATGCAGCCCCCAGCCCCCCCCCCGCTCCTCTGCGACCCCCCACCTGCTCCTCTGCGACCCTCCTGACCGGCATTTGGCCATGTCCACCCCGGCCTGTTGCCACTACCTCCATCCTGATTTCCTCACCAGGCCACCAAGCTCCTGGCCTGCTGCCTGAGGTACACAGTCCTAGCAAGGCCACCAGCGTCTTCCCTGTGGCCCTGCCCTCTCTGAGCCTACAGGCCCCGTCTATAGAGCAGCCTGCAACACAACAGCCTCTCATTCATGTGGCTCTGGGAAGGGAGGAGGTGCTGGGTGGCCCTAGACTAGTTGGTTAGCTTCTCTGTGCCTCAGTCTCCTCCTCTGTAAAACGAGAGTGATAGAAATAGCTATCTCCAAGGGTGGCTCTGGGGATTCTGTGAACTACTGTATAAACTGTACCCAGGCTGGCCGCAGAGCAAGTGCTACATAAATCCTTGCTATTGTTAAAGCGACTGTTATCCAACTGCTCTGGGGCTGTGGTTAGCTCTGAGGAGGGACTCACCTGCATTCCTGCCTGCATTTCTCACCCAGCGGGGGATCCAGGTGCCCAGGGCTGCCTGCCCACATCAGCAGAAGGACCACTTTGGCTGCTCTCGCTGCTAACGGATGAATCTTCCCCTCAGACCAGCTCTTCCTGGGTGGCAAGTCTGCAGTTTCCCAGCCTAGACGCCATGCCTGCTCGCAGCAGAGGCTTGATCCAGCCATCTAGAGCATTCCCAGGTGGCAGTGGCCCTCCTGCTCCTGACAGTGACCGCAGGACACCTCGCTGCCCAGGAACTGCCTCTTCCCAGGGCAGCGTGACATCCTGATGTCACACCAAGCCTTCGGGACAGTCACCAGTAGATGGGCTGGTGGCCTTTGGAGCTCTCCCCTGCTGGGCCTCCTCCCTCCACGTGCCCCTCCCCTCCCCCACCCTGTCCCTTCCGCCCCGTGGCGGTTTGTGTTTAAGTGAGTAATTTGGCCCCCGTTTAAGGAGAGGAAGCAATAATAGCAGCTGTAATTGTCCAAATTACTGCTGCGCCTCGGAGTTTGACATCTGCCTAATGACGGCAGATGGAAACCTGACCTGTGGCCAGGCGGGGAGGGCGGTGTCGGCTGCTGGGAGCTTCCCCAAAGCACGCCGAGCCCTGCTGGCCAGCACAGGACTGTGTCCAGGGGATCCCCTGTCTCAGGCACTCAGAAACCAGGGCGCAGAGAGGCAGCCACAAGGGTGGCCGGACTCAGAGGGACTCCAGATGAGGCTTACCTGCTGTGCAGGTGTCTAGGTGAGAGATGTCCACTGTCCCCCATCTAGGTGAGACGCCTACTCTACCCCACTTAGGTGACATGCCCACTGTACCCCATCTAGGTGACAGATGCCCGCTGTACCCCATCTAGGTGACAGATGCCTGCTGTACTCCACCTAGGTGACAGATGCCCGCTGTACCCCACCTAGGTGACAGATGCCCGCTGTACCCCACCTAGGTGAGACATCCGCTGTACCCCACCTAGGTGACATGCCCGCTATACCCCAGCTAGGTGATATGCCTGCTGTACCTCACCTAGGTGACAGATGCCTGCTGTACCCCACCTAGGTGACTTGCCCACTGTACCTCTCTTAGGTGAGAGATGCCCACTTACCCCACCTAGATGAGATGCCCCCTGTACCCCACCTAGGTGAGAGATGCCCGCTGTACCCCACCTAGGTGAGAGGTACCTGCCGCACCTGGTATCAGGGGAGTGGCGAAGGGCTGTCCTGTCTTTGGTGTTACTTGGCTGAGCCCCCCGTCAGGCAGGGATGCCCCCCATGTGCTGACCTTCCCTTGAAGGCTGTGAGGCCCACAGGCCAGGAGCCCAGGTCATGGGATTTCGTGGACCTATAACTTCTAAAAGTCAGGGAGACAAAGCCCAGGGCGCCCACCCCGCAGCCCTAACACCAACCCGCTGCCACTTGTTGTCACCAAAGAGCAGATGGTCTTAGCATCGAGGACTTTGCAAGAAAGGGCTTCAGGTCCTGCTGCTGGTAAGCTCACCTCCCCGTGCTTACGGACAGAGGGAACAGATGCTCCTTGGGCCCGAGAAGCCAGAGGGGCCTGTTGCAGGTATAGCAGGTTCCAGCAGCAGCCCTGGGAGGGTCTTACTCCTCTCAGCAACAGCCAGGCTCAGGCAGGAGGAGTGTCCTTGGGGACATGGAAGGGAGAAGGCCACAGAGCTACTGGACTGGAGAGTCCTCCAGTTCTTTTTAATTTTTCTTTTTAGTTGTAGATGGACACAATACTTTGATTTTGTTTATTTAGTTTTTTTTAATGTGTTGCTGGGGATCGAACCCAGGGCCTCCCACGTGCAAGGCAAGAGCTCTACCACTGAGCCCCAGCCCCAGCCCCGAGCCCCCCAGTTCTGCAGTTACCTCCTGAGAGCACCGTTGTCCCACTTCCTTGGAGATGCCTGGGCTGAAGCCCAGGCTCCTCGGGAGGAGGTGGACATCCTAAGCCTGATTCTGGCTCAGTGGGAGGCGCTGGCATCAAGCTTGGGTTGGTACCAAAAAGCAGAACACGCTGCTTCTTCCGTTCCTGGGCGGCTCATCACCAAGACCTCTCCACCCACTCTTCTGGACAACTCTGGGCTCCTGTGGACCCTCGCCTGGCACCAGGTGAGTGGGCAGGGCGGGCGAGCCAGGGCTAGAGATCAAGTGCTGGACGCTGGACGGCCTCCAACTCCCTCTTCCAGGAGGGCTGCTTGGCTTGCTTAGTTAGGCATCTGGTGTCTCGGTGGGGGTCAGGGTGGGCTGGCGTGGGGTTTGCAAAGAATCCCAGACTCAGAGCAGCATGCCCAGGGGCAGGAGCCCACCCTCACCCCTTCGCCATCCTGAGCAGACCTGTCCATGCCTCGGGCCTCATCTATGGCCATGTGGAGTCCCCAGCCTCCCTGGGGGCTTTGGGCTCTCCCTGTAGGAGCCAGGCCTCCAGCTCCCTGTGGACAGGACACCCTGGGGCAAGGGGAGAGCCGCCCACAGCGGGAGACTCAGGGCAGGCCTGGGAGAGAGGGAGAGGGATGAAAGAGAGGACAGTGACATGTTAGTGACCAAGAGCAAGTCCTGGGGAAGGGGCCTCAGGAGGAGGGCAAGGCCTCTGAGCCTGAAGTTGTGCATCTGGGTGTTCCTCCCACCTCAGCTCAGGCAGGGACACCCCAGAGGCTGGGACCAACCAGGGCACCCAGTGGGCATGCTGGGCCTGCCCGTCACTTGCCAAGTGCCTCCCGGGGACGTGGCTCAGAACACCCTGCAAGGCACCAAGGTGTCAGCTGCTGCCTCCAGAATTTCTTCACAGGAGGCGCAAGGGGCTGGCTGGGGGTGGGAAGGGACCCTCTGGGGGTGCGTCCCTCTCGGGCAGGAAACCTGGCCCCGGGCAGCTGCCTCCTCAGACCTCGCTAGAGCCTCGTCCTTCCTTCCGGCCACGAGGCAGCTGGGGCCCGGGAAGAGCATTAAGATGTCCGGGTGACACTCGTTCACCTTTATTATACACAGAGGCCCCTCATCCCCGCCTGGAGAGAGCCTCTGCCCGCCGCGGCCCTGGCCGTTTATCTGCGGAGGGAGGGACGTCTGCGGCCACCCTCCATCCATCACCGATGTCATCTGAGCCCGCGGGTGGGCCGGGTGCAGTTGGGGAGGCGCGGCTTGCAGGGCAGGGACAGCTACCCAGGCTGTGCCCACCCAGGCTGCAGGTCGCACAGCCTGACACCAGGGCCCTGCCCCGGTCCTGTCCCCTGGGAGTGAGGGGTTGGGAGCCAGCCACCACGGGCAGGGCCACTGCAAATAAGGCAGTGGAGGTGGGGACTGTGCCCACTCCTCCCGGCTGAGACCAGAGCCCCCCGCCCCCCGTACCCTTCCTTCTCCAGGAAGGCAGAGCCGTGGAGGTGGGCACAGTCACACCTGCCCCTGCAGAGCTGCCTGCCTGGGCCCAGGTGGCTGAGTGGCCCAGAGCTGTGGGGCTCACGGGGATGCGGGTTGGTCACAGGCTGTTCCCGCCTGCAGCCGAGGTGTGGCAGGAACACAGCTGCAACCTGACTTCTTCCTTCCCACGCGGCCCTGAGCACCCCTGATGCTCCATCCTGCGTCCCCACCTCCCAGGTTCTAGACCAGGTGCAGATTTCCTTTTGTGCCTCTTTCAGTGGCAATTGTGACACTTTATGGTAATGGGCATCCTGGAGGGGAACTGGGTGCTGGTGCTGGCTGGACAGATGGGCGTCCTAGGGGTCCACGGCCTCCCCTTCCTTCCTCCCCCTACCCCACTCACCAGTTGGCAGCCTCCGGGGAGAGCCAGCCGCCACCCCCTGCTCCTCCATCAGGAAAGGGTGGGAGCGGCCTGGGCACTATCTGTTGACCCGGGGCAGGCTGAGCATGAGCTCATTCCTGGACAGTAACCGGGGTCACCTGTTCTGTGTCCAGTCCTGACCTCACACACGTGAGCAAACCAAGCCCGAGCTCCCGGCTCTCAGAGCTGATGTTCTGATGAGGAAGATCGAGAGGAGTGTCTACACAGAAACAAAATCATTTGAGAGAAAGAGACAGAGACACAGAGAAGGACTATGAAGAAGATCACACTCTCATGTGAGTTGACTGAAGTGATGATGTGGGTCACAGATGTGTGACACACACCAGAGCTGGATCTCACCAGCACAGGGTGGGGTGCAGCTCTCCTTCCTTTTAGGGTTCTGAACCAACAATGTCTCTGCAGTGCTTCTAGCCTTTTCCCTCATGAGTGCAAAGTAGCTGCCATAGCTCCAGACATCATATGCACACAGAATCACAACCAAAGGCAGGGATGTGGAGTGTGTGATCTGGAGCTAGAGACAGCACCCGGAACATCCTCTCTCATTACCTCAGGGAGGACAAATCTCTCCCAAATATCTCCTTCCCAGGAGTTTTATCTACATTTCATTGACCAGAACCTCTCAGAACCTGCAATGCACAACTTGGACCTCCCAGCCCTTAGCCAATGTCCCTGATGCTTGGCTGCCACAGCCTCTCGGGATTGTGTGCTGAGGACCACATCCTGGGGAGACGCACTGAGGGCAGCAGGGAGCCCCCGCTGGCTCCTCTGAGGGCACAGCCCAGGTTTGACAAAAGCTCCCTCAGGCGTGATGGGCAGGCTGGCCAGAGGCTGGAGACGGACCAGGGAGGGCCAGGAGGACGCCCAGGCCCTGCAGGGGCAGACCCCAGGAAAGGCGGGCAGGCGAATCCTCCAGTTTGACACATGGAATTGTGGCTGGGGAACAATCCCGGATCCCACGGACTGGAATTAATTAAGCTTCATCTCATTCCCACGGCTCCTATGCAGGGCTGGCAAATCACGGGGAAACCACCTGAAGCCATGTTTCCCATAGGATGGAAGGGGATCAAGCCATTAGCCAGCAGCTTCCCCAGGGCAGGAATCAAACCTTTCTATTTCCTCTTCTCCTCCTTTCCTCCCTCCCCAACTGGGCTCGGCTGCCTTTGTTTTCTCACCATTCCTTGAAGCGCCTAGGCTTCTTGCCTCAGGGCCTTTGCACCTGCTGTTCCCTGGAGCACTCTTCCCAGTGGTCCATCCAAGTCGCTGCTTCCCTCAGGTCTCTGTCACAGTCCCTTTCTGAAGACCCAGCCTCATCCCGACATTCCACCCAGGGTCTCCAGCAGCATGGACCCCCTCTCTGACCCTCCGAGGGACCGTTCCCGCTTGCACTCACAGCATGGAGATGCGGGGGCTTCCAGGGGTAGATGTTGAAGGATTCATTCATTCTTCATCCCTTCATTCAAGAAACACTGATTAGCGCTGACCGGGGAGGGGGAGGTCACTAGAATCCCTAAGAACCGCTCCGTCTGGTGCGGAAGACAGCCGTGTAAACAGACCATCAGGAAGCGGGGTGGGAGGGGGCTGCTGAGCCACCCTGAGGGCAGGGCGCAGAGAAACTGCCACAGGAAGCCCAACTGGCTAAAGTGCACGCAGCACCAGCGTGGTGCAGAGTCTGGGCAGGGCCTCTGCAGGTGCCGGGAGAGGTGTGGGGAGGCTCTGGGCCTCCATCCCCAGCGCTGGCCCAGCAGAGCTCTTGGTCTAAGGCTGCATTTTGACCTCTGTCCCCGTGTGCGCCACCTCCCCCAACCCTGGGGAGACCCCTGGCCTTGCTGGCTGCACTGAGGACCAAGGTGGGGAGAGCACAGGCAGGCCCCGGGCTCAGGTGCACAGGGTGCAGGCCCCGCCCTCCGTGCCCCCTGCTCACTGCCTAAGCCCTCTGTTTATCAGCCCAGCAGCCAACAATACAAATCACCTGCCTCTGTTAATGGACCCGAGGCCGGCCCTCTGACAGCTGCTAGAGGCTTTCAGGAAAGGCTTTTGACTCCCAGTGACATTAGGGTGCCATCTGCTTCACCACCCCCACCGGACAAAGGAGAGGGGGAGAATTCAGCAGGAAGAGCCCCACCTGGCACCCAGCACCCGGGGACTCTCCCTTCTCCCAGGGACTTTCTCGGGGAGGGGAGAAGAGTGGGGATCCAGGCTGTCACACCCACAAAAGACGGGCTTCCAGTGCACTCTGCGATCCTGAGGAGACCCTGGGGCACAGGCACAGGCCCTCGCCCTGTCCCTGTGGGTCCCAGCCTGGCGGGTCCCCTCCCTTCTCCGGATTTCCCTGACGTCAGCACTTCCCAAGGGGGAGCCTCATGCCCATCGGCTCAGGGCACCCAGGTAGGGACGTCCAACAGCGCGTGGCTGGGGCTGGGGTGGCTCCCCTCCCAGCCCTCCAGACATCTCCAGGAGCCATCAGCCATCTCCCAGGCTCCGAGCTGTTGGGGGAACCCAGTGTGGCGAGAAGTGCGTGTCACCATGGGGTTTTTGTGGCTTCCTTTTTCTGTTGGGCTCAGTGCACAGCAAGTCCTACTGGGCCTTACGGTGGTGGCAGAAAATCTCCTTTGAAGCAAACTCATTTGAGAAAAAGGAAACAAATCTGTGAGCAAGGACGTGATTGGAGGAGGTGGCAGGAAACTTTCGTGCCCTTTTTTCTAAACACATAAAGACCTGTCTGTTGTCCCTCTTCCTGAGAGCTGAGGCTCACAATCCTCCTGGCCCCTGCTGGCCTGCACTCACAGATAGCCGTTAAGGGGCCGAATGTCCCTCCTGGGGGGTCCTCCGTGGTGGGCACTTGGCATTCTGCTGAGAAGATTTCCTGCTCAGCAATTTCAAAATCTCTGCAAGTCAGTGGACAGTCTCTGCCACCCCAGAGACTCTCTGCCTTGTCTGGGGGCCAGTGTTGACCTGGCTGAGCCCCTGGACTTGAGCTTCCTCTGATTTCTGAGGGGCTTGTCTGATACAAACCTGTGACAGGTTCAGAAAGGGTCACGAAGCCACAGCCCATTCCCGGTGGACCACGTACCGGTCACTGCCTCCCACACCCCTTCACGGTTCCTGTGTGTGACAGCAGGAGGGTCCGCTGACCCTCCACCCTAAGATACCACCTGATGATATAAAGCCAGTACAGGCACCAGCATGCACACAGCTTTGTGCTTTTTAAGTAATTTCTGTAGCAAAGATACTCACAAGATGGGGATTACTTTGCCAAAGGATATGAGCACTTGAGGGGCTGGTTCCAAGGTTTTTAATGTCTCAATTGCAAATGGTTAAGCCTGCTAAACCCACTTATCATCTGAGGTTCGGATGGAGAATTTTTCCCCTTTATTTGTTAACCACAAGTGGGCTGGTCTCTGTTTAAAAAAAAATCCAAGTAGTCATTAATTATTCCCCAAGATTGCAGGGTTTTACAGGAGTTTTGGAGATAAATGCTGCAGGAATCCCTGCTCCCCCACCAAATCTAGCAGCCCTCACGGCCTGATGGCAACTTGGGGCCAGAACAAAGAAAGCAAAGACTCTCAAAAACGGCTTTGAGACCTGCCCCGCGCCAGCTCGGAGAGCTGCTCATATGTATACGAACGTAAGAGTTTTGCTGAGAGAGAATTCCCATAACATAAAACCCACCCTTTAAGTGTGCGACCATCACCACTAGCCCAAGAGCATTTTCATGACTCTAAAAGGAAGCCCTGAGCCGACTCACAGTCACAGAGAATTCACGCACTCTCCAGCTGTGACGGAGCTGGGCCTTCTGAGAAACGGAGGCAGCCCAAAGGCCCCCCTTCAAACCCAGATTCCTGCAATCAGGTCAGAAAGATTTCAGACATGTCACTCAGAGTACCAGGCACGAGTCTCTTACAGGGATGGGAAAAGGGAAAGGGGACACTCTCAAGGGACAGTAGGTCCTCTCACGGAAAATGTCACCATGCCTCTCCTGCACTCCAGTTTTCTTGGAGATCCCAGAGAACTTTCCAGAGTCCTATCTTGACTTTTGACTGACAGCAGGGTGACATTAGTCTTCCAAGTCCTTACTGACAGGACAACCCTAGGTCACCTTGGCCCATGCTGACCAGTTCTAATTGGATTCTTAACCATATATTCTTACAGATTTTTATGGTTCGGAGGAATTATTCTCATCTCCCAGAGTTTCAGGATCTGGTCACAAAGTCTCCTGGGTTCCTCCCGTGGACACTAACTTGGGCCTGCTTTTCTCCTCCAGATAACAGGTAGTTTGCTGGGGAATGTGACATATCCTGTCCACTTAGGCCAGGCAGGGCTGCAGGTGAGTGGCTTCTTGGAAAAGAAAGCACGTGGGGTCAGCACGGTGGGCCCACTTTATAGAATTATCCTCTCAACCCCATGTTCCCGCCATCCTCCTCTGTCTGTCCCCTAACATAGCAAAGCCCCTGGCAGCTAGCGCTATTTCTGACCCCATGGATGTGCCTATTTGGGATGCTTTGTGTAAATTAATCATAACACGTTTGTCTTGTGCATCTGGCTGCTTTCATTTAGCCTGTAGCACGATAGGGTGCTTTGTGCCTTTTTATGGCTGAATAATGCTCCGTGGTTTGCATTTTTTCTGTATCAGTTCATCTCTTGGTGGACACAGGTTGTTTTCCCCTCTTGGCTCTGTGGTGCTGCTGTGAATAATCCCGTACAGGTTTTTGTGTGGGTGTCTTCAGTCTCTTGAGTGCTTGGCTGGGCCATGGGGTAATTCTGTAGTTAAAATTTTTTTTTTTTGGTACCTGGGATTGAACCCAGGGGTGCTTACCCACTGAGCCACATCCACAGCCCCTTTTATATTTTATTTAGAGACAGCGTCTTGATGAGTTGCTCAGGGCCTTGCTAAGTTGCTGAGGCTGGCTTTGAACTCACGATCCTCCTGCCTCAGCCTCCCGTGCTGCTGGGATGACAGCCTACACCCCTGTGCCCAGCTTGTGGTTAACATTTTGAGAAACCACCAAACCGTTTTCCACAGAGGCTGCTCCATTTCACATTCCCACCAGCAATGTCCTCGCCAACACTTGTTATTTTCGGTGCCTTTGATTTTAGCCACTTGAGGGGGTATGAGTGGTGTTTCTCTGAGGATCTGCCCTGTGTTTCCCTGAGAGCAGATACTGTGCCTTCTTTTCCTGTGCTGGTTGGCATTCGCATTGCTTCTTTGGAGAGATGTCTGTTTGGATCCCTTGCCCAATTTGAAACTGGGTTGTTTGTCGTTATTGGCAAAAATTCTCTCCCTCTTGGTGGGTTGTGTCTTTACATTCTTGATGGTGTCCTTTGAAGTCCAAAAGTTTTTCATTTTGATGAAGCACAATTTATCTCTTTTTCTTTCCTTGCTTTGCTTTTTTGGTGACATGTCTAAGAATCTGTCGTCAAATCCAAGGCCACAGAGATTTACTCCGATGATTTCTTCTAGAAAGCCTTGTAGTTTATCTCCTGCACTTCTGTCTTTGATCCGTTTTGAGTTCATTTTTGCGTAGAGTGGGTTTGTGTATGTTCTTTGGAACAACTGCTGTTTGGAGCTGACTACCTTGAAATGGTGCTTTATGAGAACCAGTTGCGATGTCTGGTTTATGTTGTCTTTATTACTAACAATGCTCCTTGGTTTGGGAAGTTGTCTCACCAAAAGGAACCCGTGTTGTACCCATTATCTGGTGCCCTCCTCCCGGGGCCCTGCCTGTGAGTGGGAAAACCGAGACTTGTGAGCAGGTCAGGGGGACACAGTGAGTTGGATTAGGCTCTTTCCTTAGGTTCCTTCCCGCCCTGTTGCAGCCAGCTGCCCAGCTCTGCCGCGAAGTCCCCAGACTTCTCCTTTCTCCCACAGAAACCCCCATCGACCGATGGCTTTGGGTGGTTTGAAGGCAGGATTTTTCACACTCTGCTTCTCGGATCAATGGCTTCAACTGTGGAAAGGAAGGAGGGAGGGAGGGACGGTCAATTCCTCAAAGAGGTCAGAGCTGAGCTCCTCTCTGGCCCCCTGAGTAGGACACACTAATAACAGAACAGGATGAAGCCAAACCGTGGCTTGTCCCTAATGAGCTTGAATCCCAGGTGACAAGCCCTCCGTTTCCAAAGCAGCCACAGAGCCCCAGGGGCCTTGCAGGAAGCAGCCCCCGTCCAAGCCCCCCTTCCGCTGGCTGGTGACCTCTGTGGTTCTGGCGGCCACGTGCCCTCTCATGGGGGCTCAGGTGCCTCATCTGTCAGCCCCCGATGGCTGGGACAGGCCCCTCTGGCCGGCCGGGCTGAGACCCTAAGTGCTGATGGAATTAAGACGGCTGCACAATCTCGGGCCTGTCAGGAAGCCCTGGTAGCAGGTGAGTGATGTCCCCGGGGGATTGACCAGCTGTTTGGGTGTCCCATAAACACAGCCTTCAAGTGGCCCGCGATGCCCATCCATCTGGCCCCGGGGCCGCGCCCCAGCGGCTTTCAGAGTGGCCCCCCTTGACACTGGTGTTGGCCCCTTCCGGTGGCGCCCGGGCTGAGCTGGACCACTGACAGGCCTGGGGATGGATGATCTCCACCACGGGGGTGCCACAGCTCAGGACAGCTGGAGGGGGACACGGGGCTGCAGGGGAAATCTCTGGCTGGATACAGAAGGGTCTGGCTGAGAAGCCGGGCCCTGCCAAGGCCACAGGGAGCCAGCTCAGTAGCAGCCTGGAGTTTCCTGTTCTACTGAGAATCTTCCCTGTGGCTGAAACCACAACCCTGTTGGGTCTGTCTCCTGGCCACAGGCAGGACATGAGCCCCAACTGGGCACAGGCCTCCACTGGGGGATAATAGAGAGTGGTGGGGACTGTGGCCAGGCAGGTCCCCCAGGAGCCCATATCCAGGATGGCAGTGGTTTTGGATTCCTCAGGGACCCCCGGTACAAACAGGCCCACCCTTGACAGCTTCTGGTCTGACCACAGCTCCTTGCTGTGGGTGGCTGCGCCCAGGGGCGAAGGCTGCAGAGAGGACATTTAATCCACCTGAGCTCACCGAGGCCACAGTGGAAGGACCTCCAGTGCTGGCCACACACTACACAGCCTCTTTGACAGGGCTGGGCCCGGCTGCCCCGAGGTCTGGTGACCCACCCAAGGTCACCCAGAGAGCAGGACTCGAAGGCTATGAGACAATGTCCCTCAGTCAGGGGACAGTTTGAGCCGCTGTCTGCCTGCTCATTCTGCAACATGCCTCAGGGTTCCCTGGGGGAGGGCTCCTGCTGGGGACCCCCTCCCCAAGGCCTGGATTTGGCCCCAGACAGAGGTGGGATCCACACACCCACAGGCACCTGGCGTTGAAGAGGGTCCTACCTGAGTTGGGTGTGGGCAGGGGCTTGTGGAGGCAACTGAGGACATTCCGCGCCCTCCTCTTGCATGCTGGACACGACGGAGAGCTCACCCCTGTCAGGCGGTTCTCCCCGGCCTTGCTTTCTGGTCTCTGCCTTGCCCTACCCTCCTGAGGTCCCAGCTCTGGTCTTGAGGCCCTGGGGCTCCGGCGCCTCCCCCAGAGCCAGGACCAGCCCTTAGAGACCTGGGGTCAGCAGGTGGGTCTCCTGCTCAGTGCTGAGGCTCTTCTTGGGGTCTGACAGCTCAGCCCCCAGGATTGAAGGCTGCAGCAAAGCTCCTCACTGAGCTCATTCTGCTCCCCTTGGGGCCAGAAACCCTTGCTTGTCTAGAACATTCCGGCCTCCATCGAGCCTTCTCAGCTGAGCATGGGGGGGGGGGCAGCCAAGAAACCGAGCGCTCCTCTGCCGCCTTCACAGCTGCTCCTGGATGCCCAGGCTGCTTCTCCCACAGATCTGACCCTTCCGTGGAGCTGAGGTGTGGCCACGTGGCTCGCCTAACAGATGAACCGTGGGCAGCAGGCGTGTGTGGCTCCAGCCTGGCGGCCCTGTCTTCTTGCCCCAGCACCCGCTGAGGTCCCTGGGTGACTGACAAGCCACCCTCCCCTGCGGGCACCCAGTGTGATCAACAGCAATGTACCTTGGCCTGTTCTGGCCTGAGGCACAGGGCTTTTTGTCATTGAAGCAGAACCCAGCCCACTCTCACTGATGGACCCGGAAACCTTCCTCAGGGCAAGGCCAAGCCTGTCTTCAAACAGAATGTGCTCCCCACCCCCTGGGGCTGTTGGCACCAGAAACGGGAGGAGGGGGGGCTCAAAACATGTTTGTTGAATGACTGAAGGAAGGAATAGATTTTTTTTTTTCAGGCAATGGCACCTCTGAACTATTTTATCTGTTGCACTAAGCTCCAGGTCCCCCACCAGGACTTGCCTGGTCCCTTGCCAACATCCTCCGCCTCACTGCCTCCCCAAGCCCCCTCCACGGAATCACGGATTTCGTCAGCTTTCCATTACTATAACAGATGCCTGAGATAACCGGCTTAAAGGAAGAAAGACTAAAAACATCAGCTCAGTTTTGAAGGTTTCGATCCATGGTCACTTGGCCCTGTTGTTTGGGGCCTGTGGTGGCAGAGCAGAGCATGGTGGGAAGGTGCGGCAGAGGAGGGCTGCTCATGGCAGCTGGGAAGCCAAGAGACAGAGGAAGTGGCAGGGGTTTCAATGTCCCCTTGAAAGCCACCTCCCGATGACCTCACTTCCTCCCACTAGGCCCCACCCCCCAAAGGTTCCGTCACCTTCCAATAGTGCCACAGGCTGACGACCAAGCCTCAACACACAGGCCTTTGAGGACGTTTATACAAAACCTAGCAGCAACCCTGTCCTGAGCACACCCTGCCTGTCTCTCTGACCCCGGGCCTTTGCACGTGTTTTTCTGTTCTCTGGGGCACTCAATTACTTATTTATTTTTTCTCATGCTTCAGGCCCCTTACCTGACCACTCCATCCCTGACCGCTCTCACCTCAAGCCACCTCCTACTCACATCACAGTTTATTTGTTTTTGTTTTTTATATTTTATCTGGAAATAATTTTAAATTTATAGAAGAATTGTAGAGATGAGAATAGGGGTCAAAGACCATCTGCATACTCCTCACCTACTTTTTATTATTCACTTTATTATTTGCTCTGGTTCATGCACACAGTCTCACGCACGCACACACACAATTCGAGGGTAACCTGCGGCCATCATGGCGCTTTACCCCTGAATACCTCAGTGCAGTGCATATTTCCCAAGAATGAAACCGACTTCAGAGAATTCAACAGGAAGGCAACACTTCGGCCTGCCAGCCCTGTGTCAGTCTTGTCCACTGACCTACTAGTGTCCCGGAGAGCGTGTCCTCTCCTTGCAGGGTCAGGTACTGGATTCGGTTCTTAGGTCTCTCCAGTCCTTGGTCTAAGGTGCTCTCCACAGTCTGCCTCTGCCTGTGATTGCCTTGATGTTTTTGAAAACTGCAGTCTTTGGGCAGCACGTTCCTCATGGGTCTGTCTGGGATGCCTCCTGTTTGGCTTGCATCTTCCCAGCAGGGCCGAAGGGCAAGGGACGGACACTGCCCACCGTGCCCACCTGCATTCTGTGGTGGCAGCTGATTTTGTCCTTCTGCTGAGAAGCGCCTGGCTTCTCTGCTGGGTAACTTCTTTTTCCTCCTTGCATTTAATCTGCTGACGGTGAGAGACTCCCCACAGGGCTGCAAACAGCAGCACAGGGTGGCTGCATGCTTCCCACACCTCGCACCACATGCCACCCTGTCCTCTAGTGTGTCACCCTGTTGTGATCTTCATAGGACCCACTGGAATGATCTGACTGACCGACCAGTCACCCGTCCGTCCTCCATCTCCCATCCATCCCTAAGCTCCCTGGGGGCAGGGGTGGCCTTTCTTGTCCTTTGCTCTGTGCCCCGAGGGAAGGGGATCTCTAAGGTCTCTTTAGGAGTCAGCGTGCCTCTTTAGGTCCCATGAAGCTGTGCCTGAGGTCATCAGGTTTGGAGCGAAGGGCCACAGGACAAGCCAGCTCTGGGACTACTCAGGCCCTGGCTTGCAGTCGGCTAGCTGTCAGGGAGCGGCTGTGGAGGTAACAGAGCCCCACTTTGCAGATGAGGACACTGAGTCTCAAGAGGCTCTGAGGTGGAGGAGTGAGCTTCTCAGAGGTTTGACCTGATGCTTCCTGATCAGCCGCAGGAGCTGAGCTCTGCTCCTCCAGAGAGAAACACTGGAGCTTTCCCACTCCGCAGCCAGACCCAGGAACAATGTTTCTAGAATGTTCTTGTCTGAGAGCCTTCCACCTGATTTGTCTTTCCCGAATTCCAAGGGTCTGAAACCCCGGGGCCGCCCTCCCTGACCCATCTCCTGCCTGGACTGAAGCAGGAAGAGGGGACTCACCACCCTCCCCGCCTCAGTTTCCTCATCTGCAGCGGGGCTCGGGCTCCTCCCCCTAGCAGAGTCGTCGGGGAGGGGCTCCACCTCCCCAGGCCTTGGGAATGCTGCCCCGCACTTCACCGGCTGTGTGACCAGCAGACATGAGAAAGGGGAGGCCAGCTCATTTTTCAAACAAAACGGTATCAGATGTGTGATTTGGTTTAAAAAAATATATTTCTGGCAATGGCTTGAGTTGGGCTCAAGAGAGAGCCGGGGTGGGGGAGGGGTGGGGGGGGGAGGCGGTTCCAGTGGCTTAAAACACCCCAGATAAGTGTGCAGCGATTAAGCGCCACCATTAGCTCTAATGGGCAATAATTGGTGATGAGAAATAATTTTCTAGGGCACAACTGCCCCTGGTGCCCCCACGCCCCGGCCCCAGTGGGGGGACAGCCAAGGGGCTGATTAACTCCTGGGCTGGAGGAAATGTCGGAGGCACAAAAAGTTTCCAGATTCGAGGGTAATTGGAAGAAGTTATTTCACTTTCCACATCAGGCTGATGAGGGGCCACCCACCTGCTGCGAGGGAGGGGCTGCGCCGGCTTCCTGCCCAGGAGTCGCGGGGGCCACTGCACGGGGCTGGGCAGGGGGGGACAGCAGAGCCTGGAAGGGGGGGGCGATTTCCACCTGTGCCCCTGCCAGCCGTGCAACCTGGGCAAGCCACCTCCAGGGTCTTTGTCTCTGTCCTGACTTGCACGGGTTCTGGTCCTTCTTGCCTTTAGGTGCGTGAACAGACAACCCTTTGTGGGACTTAGATGCCCCTGTTGGCTGGGGTACGGCCACCCTCTGGAGCCCTGAGTATGCCCGGCAGAAGCTGTCTGGACTCCTTGGAGCCCCTGTAGTGCAGTGCACAACCTGCCCAACAGTCCACAACAGCCTGGCTGTGCTCACGTCCCCACTGCCTCTTTTCTGCCCCCTCAGCCTATCCTGGAAGGGGCTCCTGGCTGCTTCACATGGGTGAAGCTAAAGGCCCCTTTCCATCCGGACTCTCCACCTGCTCCTTCCTTCTCCAAGACCTGCCTTCCTCTCTACCCTGATCTCACTCCCCTTCTGCAATCCAGAGCATAAATCCCTCTTCCCACCTCTGTCCTTCTGACCCCCCTATCACCGACCACAGCTCGACCACACACTGAAAAGCCCCTTGCCTCCAGGATGTCCCTTACACCCTGACCATCTCCTTCCGAGGTCTGTTCCTCTTCCTGGGTCCATGGGTGGACAGCACTGCTGTCCCCCCTACCTGGGCAGTCTGTGATATGACTGTGACTGCTGATGCTCACATCTCCCAGCCCCCAAACTGGGAGCCCTCAGGAGCTGGCTTCTGTGCACGCCACCCCGTAACTGTGGGTCAGTATGCAGCTTGTGCACGGGAACTGACACTTCAAGATGTGTGTACCCAATTCTTCCCTCTCTATCCCCCTCCCTCCTTCTCCACACCCTCCCCCTCTCCAGAGGGACTGATCCTGCCTTGGTGAAGCTGGTGTTCCAACAGGGACCGACAAAAGAACCAAGCAAACAATGAACTGACTGATCTCAGAGAAAGGCCCTGGGAATATGGGAAACCTGCCCAGGGTGGGGAGCCCGGGAGGGCGTTGGTCAGAGAAGGCCTAGCTAAATGAACAAATGAAGGAATGAGTGGAAGGAAGAGAGCTGAGATCCTGTGGGGGCCCTCGGGGAGGAGAGTCCTTGGAATTGGGACCCCTTCCCTTCCTCCAGCACAGGGCCTAGTGCTCTACCAGGGCGGGGACTGAGCCCCCCCATCAGAGGAGGATGAAATCTGAAATCTGGGCCTGGCTGGCTGTAGCCCCAGCCTACAGCAGAGGGTACCCCGCCCTGCTAGAGCCCAGGTGGGGTGATTCAATGGCCCCTGTTAGAGCCCAAATGGCAGCCAGCTCAGGATGAACTGAGGCCCTGGGACCAGGACCAACACCCCACAGCAGCAGTCTCTGCTGTCCCTGTGTGCCATCTGCAGGCCAGGGCCTCAGCTCCCAAGTTGCAGGTGTGGACAGCCCCAGGATGCCTCCATTGCTGACAAGCTGTGCGGCTGCAGACAGGCTGCTCTACCTCTGTGGGTCACACTGTCCTCTGAAAAATGAGAATCACGGTGTCACCAACTTCATAGGACAGGCATGAGAACGTGCAGGACTGGCTACAGAGGCATATTTACAGCTCTGTCTGGTGTCCAGCAAGAGCAGTTAGGATCCCTGCACAGGTCCCAGGCCTGCTCTGGGTTGTCGTTCACAGTGCCCCAAGGGTGGCAGAGTCAGCAGCCTGTGTGACACTGTGTGCCGGTTCTAAGCACCGTGGGGTGTCTGTTTATTCTGCTTTTCAGCACCGCGGTGAGGCTGGGCTCGGGTGAGCCCACTCCATCCCGACTCCGAGGCAGGGCTGCAGAGGCGACCGGCAGGTCACACAGAAAGGAGGGTGGTGCCCCTCAGAGGAAGCCTCTGGCTTCAGTCTGTGCCCCTAGCTTTTCAGCTTTACGACCCCAATAGCAGTTATCATCAGCACCATCACCACTGCCACCATCCTCCTCGTGACTGAGAACACAACACACGGCGCACAGGCTGTGCCGAGGCCACCGTTCCTCTCGGTTCCCGTTAGCCACCCTCTTCACGGGGCAGCAAACCGAGCACCAGGCGCGTCGCCGCCAGGCGGCGCTGCGGGGCGCGGTGGGGGGCGCAGGTGAGCCCCGCAGACCTGCACGCGCACCTGCGGGGGGATGGGTGCTGCGCGGCGGCTGGGAGTGGCCCCTCCCGGGGGCGGGCGGGGGCTTTCAGCAGCTCGTCCGGGAACATTTGCATGTAATTTGGGAGCGGGTCACATGTGGGAGTCATCAGGCGGAGGAAAGGCTCAATCAGGGCCTAATCACTGTCTGTTTGGAGGGGTCTGGGCCCAAGTGAAAAATGAAAACGGGCCTATTTTGCTTGAGTGACAGCCATCAGCGGCCACCTTTGACCTCCCCACTCGGGGTCTGCCCGAGCTTAAAAACCAATCATCAGGGAAGGGGCGGGAGGGGGACCCCTCCCCTCCCCTCCCCCACCCCCTTTCCTCCCTGGACCCGGGTTTATAGATTCATTCGTTCATCACGTGCCGCATTCATTCTTTCAACAATTCAACCTGCAACAGATGCGCGGGGTGTGCCGACCTGTCACTGGCGAGCCAGGTGATCCTAGGCAGGTGACAGTCAGTGTTCCCATCTGTGGATTGGGTGCGGGAAGCTGACACAGAACAGCTGGGGTTGGTAAGTGTGGCGCTGAGCGCAGGAAGCCGCCCCGAGGGCGTGGCCGCAGCACCCAGAGGCAGGGGTCTCGCAGGGCAGGGCGCAGGGGGTCAGTCGGGCCTCCCCCGGGGTTTGTGAGAGGGGCTGTGGTGCAGGCATCGGGGTGACGGTGGCGCTCTGGCTCTGCGTTCTGCACCAAGGCGTCCCCTTCCTCCCGACGTCCTGCAGGCGGGGCGGAGCGTGGACCCCAACAGGAGAAGAGGGGCCTCTGCCAGGCGGCAGGAAAGGAGGGCGCGTGGGAGGGCACGCTGGGTGACAGAGGACAGGTGGGCCAGGGCCCCTACTGGCAGTGACAGCGCAGCGCAGCACGAGGGACTTGTCCCCCATCGGCCTTCTCTCCAGGGGTCTCCAGGTCCGCAAAGTCCCTACAGGCCTGCAACCGCTGGCCCTTGAGGGTGACCAGCAAGAGGACTTCCTGGGGTCCCCCCGGGCGCAGCGCATCCGCCCATTGCTCGGATGGGTCCAAGCTCAGGGAGCCGCTGGGGCCCCCCCGGCGGGCTGCGCTCCCTCCCCGGGGCCCGAGGGTGTCCTGGGAGCGGGAACTCGGGGCCACCGCGGTGGTCGCGGGCGGCGCTCTCAGGCCTGAGGAATGGCCGGGCGGGCGGGGCCGGTGCATTAGCGCCCGCTGGGCTGCGGCCGGTGTTTATCGGGATGTGGAACCGGCCTCCAGGAAACCGTCTGGCAGGCCGGGCTTCGGCAAATGGATTGCCAATTAATCAGCATCTATTTATGAGAACGTTTAAACCATTATTAATGTAGTGTAAATACGGAACCGCTGGCGGCCGCGGCGGGCGGGCAGGGGGCCATCTGCGAGGCTGCCATCGCATTCCAGGGGCCGCTCCCACCCTCCTGGGGAGGGGTCCCGCCCCCGCCCCACCCCCACCCGCGCCCCGCCACCCCCCACCGAGCCGCTGCTCCAGGTGCCGCTGCCTCCCGCCCGTGCCCTGCGGAGATGGGAGGCCCCTGGACACCCTTCCCACTTCCCAGGTCTCAACACGTTCTCACCTCAGAGGCAGAAGGGGACACGCGGGGGTCCCCCTCACGCTGCGGAATCTTGATCTGCCAGGGGCTGGGTGCGTTTTGACCCTCGGAGAGAGGGAGCAGGTGAACCCTGTCCCCTCTCCCCCTCCTTCTCTGCGCTCTGGTCTCGTGGTCTGCAGGCCCCTGAGTCCTGGCTCCTGACTGGGCTCAACGCTGGGGCAGCAGAGGTGGCCACTTTCACAGTCCCTGCTTAATCCATCTCCACCTTATTCCCCCTCCTCGGCTTCTCCCCACAGACACTGACCGAGCCCCATCGGCCCCTCTGTCCTCTGGGCCTCCGGCATATGTTGGGCAAAGCCAAGTGTCCGCTCTCAGAGCCAGCGCAGTACCCCAGGGCATGCGGCTGTCTGGAGGCACTGCAGGGCTTTGGGGCTGATTGCCCCAGCCTATGATCCTGGGTTCTCAGTGTCACCTCTGATGGCTTTTCCCCCTCTTCCTGGTTCCCCCATTTTACAGATGCAGGATTGAGGACAGAGACACACCCTAAGAATTTTGCAAACGCTCTCCAAAGTTTGCTGATCTCTTGGCTTGGTGAGCTGGGCTCACCTGTGCCTGCCTCCTCAATGCCGAGCACAAGGTGGCTGCACACCCGAGATGTGGGCATCAAATAAGAGCCGTGGATTCGAGAGGTCCATCTGCACAAAAGAAAAAAGATTAACTGAACTTTTAAGATGGTGGCACCATGCAGAAGAGATAGCCTTGCCTCCTCCTACCTGCCCCCTCTCTAGGGAGAAGTGGAGGGGTCTAAAGCCTCCTACCCAAACCACAGCCCTGCACCATGGCCAGTAAGACTGTTGGTTTATATTTGCTTCTTTCTTCACTCAATTCTGTGCCCCTTGCCGGTGGGGGCAGCATTTTCACCATCTTCACATCCTAGTGCCACCAGGAGATAGGATCCGATGTTTGTTGAGTGACTGATAGACCATTTGGGAAATTTCTCTTAGTGCCACTTTCCCAGGCTTCCCTGGTTCTCTTCCTAGCCCTATCCTTGCTGCTCCCTCCACCAGCATCCTAGCCCAAGGTCTGGAGGGGACCAAGGAGCCATATGCAGTCCCAAATCCTGTGAGATGCACACCTCATCTATCCTGTCCTGCCAATGACCCACCCATGGTCACCCAGCACCCCAGGAAGCCAAGATTTCTGGTGACCCCTCAGAGCTGGGCTGCTCCAGATGCTAGGCTGGGGCCTGCACAATGGCACACAGGGAGGGGAGAGAACAAAGACGTGGCATGTGCCCCTATTTCCCAGCCTGCTCCCCACCCCCCATTAGCCCAGTGAGGCTTGTTTATATTACAGCAGGAATTATTCCAGCCCTAATCAGAGGCCCTGCGAGGTTTCGGCATTCGAGGTATTTCTTTACCCAAGGACACTCTCCAATCCTATAATTTCCATTTCCCCAGACGCCCCTGATTGAAAGCAAACATTTTTATATTTGGAAAGGAAAAGGGCCGTGTGCTATTCATAGCCCAGCCGGCTGTCCAGAGCGAGGCCCTAGGGGGCCACAGACCCAGGCAAGCCTAGGAGACAGACCTGGGAAGGCACGGGAGGCCCAGGGATGGGGAGACCCCAGCTGGGGGGGAGTCCAGAGGACAGAGGAGGAGCCTCTTGTCCCTCGATGACTGCAAGGCCAGGGTGCCGCACTACCGAGCTTCCCAGGATGAGGGGACAGCTGTGCAGGAAGGGCACAGCCACCAGCCTGGGACAAGGCAGGTGGAGGTGAACCTGAGCCCCTTCCTCAGCCTTAATCCTTCACCTTTTCTAGATGAGGACGCTGAGGTCCCCTTCAGGGACAGGACAGGATGTGATACTAATGGTGGCTTGGGTGTGCACCACATTGGAGCACAGAGCCCAGCATGTGCTGGAAAGGACTTTGAGAAGCCCCCCCACCATCCAGGGGATCCTGGTCCCCATCCTGGGCCCTCTGTTGTCCCAGGACTAGCTCTCACCTCTCCTCCCAGTTCACCCACCCAGCACACCACAACTCCTGGGCCCAAGCCCTGGCCCGCCTTTGCCCTCTGCCTGAGTCTCCATGACCTCCGACATAGCGACATAGCGTCTCTCAGCCCCACCACCCCAGGGCAGGCAAGGACCATGTGTCTCACTGGGAGCGTCAGGAGTCCCCTTCCTTGGAGCCGTGTGTCTGGCCCCTTCTGTGTGCCAGGAGCACTGCTAAGCCTTGTGGAAGGACACCTTTGGGAGTCCTTTAAGCAGGTGTCATTGTCATTTTATGGATGAAGAGACCAGGGCTTGAGGAGCTTAAGGAAAAACCATGGTGGTCCCCCTGTGTCCCTCCAATCACAGAGCCTCAGGGTTCATGTTATAAGGCCAGGAGGGTAAACTGAGGCAGGGTGGTGTTCTGGCTTAGATAATGAGGCACTCTAGTCAGCTGTTTCACTGCTGGGACTGAAAGATCCGACCAGAACCATTTTAAAAGAGGAAAAGTTTATTTGAGGGCTCACAGTTTCAGAGGTGTTGGTCCACAGAGGCCAGCTCCATTCCTAGGGGCTCAAGGTGAGGCAGAACCTCATGGCAGAAGAGTGTGGGAGGGAAGCAGCTCACCTGATGATCAGGAAGCAGAGACTCCATTGGCCAGATCCAAATATACACCCCAGAGCCACGCCCCCAAACCCCACCCCCTCCAGCCACACCCGCCACTCCAGTTACCATCAGGGGATTAATTCACAGACTGGGTCAAGACTCTCACAATCCCATCATTTCTCCTCTGAACCTTCTTGCATTGTCTCACAGGTGAGCTTTTGGGGGACACCTCACATCTAAACCATAACATGAGGTATCCCCGAAAAGCTCACCTGCCAGACAATGCAAGAAATTTTCAGAGGTGACATGATTGGGTTCTCAGAGCCTTAAATTAATGGGTGGATCCATTCACTGGTATGGATTAACTGAGTGATAACTAAGGGAGGAGGATGTGGCTGGAGGAGGTAGGTCACTGTCACTGGGGATGTGACTTAGGGATTTATAGTTTGTCCCTGGCAAGCAGAGCTCGTTCTGTGTCTCTGCTTCCTTTTGCCATGTCCTGAGCTGCTCCCCCCCCCTCCATATCCTTCGCCATGACGTCCTGCTCACCTCCTGCCCAGACCTATAGAGTGGGCCCCATGGACTGAACCTCCGGAGCCAAATAAACTTTTCCTCCTCTACAGTTGTTTTGGTCAGATTGTCACACGGACAGAAAAGCTGGCTACAGCCGAGGGTTTGGAGTCACAGGGTGGCTGGCACATGCTGAGGAGGCACAGCCTCTGTTCTTATCTGAATGAACAAATATGGAGGAATAAAGTCATATTGTTGGA